>NC_056680.1:104186991-104517491 GCF_018350215.1 Panthera leo | reverse complement strand
GGCATTGCTGATCATAAGATGAACAGATTCAAAGAAATGGTGGGAGTGAAAGTCAGGAAGCGTGGGTTGCAGACTGACTGGTAAATGAGGAAGTGAAGACTGACGTTTCACAGTAGCAGGAGGGAACAATGAGAGAGGGGGTGATAGGTTATAAATAGCAAGGCGAGTGGGACAAAACTGACCAAACAAGTTAACAAGGAAACAGAACATGCCCAACAGCACAATTAGTAACTCACCACAGAAATTCCTCCTCCTATGAAATCCAACTCTCCCCTAGTGGCTGACGCTGACACATATTTCTGAAAGAATTAGATCCAGATCCCAAACTTTGGGAATATGGACTTTTTTCATTATCATTCACCTTCTGTAGTTGCTGATGGCTTTGTTGCAATATATTTACGTGTGATTTTGTTAGTCATCTACAAGTACCTCAACTACCTCATAGCTTTAAAAATAGTGGGGAAATGATGATTAATAAATTCACCAACATTAAAATACAGTTCAAAAGCCCTTCTCCAAAGATTCAGTACATTCCAGGTTCCTAAGATCTAGCCATGTTCCATATTATTTTCTGAAAATACATTAAATATAAGATAGCTATTCTAAATCATCTTCTAAAATGCTGATGATTTTCTTAACTTTCAAAGTGATTAAATTGATTGAGGTGGTTACACTGTCATATCTAGGAAATATTTACTGTAGTCTCATATCTTATAACAGCAAATATATGGCATATCACATTAATGATAGTGATTGTTTATCAAACAGGTTGGTTTCCCTCAAACACAATCAAAATATAGGATTTAGATAATATCCATAACCTTAGTCTTGGCCAGCTGGCTCTAGTTAGATGAGAGCTTTAGATGTCTAACCTGCTTTTTTCATACCTGTATAATAAAACAAACTTGAAGAAATTGCACTGGCTTCTTTTTGTACTCTCTAATGAAGAAAGTGGCTATGAAATTGTGAACTCAGTTACTCCTATTAAAATATTATAATAGAGAAAATTTTGTTCTGATGTCCTTCTTTGCTGACTGTGACACACCTCAAAACTAAAGTCCCCAAGGTAATTGCAAGATCTTATCGCCGTTTAGAAATTATTGGCAACATACCAACTGGTTAAAGGTTAGTAACATAAAAAGAGATCATGTGAGTAAAAGAGAATATATGTAGTACTCCAATGCTTGATTCTTACGAGGGTATCCCTTTGGGATGTAGAATATTTCTACAAATAAGAGATAATCCAACCCAATGACCTCCACAACAAAATTACTCCAAATGTCTCTAACCAGGCACGAAAGCAGGAGACAACTTGGAAGTCATTACAGGTAATTAACTATATAAATGAAATATAATTTACTAATAAACACACGAATGTCCTTGAATCTCATAATACAGGCTCTGCCCCTATTTTATGAGCCTATATTTATGGGTCATACTCTTCCATGGCAGATATTACCCATGGGAAGAGAAAATATGTCATTGGAACTACAATCTTCCTACCGCAGCACCCACCTATCTACCCACTGTGGAAGCTCAATACTTGCTCAAGAAAAGAATAGATGATTTCATTAACAACACTACTTTCAGTAGATTTTCAGGTAGATTAGACATAATTCTGAATTCAGCAGATTCTGTTATAGAGCCACACCATCTTATATCCTACCAAGTTAGCTTAGTATAGTGAAAAGAATATAAATTAAGACTAGAAAACCCCAGGTCACACCCAGGTCACCATCCAACCTGTATCAATGCAAGTTGCTCACACCCTGTATGACTTTTTTTCTCTAGTGAAACCACAAGGACAACTGTCGTTTCCAGATGTGACTCTGTGTCAGCGGAGACTGAATCATAGTCAGCAAAGGTTAGACGTACCATCAGAAACCAGAGTCGAGACGGAAACAATAAATGAAGAAGTTAGGGCTTGAAGAGGTTAACGACTTGCTCTAGATGAAAGAGTAGGTAGTTGGAAAGCTGAACTGGAAGCCATTCATGGTAATTAAACAGATTACTGCATGTATGGAGCAATTACATTCCACATACAAAGTTATTTTAAGAAAAATATTTTCAAGTAATGGCAGTAATGAATTACATTATCAACGGGAAATGCTCTTCCGTTTAGGGGCCCCAAAGATTATCTAATCAAATACCCAGCTTTTATCGATGAATCTGAGGTTAAAGTCAATTTGGACGAAGACTGAAGTCTTTTTTTTCTATGAAAAATAGTATCTTTTTTTTAAACATTTATTTATTTTGAGAAAGAGAGAACACACGCAAGCAGGGGAGGGGCAGAGAGAAAGGGAGAGCGCGAATACCATGCAGGCTCCTTGCTGTCATTGTGGAGTCCGATGCGGGGCTCGATCCAATGAATGGTGAAATCATGACATGAGCCGAAATCAAGAGTCGGACGCTTAACTGACTGAATTACCCAGATGCCCCGAAAAATACTATCTTATATGTTAAAACATTTCATGAATTATCAGAAGATAAAGGGCTAGAAAATGTAAGTGGTGAGATGAATGTTGAGGTAGACAATTTATTATGTAGAGGCTTGAGAGACTCTGAATGCTCTAACTGGCTTTGGAACTGTGTGGCTTGATGATACATGTGGGCGTACATTTGTGTAAGTTACAGTGTTGGCCTCAGAGAAACAGAGGGATGCAACAGTGTCTGTTTTCTGCCTCGACCCAAGGGTCAGGACTTGAGGTGGTTAGAATGGGTTAGCATTTAAAGTTGAAAAGGACTTTTCCAAGAAATTCATGGTGCGATTCAGGGAAGCAGTACTGCCATTTTGGGTGCATATGTCTAAGTGTGACACTGAGAATTGTACTTTGGGCATTAATATTATGATCTCAACTGTGTACACAAGCTGGTGTGATTGAAGGCAGTTGAATTACACACTAGCAGTAAAACAAAACAAAACAAAACAAAACAAAACAAAAAAACAACTATAGGTGTCTCCTAACTTAGAAAAACCCATGAAGTTTATAGCTTGGGGCCATTTTCCAAACAATTTATAACCTTAGCACACTTAATCTCTGTGCTGTCACCAAATTAATACTGCTTAAACAGAACCTTGACTTTGTAGCTCTATTTTCAAAATCCTTAGTGTCCCTTCTCTGTGCATGTGGAATAAACACTTTGGGCTTTTGTCTGATGCTTTCAACACCCCCCACCCCCAAATACTGCCCAAGGAGAGGTAGTAAAATAAAACATGCAGGTGGGAATCTGACATCCTGAGGGTCCAATCTTGGCTTCACCATTCCCTGGCTGTACAACCTTGAGCAAATTCCACAGCCAGTGCCAGCCTCAGGCTAACCGAAGCAGTACAGGTAAGAGCCAGTCTCTGTACAATGTTCGGCCCAGAAATGTTAGGAACAGTGAGTAGGATGCTGATGTCCATGGTGTAGTGAGAATTATGATCATGAGGAGGACGCGAAGGGCATCATAAATGTGCTCGTGTCTTCCCACCTTCTCAACTTTGCCCATGGGTTTTCAATGGTAGGGAATACCTTTTATTTCTACTTTATTGTATTTCCGCCTTACAAAGTTTAAAAGCCCCAACTTCAGTCCCACCTTCTAGAGGCCACACAAGACCCTGCAATAATACTTCTTTTCAAGGTAACAATGATTAATAAGTATACCTGAACTTAGAGGGGCCTCTCTTCCTGGAAGAAAAAATAAGTCAGATGTTGCCCATCCCATTAAGATTATACTTGATATTTTACTTGTGCGTTTTAATTTAAAATAATCAAAAAGTATGAAATAATATAGTGTAGGGTATGAGTGATATATATACTAAAATACCTCCTAAAACCCCTCAGGCAGGCTGTTTAAACTCATCCTGTATCCATTTGAAATTCTAGAAACTTTGCTTTCTGGGGAAATCAATTTTCCCCTCACATAATGTTTTCCCACACCCAGTTAAGGACAAAAATAATTAGCGGAAGCTCTGTTCAGACAGAAGGGTAAATATATTAAAAATTATTCAATGTGTGTTCTATGGTAGGAAGAACTAAATCACTACTCCATTCTAAACCTATCAGAGAAAATAAAAACTTTGAAGTCCCACTTTGTGTTATTTAAATACTTGCCAATTTGTCATATGATATGATTGCCTCTCACATAAACATGACCTCTTTCTAGTGTGTAGAAAAGGGGATTATCCTCCATGGCAGGTACATTGGATTTGATCTGATGACAATTCACTTTCCTTTGGATGTCTGCATGTATATATAAGACTTACCGTGCCAAGGTCAATGATGAAGCAGTCACCCTTGTTGAAACTGTCCCAGCTAAGAGGAACTTCTGTGGCCCTGACCACTCTTCGACCCTTCACATGCAGGAGCCTCTTAGCGGTCAAGTCATTCGTGAGAACATGATTTAGCCCAGATGCCACACCTCCAGCCTGATCAGTGGGAGGAAGACAGAAAACAAAACAAAAACAGATGAGGCTTCTAACTAAATACAAAAACATATAAAACCAAGGTGTACAAGCCAAAACTGCCTGTCAGACCAAAATAAAACTGCACCTAAGAACATGTGAAAAATTAAGTATGCAGGGGAGAATGACTTGGCAAATCAACACTTTTTTTTTTTTTTTTTACTTTTTTTTGTTTAAGGCCTTTTGTCTTTCCTGTTGCAACCATTCAATTTAACATTGCAAGTTTTTACTTCAGTGCATAAAACCTGGTACATAAATGAGAGGAAGCAGTAGCTCTTATCCTTTGGGAACTAATGATTCTCAAGTCACTGAGTGAGAAGGCAAATAAATTTCAGGGAAGAAGGAGACAGGCAGATGGGGAAGACTCACAGGTAACAAGAACAAGAGAGGAGAGAACTAGACAACCCCAAATTCCCATGTCACACACAGTGTTAGGACAGAGAAGGGGGGTTGAATACTGGCTAGGTATATAAGTGGATCCTATTTATGGTCTCTGTTATAACATTATTAAAAAATCTTTCTTCCTTTTTTTTCTTAATATGCAGGCCTGAGTATTTATACCCTAAATTTGGTTGCACATCCCAAAACAAAACAAAATGAAACTATGTTCAATCAAAAAAATGTTAAAAGACAGGGTCACCTGGGTGGCTCAGTCAGTTAAGCGTCCAACCTCAGCTCAGGTCATGATCTCACAGTTTGTGAGTTCGAGCTCCGCATCAGGCTGTGTGCTGACCGCTCAGAGCCTGGAGCCTGCTTCAGATTCTGTGTCTCCCTCTCTCTCTGCCCCTCCCCTCCTTGCATTCGGTCTCGCTCTCTCAAAAATAAATAAACATTAAAAAAATTTGTTTAAATAAAAAATGTTAAAGAAAATAATCAGATCAAGTACATCTTCTTACCCTGTTTGAAATCGGGCTTTACCTTTTCATTGTTTTCTACAATTAAATGTTAGAAACAATAATATTTATTTATTTCCATAATTAATTATGAGGCAATATGCATAATAAATATGTAGTGTAAGCAAATCACTTTTATTGCTCAAGCCTCCTACAATAATATGGTAAGAAAATCAGCGGTATAGGAAACCTTTAAAATAATCTAATTTTCAACTTTATTACATAAACATACACAGTAAATCCAAAGAAAGAAGTTAAGTTGCCTATATAACCGTCAGCACATTCTTGAAATTTCCACTGACTTTAAATTTCCACCATTCTCCAAGAAAAGACCCTCATAAATAGAAAGGTTTTATTAGTATAGGCTAAATGTTGACTTTGAGACAATTGTAACCACAAATTTTAAGAAATACCTAATAATTCCTCAGCCCATAATTTTACAAAGAATGCCATAAATGAACAAACTAGGTATTATACAATAAAAATAAATATGTTTTCATCTATATACTACTGTTCTTGGCCATTTCACTTTTTAAAAAATAAGTACATTATTACCTGATAAACAGTGTAAGAACACTGTTATTTGAAAAAAGTTATAAAATACAAAACAGACTTAGACCAAGGATACTTACATAACATTTAACCTAATGTCATATAGTGAACCATCAGAGTGATAACCAGTCTGAACATTTAACAGTATTTTAAAAATTAATTTTTTCTTTAATATTTGATGTGAGAAAGGCACAAAAGAAAAACTGTAAGCTTCTACATGTTTGTATTTGATAGTAAGTAGTTCTGTAATAATGTTTGAATTAACCCTAGAAACTCCCAGTCTCTTTCTGCTTTCACAAGGCAGAATGAAAGCAAGGTACATGATCCTCTAAATCAGTGGCACCATAAAGTTTTGCTGACTGATGGATGTTTCAAGGTCGCTATTACAATCACGGCTGAGAGCTGGGTCTTGAGCTTGGGAAAGGTGTGATTAACCAGAGATTTAATATAAGGGAGTAGTGGCAAATAACAGTCATCTATAACCCCCTAGCCCCCTTAAAAACCTCATTAAAAAAAAAAAAAACCCTCACATCATTTAAATGACATGAGGAGATGGTCTTAATGTTGCCTAGCTGAATCTTTACATTATACATGGTAACTAAACATGGCTGTTGTTGGCTTGGTAATGGTAGGCTTTGCCAAATTGTGTCCGTTCCAAACAGACACAATCCCCTGTTTCATAGGGTAATCTTAAGTAAGAAATTCATGCCGATATTTGAACCATTTATTTATGTTTAGAGCATCAAAGTATGATTACCAGCTTAGGCACTGAAGTCAGATGGGGCCCTAGTCACTTAACAGCTATTAGATCTTGGCAAGTTACATAGTTCCTCAACGAGTTTGCTCAGTTACTTTAATAGGGTGGCAATTCTGGAAACTGTAGCATGGGGCACTACTTGGATTACATGAGATAATACCCACGAAGGGCTTAGCCCATTCTTCGAAGCATAAAATTAAGTATAACATAATAGTCTTTGCTATTCTGGGTAGCAAGTTATCTTTGCTTCCACGTTTCCTATCAAGTACTTTGCAACTGTACGCATTGTCATCTGCTCAATGTCACTGATGATAAGACAGTGAATTGATTTTTTTCCTGATAAATTTGACCTCCATTGGCAAATATCTTATTTCTAAAATATGCTGATTTGTGGCGGTTTTGACATTGATAATTAGAAGATAATTATCTTATAACTGTAAAACTGCTTTTTCATGTCCACTTTTAAATATGTATCCAGAAGTTTGATTTCAGTAGTCCCGCTAATAGCCAGAAGGATTAATAATACCACAAGTTCTTACTGATTGCATATGCACTATATATATATTTTATTATTTAATTTAATCTTTAATCCTTAGAACACTTATTTGAGGAAGCTTTTTTTTATACCCATTATATATTTGGGGAAACCGAGCACAGTTGCTCGGAGGCAAACAAGTTATATGTAGCAGAAATGGGTTTATCACCAAGATGATGTCACAGTAAATGTTTTCAGTAACTATAAGACTCAGCTTATTCAAAATGTTGAGCTCACTGACAAAGGAAGTTTCAGGATCATTTGAGAAAAACTGTCGGAACTTATGTGAATTAAATAAAATTGGAGGTAATGGTTTCATATTTAGGGTTGTTCACATCCTAGAGTGAAAAGAATGATTTTAAGAGAGAAGAGAACGTATTAAGTATTTATTCTCATCTCCATGGCATCACAAAATATTCATTAAGGCTCTGACCAGGTAAAAGTAGAAACAAACCCCGTCACTGTAGTAGACAAATTTAATATATATTCAGAATTCTGGTTTAGCTCTGAGGTTTTAGGTCTTCAGTAGGCTAATATGCTCAAAGGGTGAGGGTCAGCAGAACATCTGTTAGAGCAGGTTTGATTTTGAATAAGATTGCTTCCAAACTGTTTGTCTAGGGAGGTATTTCTCACACTTTCACTCAACACTCTTGGGGGAAGGGGGGATTGTGAAAGGTGGCCGGTCTGCAAGAGTCATGGAGAGAATTCCAGAAAAAAGGCGGTCCTTCGTTAAAGGTTGCGTTAAAAGGAGAAAACGATTTAACTTGTTTTTGATTTTGTTTTCCCCCAAAACAAAGCCAGTTGATGATTAGTGTTTCAGGCCAAAACACATAAATGGGGCACATGTGTGTGTGTGGTAGTATATGTATACTTGACTTTGTGAGGCTGAACCACACATATATTCAACTCAGTGTTGTTTCATTTGTATCATTTCCAAGATCAAACCACACTATTTGGGAAATGTGTGTATAGCTCTTGCTATTAACTGGAATATTAACTGTTATAAATATTGTATTAACCTGTTCCAGAAAAACTGAGATTCCCAAGTCCTGGGTTATTTGCAGTAAATTCAGATGTTCTCTAGAACAGCATTTAAAGAAAAAAAATGTTAATACCTAAGTTGCCAACACTTAATTTTTGAAGTAACTCCACAAAATTTTTAAGGGCTTTCCTGTGACAACATGCCTGAGAGCTCTTAACTTCATTAAAAATTGACCTGTTAAATGAAATTAAGTCAGAATTTTTCCCATATTATACCCACATTCCACAAGCGTTTAATGAGCACCTACTGTGTGTCCAGCAGGCACTGGTATAAATCAGTAAACAAAACAGACTGAAGCAAAAGCAAAGCAAAAACCCTGTCCTTCATGAACATTCATCCTGTGAAGACATGAGGTGTGAATGCATGGGAAGAGAAAGGGGATCATAATGGAAACAATTCAAGAGAACTGCTTACCTTGTATTTCAGACCTCCTTTGAAGTAGCCAACAAAGTCCGTAGATTCATGGCCTTGAAGTTCTCTACTCTGTACCGGCTTGCCACCCAAATAGTCATCCATCTGAACAGTGAAGATGGCAGCAGCTGTGCCTTCATCCTGAGTACACTCCTTTCCTGAAATTGCACAGGACAGCACGTCACTACTCAAGCAAGGAAAAGGACTAAGGCAGAACTTCTGAGAAGAAAGAGCTCAGATATTTTCTTTGAGTTACACAGCAATATAATAAATGGTCTTAGGCGGAACAGTCTTTTAGCAGAAATGGTGTAATATAAAAATACTATTTTGTTAATATCTAAAAGAATTGTTTTGCTCTTGCTTTCCAATTCTCTTTAAACATTTTTCTAAAAGAAATACTGATGTCTGTATACGCTTAAGAAGATATAACACTATATTCTAGTAGGATTCAGATTCATTTGGTAACCAGATCAGACTATGAGAATGTTTTCCAATTGTTTCAGCCTTTATTACCGTCGATCTTCAGGCTTCCAATAAGTCACTATGTTAATATTTGTAAGGAATATGAACATCATAGGCCATAGATAAATAGCTTTAAAAAAGCAAGTGGTTTATAGAATGGGAAAATGAGTATAACTTGACCTTACCCCTCTTTTCAAGTACCGCAGCCCGCACTTCATTATCTTATTGGTGTAAGATCCTATTCTCTGAGGGGAAAGGGAGAGTAAAGGAAATAGACGCTAATATCTGTTGAATGCGAATGTATGTACTATTATCCCAGGAATTTAACACACAACACACACTTAGTTTCCACAATTCTAGTACAGATCCCATCTAGCCAACCTCACTGAGGTCAAAACACTAATTCACATCCTTCAGTGTGCACAAGGACCAGAGCTGGGACAGTCCTGAGAGGAACTCAAATTTTATAAAAGACATTCCAAAACCCTTGCTATATTGGAGCTGTGTGCAAGTCATAAATGATTTTAGAAATAACAATAGCTAACATGTATACATTTATAGTATCCTTGCACTGGGCCAGATACTGTGCTAGTGCTTTACATGGATGATCTCATTTAATCTTCAAGCAACTGCATGCAGCAGAAATATTTCCCACCATGTCACAACAAAAGAAATGGAGGCTTAGAAAGGCCAAGTAACTTCCCTGAGGTCATAAAGTTGACCTTTGGTAGAACACAACCCAGAAGCGGGTTTCCGTGATTCTGAAGCACAGGATTTTAGAAACCACAACACCAATAGAGAGTTTTTATACTCAGATTCTCACAGCAGAAACATTCTGTGATATCTGGGGTAGTTATTTTCCTCCAGGTGTAACTGATGTAGAAAAGTGTAGAAGTTATAACAATACTACAGTTCACCTGAAACCCCCATATTGTGAGTATTCACTAAAATTGAAGAAAGGAAAACAGTCAGCTATATTAATTTAAGAAGTGTATTTATTTACATTCCTCCCTTACTCTCAAAGGGGACCTGTATAGCTAGTTATCTTCTCAGGAAAAAAAAAATCCACTAGCTAGAAGGATATTTGCCATGGTATCAATTTTGTGAACTTCTTGTGGTGAAAGGAAAAAAACACATGAAATTTTACAGTCCAAAAGAATGCTAGTATCATTCTTCTGCCCACTTTCCCATCCATAAATGAGAATACTAATAAAGGCAAAGATGTAGATTTGCACTGAGATGTTTTAAGAGGGAAGCTTAAATCAAGGTTAATATCAGAAGTGCTAAGGATAATGTGTTTGACATAAAACATTCTTAATGAGTACAAGTTGAAACACAAATTTCTTTAGACAGATGTAAATAGACAGGCATGCAATTAATGAATGAACTGGAAGTAAGTTAATTAAATTATGCTATCATTTGTCGATGCTTGTGTACTGTGCTAGGTCAAGGGATATCAGTATTAATAAACTAGAGGGTTTGCTATAAAGAAGTTGAAAGGTCCTAAAGAAACCAATACCAGCCTTTGAATGTGAAAACTAGAATCCAATTCAATGATACCATGATGTAATTCTAGCAAGTGTTCAGAAACGTATGTACTTGCTCTATGAATTTTGCTTATAACTTCATTTATTTTCCCTTTTCTGATTTAACCAGTGTCTTTCAAGTTATGTTATAGTCTTTTGTGTTATGTCCTTTTATATTATGTTACATTGTACTTGTACATAGGCTGCAAACTTGCTAAAACTCTTTTGGGGTTGTGATGATTTTATATATAAAACAGACTAAAAGGGAGGTTTAATAACTAGGTTAATCAAATAGCCATTCGTGATAAAAACTCTTGCAAAGTTAGGAATACAAGGGAATATCCACAACTTAATAAACAGAATCTACAAAAAACACACAGCTAATACAATTCTTAATAGTGAAAGACTGAATGTTTTCTCCCTAAGTTGGAACATGGGAGGTCCACTCTTACTACTCTTACTTAACATAACATGGGAAGTTCTAACCACTGCAATCAGGTAAGAAAGGGAAATAAAAACATACATTGGAAAAGAGGAAATAAAATGTCCCTATTTAGAGATGACAGGATT
Organism: Panthera leo; assembly: GCF_018350215.1. NCBI lineage: Eukaryota > Metazoa > Chordata > Mammalia > Carnivora > Felidae > Panthera > Panthera leo. The sequence continues at coordinate 104,506,299 of NC_056680.1, read as the reverse complement.
GTCCATATAGAAAATATGAAGGAATCCACAAAAACAACCCCAAAAACTCCCAGAATAAATGCATTCAGCAAGATAGGAGGATAAAGATTAATCAATAACAAAAACCAGTCACATTTTTTTTTGTATAGAAACAATGAACATGCAGAAATTGAAATTAAAAACACTACCATTTACAATCACTCCAAAGAAACAGGTATATATTTAATAAAACAGGTACATGATCTATATGCTAAAAATGATAAAATGTTGATAAAAATATCAAAGACTGGGGTGCCTGGGTGGCTCAGTTGGTTAAGCGTCTGACTTTGGGTCAGGCCGTGATCTCAAAGCTCATGAGTTCGAGCCCCTCACTGGGCTCTGTGCTCACAGCTCAGAGCCTGGAGCCTGCTTCAGATCCTGTATTTCCCTCTCTCTCTGCCCCTCCCGTGCTCACTCTCTGTCTCTCAAAAGTGAATAAACATTAAATTTAAAAAAAAAAATCAAAGACCTTAACAAATATAGAGACATAGTTAAGATTATATGACCCAATATAATTAAGATTTTAATTTTCCCCAAGTTGATCTACAAGCTTAACGCTATTCCTATCAAAATTACAGAAAGGTTTATCATAGATTACACAATTTTATTGTGAAATTTATATGAAAAGGCCCAGGCCGTAGAAGAGCTAAAACACTTTTGACAACGAAAAAGAAGATTGGAAGAATAACTCCATCTGATATTGGGATTTACTATACAGCTACAGTAATTAAGACAGTGTGGTACTGGTGGAAGGAGAGACCCATAGATCAACAGACGAAATTTGCCCCAGTGGTAACATTTTTCAAACTATAGTACAGGTTGGTATAGTACAGTATATTAAAGCACAAATACAGGGGCGCCTGGGAGGCTCCGCTGGTTAAGCGTCCAACTTCGGCTCAGGTCATGATCTCACGGCCTGTGAGTTCGAGCCCCGCGTCAGGCTCTGTGCTGGCAGCTCAGAGCCTGGAGCCTGCTTCGGATTCTGTGTGTGTGTCTCTCTCTCTGCCCCTCCCCCACTCATGCTGGCTCTCTCTTTCAATAATAAATGTTAAAAAATTTAAAAAAAAAAAAAGCACAAATACATAAGTACAGCACAGCACAGAATGCAGACACCAGGATACAGACATTGATACAACCCACTTATCTTTGTCATATTTCCCCAATTTCACTTGTGCTGCTCTGTGTGTTTGTACATTTAGTTCTCTAAAATTTGATCACATGTGCAAATTCATGTATTGGTCATCCCAGTAAAAAAAAAAACTGTGCGGTCAGATCACCAAAAAATCCCTTAAATGTTGCCCTTTCATAACTACCACCACCTCCCACCTGCACCACCCCCTTCCCACCCCATCCCTACCCCCTGATAACAACGAATGTAAAATTCTATAATTTCAAGAATGTTTTATGTACACGGAATCATACACCAGGGAACCTTTTGTCATTGTTTTTCTTTCACTCAGCAAAATTTCCCAAGGATTCATCTGAGTTGTTGTGCGTATTGATAGTTTTGTTCCTTTTTATTGCTCCGTAGTGTTCTCTGGTATAGATATACCAGTTTGTTTAACCAGTCACCTGTGGAAGGATATCTGGGCTAATTCAAGTTTTTGTCTATCCAAATAAAGCTGCTATGGACATCTGTGTGTAAGTTTTACATGAATCTAAATTTTCATTCCTCTGGAAGAAATACCCATGAATGCAATTGCTGGGTCATATGGCAGCTCCAAGTTTAGTTTCATAAGAAAGTGTCAAACTCTTCTTCATAATGGTTGTACCATTTTATACTCCCCCCTAAGCAATGTATAAAAATCCAGTTTCTCAGAATCCTCACCAGCCCTTGTATAGTCTAAGTTCCTTGTATTGTACACTGCATACTGCAATCCAATTCTTTGGATTTTCTTTGCCTCACAGACAGCCAAGCACAGACTAGATATACCATAAATGTTTGCTACTCTCAAATACATTTACGTAAAGTTTAAAACTGGAAAGAGAAAGGATCGGGGTGAGTGGATGTTTGTAGTGTAGGCCCAGGATGTGACAGAGTAGCTTTATTACCCAGTCATGCCCATAGTCATGATGCTCTAAGGAACTAGAAGCAGAAGGTGGATGCATTTAAACTGCTAGGTGCAAAGCTAAAAATATTTTTTAGGAAGGACCAATGCAACAACTTTTAAGTTATAGGCAACAAATTATTACTTTGTAAAGTAAATAAAGAAACAATAATAAAAGGGAATAATCTAAGATACGCAAGGGCATCGCAGAAAGCCAATGAGGGAGAGAGCAGGGAAGAGGGCTCTTCCTCTATTCTTCCATTCTGGGTCCTGCTTCTCCTTGTTTCCCCTTTCCTCCTCTCACTTGGCCTGTTTCTTCTTTTCTCTCCAATGCACCTTTTCCATCCCAACCTGGTTCTAATTTCAGTGTCTTTCATCCTCCTTCCAAATGATTTATAGTCAAACCTCCTGCCCCCCCCCCCCCCCCGAACTTTCAGCTCTCCCTCTTGGAACTTTTTCTCAATCTGTCTCTCTGATTAACCCTCATGAACTCATACAAATTCAGGTCCTGGGTAGAATATTTTGGATGAAATACAGCTAGCTTCAGGGAACTAAAGTAGGAAGAACTGCTAAACAATTCCATCTAAAGGCCCTGGTTACTATTTTACTCTAAACTTTTCCATGCTCCTCATGATTTTCTCTTGGAGTCGATCCCTCCCAATTATCCTCATTTTCCTTTTTTCCGTCAAAGCTTCTCTACTTCCCTGTGTCCCAGAAATACAGACACTCTCTTTTTCATGGTGTTTAGCACATTTTATCTGTGTTGTATCACTGTTCATCTTATTGTATCTTTGAGATTATAAACTTTAAGGGAAGGCTCATAAATTATTCACATGCAAAAATGCCTTACACAATGTTGGGCATACTAAGTAATTACTGAATTCACTTATTACTTAACATACTATTAACTTCAGCTTTAGCAAGTCTTTAAAATCATGAAGTGTTTCTGCCCAAGGCATTTTCTATTACAATTTTTGAAATTGGTAACACCTAAATGAATAATGTGAATAATGAGTTAATGTGAATCTGTAAACCCTAAAAAACAATTTGCTTAATGAGCTTCTTTGGATAAGAAAGAATCTATAAAACAAGAAAAACAAAAACCAAAAAAAAATTAAAAAAAAAAAAAAAAACACCTGTATTCACAGCCCTCTTATAGTCTCCCAACAACGTCAAATTTAACTGTTGTCTACAGCAGGATACAAAGTCTTTTCACACCTTAATTGACCAAAATTTCAAATGTGGCATTTCAGACACTCTTATTCATTCCAGATCCAAGTTATGAATACATAAACCAAGATGAGAACATTACTATTCTCTCTGGCATCATTCATTCGTGAACATGGTTTTATATTAAGGTTTCAGTGACTTCTGGTGTAAAATTTAAATCAATCAATGTCTAATATGATAGGAATAGTGACACTACACTAGGAAATCACAATGTGCTTGGAACTCAGCTTGCACTCCACCAAGTAAGCACAAAATTGTAATATCGAATGCTATAATAAAAACAGCCCTTTTCCCTCATTATAAGTCTCATTTGGAGCGTCTGCTGAGGTGTTCACTACCACTGAGAGCATCCTTTCTCAATGTTTTCTGCCATTCTATTTCTTAAAAGCTTCAAACGTTAGAAATAAAAATGATGGTTTTTCAGGGACTTCAAAGTGTGTGTGTGGTTTCGTGTTCTCCCACAGGCTCAGGAATAAAGCTAAAAATATAGAAACAGAAGTCTAGGAGAGGCAATCTAGTCAAAAAAGAAGGCAGTAAGTCTCAGATAATCGACATGTTGTTAGAAGGGGTGTGCCCACTGGCACAGGATCTTACGGGGAGAGGTTGGACATTCAGGATGTTTACGAGTAAAAGTAGAAGGTGGAGAAAGTAGAACACACAAGGCCCAGTATTCTGACATCCTGGCACGAATGCAGCCCAAAATAATTACTACTGCTGAAGGAGCTGTTTTGTTTCACACGGTGCCCTTGTTCAAGTAGATAAATAATATTTTTAAAAATAATTATCATAATGGAGCAACTCATCTATATGCCGTATAAAGCAATTTATTTATATTGACGATATCTCTATTTTTTTTTCCTCTCTTCCATCCAGGGTCGCCAACACCTGATCAACAAGAATTTCTGTTAGCAGAACGCGTGAGCAAGTTGGTCTTGATTTAAAGCCACCCAGAGCATTAACCGCCGAAATTTGTGGACAAAAAGAAGCTGGGGCCTAAAGGCAAAAACTAAAAATAAATTAGAGAAAAGGGAGGGGGGGGCGGTTAGTTCTCCCCAGCTGCGGCGGATGCCTGCAAACTTGTTTGACTGCATCTCCTCCCGGACAGGGAAACCAGGACTGAACTTGTCGCAAGGAGAGCGGGACTTGGCCAGAGCCGCGGTGCGCTAAGCAGCGGCCCTGGGCGGGCGCGGGTTTGCAGAATGGAAGGTCAAAGGGGGAGAATCTGGGGGAACCTGTCTCCAAGCCCGGGTGATGCGCCTGACAAAGGTCAAAGTCCATGGGATAAGATTGCTCCCGACCTCGCCGCGCCCCGCGTTTCCTGCCGCGTTCGCACTAGCGGGCTCTGGCGGGGAGAAGGCTGCCAGTCCAAAGGGGGCGGTCGGGAGGGGGCGCGACAGGCGCGACGGGTCTCCGGGCCCGCCCGGTTTGCGGCTCCCCTCTCCCCCAACTTCACCTGCACCTCACCCGCCCCCCACCCCAACCTCCAGCCTGCAAATCTCAGCTTAGCCGCCTCGCCCCATCCCGACCTGGGCGCGTCGTGGTCTCGCAGCCTGCACCCCCTTACCTAGCCAGAAGTGCAGGCGGTAGGAGAAGCCCCGGCTCGCCCTGGCCGTGTGCAGCACCAGGTACGCATCCCCGACGTAGAAGTCGCCGTAAGCGCTCTCGGGCACCGGCACGAGCTCCAGCTTCTCGACCCTCCAGACCTGCAGCCCCGCCTGCTGGCCCGCTCGGGCGAACTCCTCGTGGTACAGCCCGTGGGCCATTGCTCCTGCAGGCAGCGCTCTGGGCAAGGGGCGGGCACCTCGTGGGTCTTGGAGTCGGACTAATCCGAGATGGGCAGAAGAGACTGTGCTCCGCGACTTTATAGGGCTCGCCTTGCGGGGAGGCGGGGCTCGGAAGCGGGAGGGGCTAAATACCCTAGGCGGGGTTGCTCGGGTAGCAGGGGATCCCGTCTCAATCTGAGCGATGCACCTAGCACCCACCGCCTCCGCCCTACTCTGAGTTAGAAGCAGATTCACAATCTCAGAAATCGTGAGATCCGAAAGGAATTTACAGACACTCCTGGAAATGCCTCCTAGTCTAAGGAAGGACATTTTTTTCGATATCAGATGGAGGAGATTAACAACTGAAACTCGGACGGGCGCAACGTTCTTTTAAAAAGAAAAATGACTATCCAGGTAACAATCATAATCACCAACTCCATCATTTCACTTGCCAGTCGCTCCATCTCTGGTAGCCGAAATTTCCGTCTTGATCTTTCCGGTTCGAAAGTGCCGTGAAAAACAAAAATGTCAGGTTTCTTTGGAAAGGACGAAAACCTAGTAGGCTGGTGGTCCTACGCAGAAGACAGAGCTCTCTAAATCCCCCGGGGTTCAGAAGCAGTGGTTAAGCTCTTTGCTTTTTTTGTCCAGGAAAGTTGTTGAAAAGAGAGCAGCCCTCCTCCTGGGGTGTTCTCAAGACTGGGTTGTCTGTGGTGGTATGCGCAGCTTGCCTTGTGAGTTACCTGTTACCTGGCTTCAAGGGATTGATTTCTCATTGTTTACCCTATAGTTTTTGCTTTTGCAGCACTGTAACACGAGTGTGTGGAAGTTTACGTTTTATTGTGCATTCTTTTAACAGAAGCGGGTATGGCAAAGGCTTTTGTTCTGAAAAAGCCAGTCACTAGGGATCTAAAGATTTAGAAAACTGATGTTTATGCAGGTGTATTTTCTTTCACCGTTTCCCAAATTACAAGAGTCCCCAGACGATCACTAATAATATGCAATTCGATTTTTCCTTAATTAATTTATGTTTTTAAACAGGTATTACATGACTATGGGAAAAATTCAAAAGTACAAATGAGATGACACAAGTAAATCATTTGTGTCTGTTACATAGAAAATGTTCACTAATGAGCTATTATTTTGTGACAGACTTGATTTTGCTCCTCTAATTACCTTCTCCATCCTTCTGCATCCTGTGGTCTTCCCTTAGGGCTGACTTGCATGGACTAAAGCAACTGGTCTTCGATGACCTCTAGCTTAGGGTTGGTTGGAAATCAGAGAGAGGAGAGTGAGGTCAGAATATTTATATACTTGGTCCCTTCTACCAAAAGTCACTGTACCTTTAAAGACAACAAATAACTCTATGTTGCTTTTTCTGTTTTGGGGGGGGGGGGTGCGTATGTGTGTGTTTGTTTTTTCTTTTTTCTTTTTTCAGTTTCTAGCAACTACCCCCTTGGATGCATTTTCCTTCTTGGCTTTTCTGTCTTTCAACTTCTGTATATAGCCTATTAAAAAAAAAACTCTTGAGATTTTCCTATTTTGTGAATGTCATGTATTTATAGTTTGAGATACTGATTGATAAATATTATTATCTATATTCTCTTTCTTTCTTCCTCCTAACCAAAACAATAAAAAGTGGATATAATGAGGCTCATTTTACAGATGAGAAAACTGAGACTTTGCAAGTGTGCATGGCCAAGGGGAAATTCAAGCCCACTGAGTCTCATTCAGAAACACATGATGTTTACCAAAACTCGTTCTTTCAGTCCAATTATTTGGCTAAGATTTGCTCACATAAATATACTTTGTATTTTTATTTCTTCTAACTTATCCCCAGAGAAGCTTCCACTCTAGCATGTCCCATGCAACACCAGGAAGTTTAGTTTTAACATTGTCACCGAGGCATTATATGTCTTAGTTTCCTTAATCTGTAAAGTAGAAGTCATTTGTTCTCTTCCATCTTCTAGTGAAAAATTATAACAACCAGTGATCTGGACACAAGATAACTTAAAAATCAGAGTGATCACTTAAGCTTAGTTTCAGTTTTAGCAATAATTTCTTTCCTGTTAGTGAAGAAATATTAGTGAAGAAATAAAAATAAAAGGAAATAATTTCCTTCTAGTTGAAGAAGTAAGAAAGAACTTTGATATGGACAAGTGGAATTTCCTCTTGCTTAGGCCAGGACATTTATCTGCTTTCTTTTGTCTGTAATAACGAAATAATGCATTTAAAAATACATTTGTTTAGGGGCACTGGAGTGGTTTAGTCGGTTGAACATCCGACTTCAGCTCAGGTCATGATCTCAGGGTTCGTGGGTTTGAGCCCTACATTGATTGGGCTCTGTGCTGACAGCTCGGAGCCTAAAGCCTGCTTCAGATTCTGTGTCTCCCTCTCTCTCTGCCCTTCCTCTGTTCACACTCTGACTCTCTCTCTCAAAAATAAATAAACATTAAAAACAATTTTTTAAATACATTTGTTTTACTGGTAGTCCTGCTAAATAGTAATAACTCTTGTTTGATTTCCCCAATGATTTGAGGGTGTACACATGGAGCCTGGATTCAGGAGACCTGAGTGTCATGAGGATCAAAAGAGATAATTGTTCCAGAGCTGTGAGAACCAATCAATAAACACAGTTAATAATTAGCAAGGGCCCTTAGCCCTAGTACCTATCAAAGCTGTGTGATTAGTGAAAGTGAAAATGCACTTTCTAGGGAAGTGTATTTAAATTCTTCTTGACCATACTAGACAAACTAGAACTTAAAAAAAAAAATAATAATTCACCCTTTTTTTTTTTTTAATTTCAGTCAGGATCTATGACTTTCCCTTTCATTAATTTAAAATTACACATAATACTATAAAGACATGGTCATGGCCCAATACTATGGTGAAGGTTTTATTGGTCTTGAATGTGTGCTATTTTGATAAATAATTCATTTCTTGTAAACCTACTTGACATAGTGGGTTGATTCAGCAACTTTCTTCGTAATATTTTAATTATATATAAAACTCATTTATTATTTTTATTACATAGTAAATAGTAAACCCCTGCAAGATTATTGAGAGAAAACACCATCATTATTTTAGGTCTTTACATATTAAAGAATGCTTATGACAGAAGGAAAGGTTAAGGATCCAAAGTCTCATGGAGATTTATGATTTGAAATGATAAATTTTGCTTGTGCTGATGCAAATAGAGATCTGAAGATAATTCTGGTTTTAAAATATGATAAAATTGAGGCTAAAGCCCTGAGACTGTAGCAACTTTTTCTCTTTGCCTGGTTCTTCTAAATGTATCTATTTACTAATTATCCCAGTTAACATTCCATTCAGTTTTGTGTGTTTGTAGCCCTGACTTTACCAGCCTGTGAGAAATAACTTCAGATTTTTCAAGGACTATGTCAACAACTACTTACAATATTTGAATGTCAGAACTGTATGACCATAGAGAATGATGGAAATCAGACATGATCAGATCCTCATTTTGTGTGCAGGTACTTAACAAAAATAAGGTTAATTAATTCACCTAAACCCAATGGCAACTTGTTTAAAACAGCCTAAGGACTTGAAGATACGCTTCTCACTGATCAAAAATCACTTCCTTTAGCAAATTCTCTTCTTGACTCAACATCTTTTTTTATGAGTCTAAATTAAGCAATTTGGTATTCCTTTTACTCTTAGCTTCCTCTTGTCTTGATATTTTGAGGTTTCCCTAAAATCACAGGCTTCCATAGACTATTTAAATTGACTGGAAGGATTTTTGAAATTTTTTTTTTTTAAACGTGTTTCAGGGGACACTGTTCTGAATCTGGCATGATCACTCCCATGTCTACTCAGTCCCTCTCCTGAAATGACAAAGATTAAAAATAAGCTGTTCAATGACTATCGTCTGGACACTTGGTATTCATGCTTCCAGCTGAGGCCCACTGAAGAAAAATGGAAGGCAGTTTATTTCACCAAAGAAAGTGTGGAGCCCTGGCGTGCTTGGGAGACTTTTCAAAAGCAAGAACGCTTTTGACTTTTTCCCATGATTTTTTATGTTAATATTTATCACGAATATTTCTGATTACAATAGTTACACTGACTAAAGACAATTTTGGAAGTCTTTATGAATAAGACTATGAATAAGATTCAACTTATGACACAACCTATAGATAAGTTCTGATAACATTTTAAAAAAATTAAGATCATGATATGAAACTCTATCTTCTGATTTGTAATTTGTTTTGTCACCTATAGTACACAGGTCTTTTCACTGAGTAGGTAGGGCTGTAAACAATGTAGAATTTACAAAAGTTCCACCCTCCCCACCAAGAAATCCTGACTTGCTGGGCGTGAACAAATCCCAAGTCCCATACTTTGAAAGTATGTCATAATTTTAACTTTTATTTTTATTTGAAAAATTATAAAGGAATCATACACATAATCACATCTTTCTTGCTCTCCATTTTGACAAAAATGTTATTATTCAAGAAGTGAATACCTGTCTTTGGTCCATTGAAGTCTATCTTTTAGAGGGTGCAACATTTTACCAAAGGTGCATATCCTCTCCAAATGTTTGAGTTGATACAGACATATTCATGCATCTTCTTTCTGTCTTTCCCTCTGTCTATCTCTGTGTATCCATCCATCCACCTCTATCCACAGTGGATAATGTTTGGAAGTTACTAAACGTTATATTTTAGAAAAATATGGAGTTACTGGAAAATTTTTCATAATAACATTGAATGAAAGAAAAAATGGAAGATAGAAACTGGTATATTCATGTTTGGTTAAATTATAAATAAACATAGATTACTTTTGAATATCTTGTGTGTGCTATATACTGTGTTTTCATACGTATTACCAGTTTAATCACACAAAAATCATACGGTGTGGACAGTGCTATTATCACCTCCATTTTCAAGAAAGGAAAACTGAAGCACAGATCAGATAAGAAACTTCACAAAGTTATGTTTGTACTCAGTGCTGAGCTGGTATCTGAATCCAGGTAATCTGAGTCATGAGCTCACCATCTAAACCATAGGGAACATCCAAACATCTACATGCCTCAGTAGGAATGTAGCTAGGCCCTAAGCAGGTGAGGTAGCCTAATTTATGAGGAATAGTGAATTGATTTGACATGAATTTAGATTTATCTCAGCGAGACTGTTGTTCTTTAAATTTGAAATCAAAGACAGAAGTTGAGAGATAATGGGACCCTAGGGAATATATAGTTCTTGATTCCAGCAATTACATAAATATTTTAAAAATCAAAAATAATATTCTAAATAAATAAATGCCAGTAAATTTGATATTGAAAGCAAAATGGATATATTTCTGGAAAATGCAAAATGCCAAAATTAACACAAGAAGAAATAGAAAATATTAATTGAACAATGTATTTTAAATAACAATGCTCTAAAACATTTTCCTTCTAGAAGTTTTACATGTGAGTTTTGCCATGTATGTTTCTTATTTTATAGTAGTTTGTCTAGACAACAGAAAAAACAGCTGCTAAAATTATTTTAATGATGTTATGATAGCATTCTAATTCCAATATAGGTAGTTCAAGAAAATACAAATATGGTTCAGTTTCATTTATGAACATCAATACTAATATTATAAATAAAATTTTATCCAACCAAAAACTGTTTTGTTTAAAATAATAATAATAATAACCTCAATAGATTAGTAAGAAATAAAATCTCCTCATGTTTACCATTCTTAGAAAACTAGGCAAAAGGGGACTTCCTTACTTTAATGACAAAATAATAAACTATAGCAATAACATATCAAATGAAAAAATTTTGGAAGGATTTCATTTAACATTGGAAAAAAATAGAAAACCAGCTATTTCACTACTATTCAACAGGACACGGAGTCTTAGACAATACAAGAAGACTGGGAAAGGAAATAAAATGTATTAGGAGCTGCTAGGAAGAATCAAAACTAATTACTTGCAGTTAATAATACGAAAATCCCTAAAAATCTAAAAGAATCTACTGGGGCACCTGGGTGGCTCAGTTGGTTGAGCATCCGACTCTTGATTTCGGCTCAGGTCATGATCGTAGGGTCGAGGGATTGAGCCCCCGGTCAGTCTCCATGCTGGAGCCTGGTATCCAGCATGAAGCCTGCTTGGAATTCTCTCTCTCTGCCCCCACCCCAGTTCGTGTGCACAGGCAGGTACATTCTATCTCTCTCTCAAAATAAATAAATATTTTTTTATAAAAAGAATCTAATGACAGACTAGAAGTAGTAAGAAAATTCAACAAGATTATAAAATGATTAGAAGAATGTGAATGATATAAATGATATAAAATGACATAATGACATAAAACTAAATACAAATTCAAAAGAATTAAAATAATATAATTATTATAAATAATTTTAATAAATATTTCTATAAATTTTATAAGTGTAAAATTGGATGTGTCTATGATTTCAGAATAGAAAGAGACTTTTTAAACAATACTAAAAATAACATGAAATATAAAGGGAAAAATTGATAGCTTTACTACATTGAACTAAAGATGTGCCCTCAAAATAGGACAGCAAATAGAAGATTAAATCATCAACAGTAGATTGTGTGAAAATCCTTTCAATTTCTATAAAAAATTAAAGATGTTGAGAGTATATGCAAAGAAAAGGGACACAGAAAGAATAATGTCAAACAACCTTATAGAAAAGTAATATAAAGCTGTGGAGTAATTTGAATGGCTACTAAATATATGAAGAACGCTCATTGACTTGAGCCTTATGTTCATTGGAGGAACCACATAAACTGACAATATTTGAGTGCTTACTATGGTCAGGCACTATTCTAAGGGCTTTTAAAATATAAGTGTCCTGATTCACACACCTAATCTCTACAACCACTATGATTCTACTACTGCGGTCATACAATGTTAGAGTCATCAGGTTGCTAAAAATTTGAGAGAGAATGGCAAAGTCTGGTGAAGATGTGGGGAAATGTGAAATCTCACATAATAGTGAGAGACACAGCTCTAACACAATGTAGCCATTTAGAAAACACTCTGGCAATATTTAGTGAAAATTGTAGTCGCATACTTTGTGCCCCCAAATCTCACTCTTGGTCCTACACTCCGGAGATGCTCTTCTCAGATGCACCAGAAGACACGTACAATGATGTACCCTTTAGCATATGGTGGTAGAAAGCAGTTGAAGGCAACCTAGGAATTCAAAAATAGGCATCTGCAGACACACATAAAATGTGGCATATGGATAAGCATGTGAGGAATACTGTACAGTGTCAGAGGCAATGAGTCACATGGAAAAAACAGCTGTGTGACTACATTGTAAAACTAAACAACTGAATAAAACAGTAAGAAATAGGATGTGACACCTTTTATGCCATGAAAGGCATACCTATGTTAGAAATAAATTTCATGGACGTGCGTATTTGCAAATGACCATGAACTATGAGGAATGTCGATTGAAAGAGTGCAAGCCTGTGAGTGGGTGCTAGGTGGGTGTGGGAAGGGGCTAGATGATGGCAGAATGAATGGGAAGGATCATGAAATAAAACACTAGTTGGCAATAAAAATTTGCCATGACCCAAGGAGCACAATCAATTCAATTCTGAAATCCCAACGCAAATAAAATAAATAGATAAATTGAAACACCAACAAAAATTAAGAAATCTATCTGATTTATATATTTTTAATGTTGGCATGTCAATATATAAAAGTTATATAGAACTTAGGCCTATTATAATAAAAATTATGCAGTGATCTAAAGAAATTAGGGGGAACTGTAGAATTATTGGAGATGAATATTGTGGTTCTAATTCTCATTTTCCCTATATATTCTTTTAACTGTGTGACAAAAAGAAAAACCTTTAAGTCAGGAAGTGTTTCACATGAATTGTAAAACCTGGGTTACTAATTTACTATTTTATTACCGTCTGGCTTAACAGTGTGCAGAAAAATACTTGTTTCTATGACCTGAAATCTTGCAGCCTTATGAACTATCACTACAAAAACATTCAATGATTGTTAAGGAAAATATGCTTTATGTTGCATATATTAGCTTTTGTTTTGGTCTAGTTTCAAAACTTATAATGACCCCCAAAATGTATCTACTTATTGAATCCAGAGAACAGCAAAGAGGAAAAAGCTCAGGGAGTACTTAAGGTAAGAGAAGGCAAAAAAAAAAGAGGAAAGTATTTCTTCCCTTTCAGCTATATTCTCATGGTCCTAATTACTATCCTCTTGCATAAATAGCCTTTATTATGTGACTGCAGTATTTAATTATTTAGGCAAAGGCGAAAATGCAATATATACATTATATATTTTACATATAATATTATATATACCTTATATATTATATATAATGAATAATATAAATACTCATATACTCATATATACTCATATACTCTCGTATACTCATATAATAAATAATATAAATACTTTACATATGTAAATATATATAATAAATAATAATAACATAATATAATATAATAATATATTACACATATTATAATATATTATATAATAATATAATAAATAAGTAATAATAATAAATAATAAATAATAAAATATAATGTATAAAAATATAATATAATATATATTAATATATGTTATAATAATATATTATTATTTTATATGGTAAATATAATGTATGATTACAATTATATAGGAATATATATTATATATTATATATTCCTTATATATTATATATTATATATCATGTATATTATACTATATATATATATTCCTTAAAGATAAAGGTATAAACATCTTATTTTCCTTTGGATATATAGTAAAATATTTATGAATAAAATGACACAATGTCTGGAATTTACTTTGAAATACTCCAGGAAGGAAGCTGGGGAGTGAGAGATAAAATGAAATTGGTAAAGTGATACTAGTTGTTGATGTCGAGTCATTGCATATAGGGGTTCACTATTAGGTGAACTTTTGTGTAAGATTACAATTCTCCATTTTAAAATGTTTTTCTTAAAAAATAATAATCTTGGGCTTTGTGTGGTTTTAGAAATGATTTTGCTATAAATGCCTTCTGAAATACTTATGAGATGAATGAAGCTCCTAGAGCTGTGTGGCTGGATGCATTTGGAAGAGTTTATGATGCCATCCAAAAGGCCAGCCACATTCAGGAAGAGGTATGGCCTGACACTTGTCTCTCATTTCCAAAACAACTGGCAAGTGTGGGCTGCTTTTCCTTATGTGTGGTAATAACCATTGGCGAGTTTTCTTCCTCTCTGAGTTTGTGTCTACAGATCTTGCTTTCTATCTCACTGAGCAATTCCCAAATTAAACTGGGAAGTAATGAATATTTATTATAATCAAGTAACCTTGTAAAGTGAGAGAAAAGTTTCTTGGGCTTGGTTTGGATTTTTTTTTTTTTTTTTTTGCAGTTTCCAAACACACTACAGAAAACAATTACCCAAAAGGAGATTAGTGAATGAAATTGTTAATGTTAATCACACAGTTTAAACCAAATCATTGTATTTATTTATTTTTTAAGTTTTTTTTTTTTTTTTTTTTTTTTTTTGAGAGAGAGACAGAAAGAGCGAGTGGGGAAGGGGCAGGGAGAGAGGGAGACACTGATACTGTCAGTGCAGAGCCTGGTGCAGGGCTCAAACCCACGAACCATAGATCATGACCTGAGCCGAAACCAAGAATCAGACACCTGACTGAGCCGCCCAGGGCCCCCCCCCCCCCCCACGTCATTTGCTTTAAGGAGAATTTTCTATATTAAAATACAAGTTGAAAATCAGTAACACGTATTTTGAAGTTTATGACAATTCAAACGTTTTAAATTATGAGTACTAAAATCTGAAGGAAAATGTCGAAAGGCTGACAACAGCTCTGGAGGTCTGTGCCACACAGGCTTCCCAATATGACCAGGTACCTAGCTGGCTTCTTCCACTTGTCATATCAGGTAAACCAAGATCATTCTTTAGAAAAGGATCACATCTTTCAGTAGGTCATCAGGAAGTTAAGTTTTTTGTGTCATTTGGATGACCAAGTTGCATAGCCTTCACTTTTCCCTCTTGGGATTATGAGACTATAAAAGTGAATGTTTTCTGCAGAAAGTGCTCTGTCCATCTGTTAAGAAAAATTTTAAAGTTTTTTGATGAAATGGTAATTTTAAAGTTTAAAGTTCTAGCTCCATAAAAGGAAACTACTCTGACATTTGAGTATTTTTACTTTGTATTGCAACCAGTGAAAAGATTGAATGCTCCTCTACAGTCATTAAAAAAATGACAGCTATCTTTGCTTTAAGTTTTATGTCCTATCCTAGAAAACACAGAAAAGAGATTCTTCAACTTAAAGAGAAGAATAAAAAGCCATTTTTGTGCATGTGTGTCAAATTTTATAGACAAGCAAATATGTCAAATACTTTATAGTAGTTTAGGAGGTAGTTTAGTAAAGTTGATATTCCAGATAAAATTAGAGATGAAAAGACACTTGAAGGCCATTTCCTGCCCTGGTTATAACTCTTAGAGGCACTGAGTATAGTGGTTTGGAATATGGACTTTGCATTAAAAAAGAAAAAAAAACACTTGGGTTTGATTTCCAGAGGCTCCATTTACAAACAGCGTGGCCAAACTCAGTGACCTCCTCAACATCTCCATCTGTAAAATGGTGATAATGAATATATGCTGAACACATGTGTATGAAGTCCATATGCACACTGTTGTAAAGGTTAAATGAGATTGTGCTTGCAAGATACGTGACAAGTAACTAGAACATATATAGAATGTGCCTGGTAAACATTAATTCTTATTGGCTCTGGGATAGCATTTACATTTAATGTAAAATACACAGCAATGGATATGTACGACTGGCAAAATAATTGCTTTGAAAAGAAGTTTAAAAAAACACATTTATTGTACAGAAATGAGGCAAAACTGCAGCATATATCTGCACAGTTGAATGATTCTGCATTGCCCTGAAATTCCCTGAAAGAGTCCGTTTGCTCAATGGAAAATACTTAGACTTTCAAATTGCATCTGGTTTGAATTAGCCTTGGAAATCACTGCTCCTTTTTTCTAAAATAAGTGCTTGATAATCTCCACATAACCCTGACAATGACATCATTTAATGCTTTGTTTTGTTTGGATAGTCACTCGATTGCTCAAAACCTTCACAAAGAGAAATATAAGCAGCAGGTTATACTTGAGCCTTTATCGATTGTTAATGCAATTGTCTGACTTTAAGAATGTGAACAGGCTCATCCCTTGCTCACCACTGTCGTGCAAATGTACTCAAATATAGAACATTTTTCCTCAGTGCTTTCAATTCTTAATTATTAATATTCCCACCTACCTCAGAATTAAATCAATATTATTGTGTCTCCAATAAAATGCTTCTCATCAGACAAGTGCCAGTATTTTCCCCCAAAGCTATTCTTTATCTAATAGGAACTTAATGTATTATACTCATTGACTTTCCATTTTATTCCCTAAAAGTATAAATTGAGACTTCCAAGGTAGAACCCAACTACCTATTGTTGGAGAAGAAAAGGAGCCCAGGTCTTTACAAAAATCACAAGAGTTCTCCACATGCTCCTGGATGGCTCACAGGAAAATCTAGGATCCCTGGAATTCTGAGAGCTTGACAACACTAACCAGGCTGGGTGGTTTGCTGTCCTTTTTCAGTCTGGACCTGTTTAGAGAATTTCAATGAAAAGTTTGAGAGATGCAGATTCTGGAGACAAACTGTTGAAATCACTTTTAGTTCTGTCACCTACTATGTGTCTTAGGTAAGTTGTTTGTGGTTTTTCAAAATGGAGAGATACTAATCCCTAGCTGGTAGGGTAGTTCTGAGGATTAGTTGAGTCAATCCATGTAACGTGTTTAGGATAGGACTTAGTACAAAGTAAGTGCCTAGTACATGTTAGCTATATCATCATCAATATCATCATCATCATTGTTATAAACATACAGATATATACATATATACACACATGTACACACATACATATAAATATGCATATGTGAACCAAAACGCCTTTTGGTTTTACCCTGCAATTTTTGCTTAACATGCACTAAATTTTTTAAGGAAGTAAAAAAGGTTTATCTCATTTAAAAATTGCTGTCTTGGGGCGCCTGGGTGGCTCAGTCCGTAGGCATCCAACTTCGGTTCAGGTCATGATCTCACGGTTCATGGGTTCGAGCCCCACTCCAGGCTCTGCACTCTCTCTGCCTCTCTCTCCCTCTCTCTTTGCTCCTGAAGGGATTGTCTCTCCCTCTCTTTGCCCCTTGCTCACTCACATGCTCTCTCTCTCTCTCTCTCTCTCAAAAATACTTAATTAATTAGTTAAATTAAAAAATAAAAATTGCTGTCTTATAGCACATTATATTGATGTACTAAACTTACATTGGTGTACCTTTAGTTTTTCTTTCTAGGCTTTTTGCTTTACAAATAATACTTAAAGCTACAGGTTTTTATATGCAACTTCACATATGAATACCACTATTTCTGAAGAATACATTCATAGAAGTGACATTGATGGATCAAATTATATTTCTATTTTAAAAATTTGATAGATACTTTACAGTATTCTCCAAGTATATCATGCCCATTTTATTTTTCTAAAAGCCATTCATGAAAATTCATGAAAATGAAAATTCATGAAAATGAAAGACTATTCATTTTCACAGGCCCTACTCAGCACTTAATGCTATTAATTTAAGTATTGCAAATCCAATGGGTATGAAATTGTATTGCATTTGGTTTTAACTTGCATTTCCTGGTTAGCAGTGAAGTTGAGCACATTTTTAAAAATAATTTTTGACTGCCTATAGGTATTCTATAACTTTTATTTTTATCTTATTTATATATCTTATTTTGTGTGGGTTCTTTTTCTCAACTTTCTTTAATCATTGTGTATGTTCATAGTATTAACTCATTTTCTCATGTAGGTGTTACAAATATTTTATCCCAGCATGTTGGTGGTTGTGTCTAGATTTTTTTTTAAGTGGGCCTTTCCAAATTGACAATATTCTCTCATATTGTCTTCTATCCAATTTATAGCTTCATTTTTGCTCTTTAGGTATTTAGTCTGCATATAAAATATTTTGATATAGGGTGGTGTGAGTATAGAGCTTTATATATATTGGAAGCCAATTTCCTCATAGTGAAATACATGTGAAATCCAAGCTAGAAATTGAGAGATGGATAAAACTTTAAATATTACTCCATCCATAGTCTCATCTTGCCATTCAGTTGACTAAGTCCCCCAAAAAGAAAACCAAAAAGCTTGCCTCAGCCTACAGTAATTTGATGTGAATGTTAGACTTGATGGTTGGTCTGTCTGATATTGCTTTAGTTGGCCAGACTGCCTCTTGCCATGACATTTCCTGCCACATGGGTCTGTCTTAAGCAATTTGGCTGGTACTATTTTCATGTTTATCTTCCTCTTCTAGATATTTTTTCCCTTCCCTGAAATCACAGGGTTTACAGAATTATTTCAGATAGATAGGAATGATTTTTGCACCCTTTTTAACAAATATATATTTTCAAAGCGCTGAGAGAGTTTCTTCAACTTTTGGTCTGGCTCCACCCTTCTTCTGAAAATAAAAAGTTTAATATTCCGTGTGTAATTATCTACCAGACACAAAGATGCTCAGTTTTGCAGGCCAGGCTCAAGCAAGAAAATATGCAATTTGATTCCTAAAATATACATATATTGGCACACTTGACAATAATCTCAAAAGGATAATCTGTGGTACAAGTTTGTTTTCAGAGGAAAGATTTTATCATGGTTTTAATTAGCATTTAATTACTTTATTAGCATTTATTGTTTCTTTTCTACTTGCTAAAGTAACACATAAAAATTGAAGGAAACTTAGATAATACATAAAAATATAAAGAAAAGTTCCATTCTGATATAATCACTTTATTTATATATATTTTTTAAATTTTTTTAAACGTTTATTTATTTTTGAGACAGAGAGAGACAGAGCATGAACGGGGGAGGGTCAGAGAGAGGGAGACACAGAATCGGAAGCAGACTCCAGACTCTGAGCTGTCAGCACAGAGCCCGACGCGGGGCTCGAACTCACGGACCGTGAGATCATGACCTAAGTGGAAGTCAGCCGCTTAACCAACTGACCCACCCAGGCACCCCTTTATTTTTAATCTTTATATGTACACATAAGTGATTTTTAAACAGAATTAGTATATTGAACATGATTTTTCATTTTAAAATTCCCTTTTATTATTTAAAATAGTAGTTGAAAATTATGAGATTGAACATTAAATCTGGGAAGACTAGTGGTAGTTCAATCTATAATCTGCATGGCCCTTAGAAAGAATGTATCCCTTTCATGTGATTTTAATTTTTAAAATTTTTTCTCAATTTTAAACCTTTATATTTTGTTCCTCACTCTTTGAGAAAGCTAAGTAATGTAACAGCCAAATTACCAAGGAAAGTCACAACTCTAGAAAAGAAGCATAGTATTTTGCCTCTGTAGGAATCTTGAATGAAATGAATAACTATATATCAAATTTAAGTTATTGAGCAAATTTTCTCTGTGAAGAGACAAGTATTTGGAAAAAAAAAAAAAAAAAAAACAGACCAATACAGCAAATGGATCTAAGAAAACATAAGGAACTGTTACAGAATGTGTACCTCTCATCCTAGGAGATAATTCAGAGCTAACACAGCAATGAACAAAGGTAAATGTATGGTTTTGAAAACACTATTTAGAAAATAAAAAAAAAAATTAAAACTTCAAAGAGTGTACATATATGATATAAGCCTTCAAATAAAGAAGATAGAAAAAGATTAACAGAATAAACAAACACCAACAAAATATGAAACAAGAAGATCATGAAGATAATAAAGATAATGTCATTAAATGACATGGGAGACAAAGATATGATTTGCAAAACTGAAAGCTGTTTTTGTCCCCCCTAAATACCAGTAAGCTAGACATACATTTTAAAAAGTGATTTGGGGGGCACCTGGGTGGCGCAGTCGGTTAAGCGTCCGACTTCAGCCAGGTCACGATCTCGCGGTCCGTGAGTTCGAGCCCCGCGTCAGGCTCTGGGCTGATGGCTCAGAGCCTGGAGCCTGTTTCCGATTCTGTGTCTCCGTCTCTCTCTGCCCCTCCCCAGTTCATGCTCTGTCTCTCTCTGTCCCAAAAATAAAATAAAAAAAAAAAAAATAAAATAAAATAAAATAAAATAAAAAGTGATTTGGGAAATGGAAGCAAACAAAACACAGAATGAAGTAAGTGAAATATCTAAAGGTATAAAAAAAAAAATGTTGAAACTTATCAAATTGTGCTGTAAGTAACGATTTAACAGCCCATTAGAAAAACCAAGTTAAATGGACAAACAACATAAAAATGTAATGTGACAAAATTAGTAAAAGATGGAAAAGCAACTTGAATACATTAATAGCCACTAAATATATTGTATTAATAGTTGGGAGCTTTCTGTCTAAGAAAGCACCAGACAAGTAGAAATTTATAGGTAATTCCTACCACATATTCAAGGAACAGTACTAATTTCTAGTTTATACAAGTTGAACCAAAAAATAGAAAAAGAAAAAAATGCCAAACTCTTGTCACGAGGCCACATTTTATTTCTGTTGGCCACATTTTCTCAAGAACTTTGCCTTTAAAAATCATTAAGCAAGGCCCTTTTTCCCTAGTTCCAGTTCTATCTCAATTTTCTATTTCCATTTCAATTTAAAAGGTCTTCCAAATTGTATTCTGTGATAATGAGAACAGAATCCCCCCGTTATGCTTTCTTCCTATGAAATAAGAGCAATTTACAAACCAAACCTATAAAGTAGGAATGAGAGAGAACAAAGGCATTGGATTTTATTCCACTACAGAAAATTTAATATGAACAACTTCTTTCCCTTATTAATTTTTAATTTATTTTTATTGACATAGAGTTAATGCAGTGTTACATTAATTTCAGGTAAACAACATAATTGATTTTTTAAAGAGTAAAGAAATAGTATGTTCCTATAATTGCAGAAACTTTGTGTGTTTTTTTGTATAGGTTCTTCCTACTCATTTTGGAAAACCAGGAAAAAACTTTTTGCTTGTGTAAAGAAAAAATGACGTATCCTTAATTTTAATTTGCTTAGCAAGTGTTTAGTATCTAATTAATATGGGTTGAAATAATTAATTTTGAAGTCATCCCTGTGTATAGCATAGTGGTTAATAGTTCAGGCTTTGCAGTTAGGAAGACTGGGTTTTATTTCCAGTTCCTCCTTTAAAAACTGCGTGGCCTTTAACAGGTTACATAAACTCTCTTCTAGCTTCCACATCTCTAAAATGATAATAATAGGTTAAAGAATTTTTGTGAAACTTACATTAGGTAACTAATATAAGATATTTAAAGTAGTTGGCTCAGAGTAATCCTCTATGCAGCTTAATTTTCTGTGCTGTGATAGATTTTGTTAGAATAGGTCAATTAAAACTTAAAGACTCATTAGCTAAAAGCTTAAGCAATGTGATATATATCATAAACAAAAATGCCTTTAAAATAACTTTTAAAGACACATTTAGTATACTAAATAAGGTCGTGCTATAGAAAAATTCTGTTTGCTCTCATTCAATGTCCTGGGAGCCAGTGAAAAAGACTAGAATTCCTGGTTGGAAACGTTAAGTAAAACTTGGAAATAAAGCTAAAGAAGTATAGCACAACCTTTCAACATGATCTTAGGGCACTGTTTAACAAGTCTGTCCAATGATTATTTAAATAATCTAAAACTACACTGTCTAATAGGGTAACCACCTGCCATGTGTGGTTACTGAACGCTCACAATATGGCTAGTCAGAGGTGATGTGCTCTAAGTATAAAATGAACACCAAATTTTGAAGACTTAGTGAGAAAAAAAGAATGTAATATATCTCATTAATAATTTGTTATTTATGTGTTAAATTGATAAATAGTTTTTTTCATTTATTAGGTTACCTAAAGTTTATTAGTAAAAATATTTTTGGGGTGCCTGGGTGGCTCAGTCAATTAAGCATCTGACTTTGGTTCAGGACATGATATCACGGCTCCCGAGTTCAAGCCC
Source organism: Panthera leo (assembly GCF_018350215.1). Lineage (NCBI taxonomy): Eukaryota > Metazoa > Chordata > Mammalia > Carnivora > Felidae > Panthera > Panthera leo. The sequence goes on along the minus strand of NC_056680.1, from coordinate 104,484,221 downwards.
CTCGTCGGGCTCTGTGCTGAGAGCTCAGAGCCTGGATCTTGCTTCCAATTCTGTGCCTCCCTCTCTCTCTGCCCCTCCCATGCTCTCTCTCTCTTCCTCTCTCTCAAAAATAAATAAACGCTAAAAGTAATTTTTTAGTATTTTTCACTTTTCTTTTTTTTCAATGTGCCTACCGGAAATTTTTAAATTACTTATGTGGCTGGTATTTTATCTGTAGTGGATTGTGCTGATCTACAGAATAGAGCTTTGTGTGAGTCACTCTTTACTATTAACTAAGTCCTGGCCTCTGTGAAGATACACGTTAACTGGTAGATTTAGTTCCACTAAGAGTGCAAATGATTTCTCTGGTAGAAAACATAACCCCACACATTATGAATTTATTGCCCTGAAGGATGCAGTTTTGTAAATTACTTAGGAATCTTATTACAACATTTTTAAAACATGTGTGTAAGTACCCAGAATCTTATAATGATCTTTTAACCAGCTTTGTCATCTTCTTTACACCTTCATTAGTGAATTAGTAAACCTCTAATGATTTAATAGATATGGTTCAGAAGAGATTGAAAGTCATTTTTAACTTTCTGAAAATTATACTTTGATAGAAAAAAGTTCTTATTATGCTTAAAATCTTTGAATTAGTTTGGCTTTTACAATCTTTCTCTTGTGAATTAATTGCATAATGTTTTTCTTAGAATTCAGCTATGACACAATTTAACATCGTTTTGAAAGTCACTTTACAACTCAGAATTCACAAACAACTCGCAAAGAGAAATGTAACTAGGAATTTATGGTGTGACCTTTACCCATTGCCTGCAAGGATGTAAACCCAGTATCATAGAGATTTATGTTAATTAGACCACTTCTTTCATGCATCTTTGAGCATTTAATCATTAACGTGCTCAGCAAGACTTAACGCTGAGCCTATGTTCGTCTGGCTATGATGAAAAGACTTCGCAATCATTTATGTGCATGCATTTTCCCTAAAAGCTTCATTTCTTACCTCAAGGGATGGTATTTCCATTTCAAGTACAATGAACAAGAATCTTACAATTTCAACATTCTTGACAGATAACAAAGCAATGTAAGCACATACTACTCCACAAAGATGTTAATTTAGAAATCAAAGTTATTTTTCACTTACTGTAAGCTAGAAGAGAAGAGGTAAATAGAATGTATACAGACTTCAGCACTCTTCAGCTCCTGGTGAATACCTTTAGCTTCATTGGCTTCTAGGAGTAGGAATCAACAACTAGGTCATCCATGCCTTATTCAGCTCTCAGATTATTCCAGTGAAGTCATTCATTCAACACAGTTTTAATAGGCATCTGCTATACAACAGCTACTATACTTGGCACAGGGCCACAGCAGTGATCACTGACAAAATCCTCACCTTTCCTGTTAGTAGGGAGACCCTAATGGCTGGAGAAGGGTAAATGAAAACGGTAGTGGATGAGCTCAGTCAAGCAACCAGGATGAGATAGCAAAAGACCATGTAGGATATTGAAGGAACTTTGGTTTAAGATGTAAAAGACACTGGAGGGTTTTAAGCAGAAAAAAGACATATCAGGAATTGCATTTTATAAGAGTCATATACAACTCCACTATTCTGTTGAGAATATACTAAGGTAAGGGTGGGCCTCCAGGATACTCTCAGACAGGAGAATATTACAATAATTTAGACAAAGGATAATGGGGATCTTGACCATGTATTTGCTAGAGATGGCGCAGAAGAGTTGAGGTCATAGTATAATGGGAAGTATAAAGGATGGGATTTGTTGATACATGGTGTGAAATACAGGCTAGAGACAGGGGGAGAGAGACTGTTTTATTTTTATTTTTATTTTTATTTTTTCCCTTGCAAGTGGGAGAATGGAGTTGCTCTTTAATGAGTTAGGCAAGACTGTAAGGGAATTGAGCAAGAAAAGCAGGGCTCAGTTTTAAAAATGGTAAGATTGGGAGGACTATTAGATATCTTGGGGAGATGTCGAGTAGTCTGTCTGGAGTTGAGGAGAAAGATGCCAGGGCTAGGGATATACATTAAGAAGTATTAGGCATGTGGGTGACATTTAAAGTCACAAGCATGGATGGGATCACCAAGGGTGCATATAAATAAGAAAGAGATTGGGGCCAAGAAATGAATCCAAGAGCATTTTCACCTTTCTACTCACATGTCCTGAGTAAATTCACCTGCTCGATGTATTTAATCCAGTATCTGCTACATCTATTTTTCTAAAGAATACATTTTCTTTTCATAGATTACCTACTACAATTCCAGGGAACTTAAATTATTCAGAACATCCTTGGGGAAATGATGTAACTCATTGCCTCATCTTTCCACTTAATGTTGCTTATGTAAACAGAGCTATTAAATCCATATTTGACTTCATTCCAATCAGTTTCCACAGTGAAATTGGAAAGGAGACAGGGTAATTCATTTGATAAAAATGTGAGTGGCATGAGGTTCTACCCTTTTCATTTTTTATTTAAAATGAAAATTATCAAATCTTGAACAGAAACAAAGAAATTTCAGATTATTTTTTTCTTTCCCACAGAACTTTTAAACAAAATTTTAGAAAATGATTTTAATATGTTAAAAGAAAGTCTCCCCCGCCTCCCAGAACTATAAATTCCCCAAGCCTGATGATCTTCAAGAAGGACATGTTTTTTTCTCATTTGGAAATAAACTTCAAATATATATTCAAAAAACTGAAAAATAAAGATTCAGATTGTCATTCAATATGCCATAAATATGCAAAGTAAATTTTTATTGTGTTAGCCCATGCTACTTTGTAAAAACGAACACAAAGTTTCTACGTATAATTCTTGAGTTTTTGTGTTTTTTTTTAAGAAATAATTGCCATTACAGGCCATCTAGCATCTCAAAATTTCTGAAAATAAAATGTACTTCTGGAAACAATTTAAACTTTAGAAAAAAAATACCATAGCACAAATTTATCTTCAATTTTTTTCTTTGGGTAATATCCCACTAGAAAAGTACCCAATTTATGTGAACTATTTCAATTCTTGTTGCTACATTTTCCCTATTTTTTTAGGTTAAAAATTTTTACCTTTAACCAACTGTATCCCCCCCAAAAGATATAATATTCATCTTTTAAGAAAATATATGCTATGTATAGGGAATTCTTATTACTGTGAAGGATGCAAATAAAATTTACAATGTCTGCCTTAGAGAAGCTTGGTGGTCAAATTTAGTAGAGATTATTCTTTTTTACCTGTCTCTTCTTAGCTTAACCCAAGACTAGAGCATCTCATTAACTCTGGGCATTAACAGAAGATCTAAGTTTTATCAACCTTTCACTCATAGGTGCAAGATCTTACCTTCACAAATCACAAGTCTGATAACAGTATTCTTATCTATGTTGCAACAAAGCAATTTCGAGTTAAGCAACGTCAGTTTGAAAAACTTGTAGATTTAGAACTTTCTTATGACTTTGGGAGAGTGCCTATTTCTGTAGAATCCAGCATGATATCAAAATCTGATGGTCTCAAAAGGAAATGCACAGAAGGCGAATCACCCTCATTCAGGAGAGATTTCAGGAAGCTCTAATGTGAGACCAGAATTTCCTGAATCAGCTTCTATAAATGGGTGAAGTTTACCAGGTGTGACACTCCCAGGACCAGAAACTTGACCGCAAATGCCGTGCATGGTGTGTTCAGTCCTCTTGTCTTATTATAAAGCCATTCATCTGAAACCAAGCTCGGAACAGCATGATAACAATAGGAATCTTTGAGCATGATCACAGCTCTGATCAGGAATGAGAACTACACCACGTTGGTCATATAAGTTTATTTTTGGTTATTTATCAGAAAGTATGCATATGCCACTGTGATCTGGAACTCATTGTGTTTTAGAGCATCATGGTGAATAAGTGCTGCGAATATTCCATTCCTAATGAGGACTTTGGTTTCCTAGTTCACAAAATTAGAATGATAATGAGGACGATAAAGATACCTAAGTAATCACCATGTGCTCTGGAGGGAACTGAGTGCTGTGCCTATGAAAGTGATTGCACATTGCTGAGTTTGATTTGTAAAAGACGACTAAACAATGCAAAAGTCAGGGACTCCTAAATACACCATGTATCACAGTTAAATATCTCCCTTCCATCAGCAGCTTTAGGGTGAAACTGAGGGGCGTTAGAATGAACAATTTTATCTCCAATTTCCGGTAATCTGTATCAATGCTTCACAATGAACCTCAACCACTGTCTTCTATTCTCTCATTAAGCAAAGCTTTTTAAGTACCACACTCCAGGTACTCACCTACAAAATAAAATCAGGCAAAAGCATGGCTCTGAAGTTGTTTATTACCTCGTTGGGGAAAAGAGCACTACATCACCCACAAGCATGTAATAAAAGCTATGCTAGATATATGCTCTGGGTGGTGTTTGCCTCTGAATGGATGGGGGTATTGAAATAAAACAGATGGGAAGGAAGGACTAGAGGAAAAATATTGACAGGAAGATTCCTAGAAAATGGCCGAAGCCATGTGAGGAGTTTGAGAAGAGTGTGCCCAAGGCTTCTCACTTAGACAAGAAGGGTAGGAGCTCAGTGAGGCAAGGAACACAAATGTTAATCAGGTAGAAATGGTATCTTTCCTGTTGTCTTGAAATGAGACAAAATCCCCAAAGCTGAAAACACAAGGAAACAAGCCGCTAGAAGACATATTCCCACAGGACTTTTTAAAAGGTATATTTTCCTTGTCTCATACTGTCACTTTCTACTTCATCCTCATTAAGTAAATAAATGATTAAAACTCTAAATGTATGGTTTTTTTTTTCTTTAAGTAGGCATCATTATCCTTGGGGGGAAGCATTGTAGAGTACACATTCTTATTCCTGTGAGAAAGGAAAGATGGTGAACCCTGCAAGGCCAATTCAGAAATTCTCAACATTACCATTTATGGAGAATAGAGATGGTGGTTGCCTATAAGAGGAGGAAACCTGCAGGTATGTACGGGTGGCTTCTTGCTGAGCTTCAGAAAATGCAGACACCACTGCGGTGTCCTTCAGCGCAAAGCAGTATGGGAGTTCCTGGAGGAGGGGTAGTTTCATCTATATCCCCAGGAGGTTTCAGAAGGTATGCATTTGATCATAGAGAAGGGTGCCTACTTCTTACCTAGAGATTAAAAGAAGGGCGGCTCACAGTGTCAGGGAAAGGAGAAAGGAAAATATGGGGCCATCCACATGCTCCCATTTGGTGGGCTGTATGGAGTGTTCCCTGAACACACAAGACTCATGAGAAAGCTAGGCTCCAGCCATCTTGTGGGTAGCCCTACCAAGAAGGCTGTCTGGACAGGACTTGGGTCTACCTGTAAGAAGTAGTGGGGTGGACTGCTGATAGTGAGATGCTGAAGTTTAGTCCCTATCAAAGGACTGTACAGAATGAGGTCCCTGTGTAGGACAAAGACGCATGCCCAAAATGGGCTCCACAAGCAAGTAACTGTGTGGACATCTGCCATACAGGCAATGTCACTGTCTGCTTACAACTGTCTCTCCTACCTGAGGTTTTTGTCCCTGTTGCTACCTTTGCCCTTCCCATTTCTCCTTTGGGCACCAACACCTTGCAGATAAAAGGCAGACCAAGAGGAAATGGTGTGTGATGGGAGAAGTGTAGAAAGAGAAAAAGGAGATGATGTTCCTTTCATCACTGTAAAGCCCTGAGCCACAGGGTAGGCTTTGGTTGAGGTGAGGAGAACAAACTAGTTGTGAGATTAAAGTTTTAATCTAGAACAGATGAGGCCTTATTATTTATTTATTTGTGAAATTGAAGGCAATTAGAAGAAAACTTCCCCTTGTTAACTTTTTATTAAAGTTTTACATTATGCAGCACAGTGTATGCATATTAAATGTGTATTTCTGTGAAATATCACAAATGGAATACGTCTACATTACCACCACCTGGGTCAGGAATTGTTACATTTCCAGGGCCCAGAAACTCCTCATTGCACTCCGTCCCTTTGAGTCAAAGGAAATCAACTTCTTGATTTCTTACACATAGGCAAGTGTTTTTTTTTTTCTATAAAATGGAATAACTATATAAGGTATATAATGCGTCTATCTTTTTTTTTTTTTACTCATCAGTATGTTTGTGAAACTCATCCATGTAGATGCAAATAGTAACACTTTGTTCATTTTCTTTGCTGTTTGGTAATCCTTTGTGTAAATATACCACACTTCATCCATTCTACTATTTATTGGCATTAGGTTTGTTTCTAGTTTGAAGATTATACCAAATAATTTTGCTATGAATATTCCTGTACATATCTAAAAGTACACGCATATATACTGTGTATATGTCTTAGATAAATACACTAAGAATGAAATGTCATGTCATATGTTATACACACATTCAACTTTAGAATATATTATCAAATAGTTTTCCAAAGTACCAGTCCCAATTTACACTCCCTCAAGCACTATAGAGGAATTTTAGTCGCTTCATACCTTTACCAATGCTTCATCTTCTCTCTCTTTTTCATTTTAGTTATTCTGGCAGGTGTACAATAGTATTCCATTGTGTTTCCTGACTGCATTTCCCTGAGACTTATGAAGATGAGCACATCTTCATAAGTCTAGTCATTTAGATATCCTCTTCTGTGAAACACCTACTATTTTCTCCTGAACTGCTTGTCTATTTCATATTTATTTGCATGAGTTCTATAGCTGCCTTTCATTCCTATTCGTGTCATTTGATGAATGAAAGTTTAGAGTTTTAATGCTTATGTTGAGCATTTTCATAAGTTTTTTCTTTATGGATAACTCCCCACCCCCTTTTTTTTGGTCCTGTTTAAGATATCACTTATTTTCCCAAAATTTATTTTAGAAGCATTATTTTTTTCCTTTCACATTTGGATCTATAATCCATATGAATTGATTTCTTTATGCATGGTATGAGGTAAGAAATCATATATACCTTTTTTTAATGTTTATTTATTTATTTTGGGAGAGAGAGAGAGCAGGGAAGGGGCAAAGAGTGAGAATCCCAAGCAGACTCTGTGCTATCAGCACAGAGCCTGATGTGGGGCTCAGTTACACAAACTGTGAATTCGTGACCTGAGCTGAAATCAAGAGCCAGACACTTAACCAACGGGGCCACCCAGGTACTGCAGGAATCGCATATACCTTTTATTATAGCCTGAGCTTTTTCATGGCTTAATGTGAGCTGGAATTACAGAAAACACATTCCTGGTACAAATAAAATGATTGAAAATCTATAGGATCTGCCAAAGATGTACTCAAGCTGAAGAGATAAAGACCCAACACAGCACATTTGAAAGTCATGTTTGAGAAAAATAGTCATTTGTTTGAACCCTCACAGGGTTCAATATGCTAAGTATATCAAGAAAAAAAAAATAAGAGGGGACTATAATTTCAGATTATTATTTTCTTTAATTTTGAGAAACCTGTGGGATAACGAGGTAGATTTGCTCTTCAAGTTAAGAGAAGATGCTTCCCAGTGGCAGCTAGGAAGGGTGAAATTCTTGTGAAGAATGAAGCCACTTAGTTTATAATGATCCAGTTAGCAGGAGTCTATGATTTTCTGAAACTGATTTAAGTAACTTGGTGATGGACTGCCCTGTCATTTCCTTTGTAAGTGGAGCCTGTATTTGACTAAGACAGCAGTTAGCATGGGGCCCCTAATTACTAAGCTCAAGTAAAAAATCATCTATAGAGGAGAAGACCCTGCTATTGCTATGGTGGTCTACACTCATGCACAGCAGGATCTTTGCAATTTGAAACAACCACTTTGTAAACTTTGTAAGAATAAGTCCACATCCTACGTCATTCGTGGAGTGATCTCATATCTACCACGTGCAAACGTAAAATAAAGTCTTGTCCATTTGAACACACTTTTCTGGACACTGATCTCTTTATATATTCATCTGTAATCTGTTCCTCTTAGAGATAGCTGTCTGCTGACTGTTCATTCTCTGGGTTCCTTGCGTATACATAAGACCATAGGTTTATCTTACTAAAGAGCCTTTCTCTCTCTCTCTCTCTCCTTCCCACCCACAACTCTCTTTTCCTCTCTTAATTTTCAGTCAACTCTTGACTAGTTCCTGGAAACTTGTTTTACACAGGCAAGATGCATAGTTTTTTTAATTTTTATTAATCAAATGCTTAACATAGTAATCACTCAGTGTCATTGCCATGTTCCATGTGTTTTACAAAGTTTTGACTTTTCAACAACTTTATGAAATTTGTGCTTTTAGTATTTTCATTTTACAGATGAGAAAACTGAGACATAGACAATTAAGTAATTTTTCTATGGTTGTGCAAAGCCCTATCTCTATATTATCATTAACAATAATAATCAATAATAAGTGAATCCAAAAGATATGAGGGTCTTTACCAGTAGTTTATATATACTATTTCACTTAATTCTCCTAAAACCTAAGAAAGATTGATTCAGAAAACTTAAGCAAATCATCCAAGATTATATTTATAGGTGATTTGGTTAGAATTTGAGTCCATTTTTTACTAAATCTCAAACCCAAACTCTATTCAGTCTATTAATCTGCCCTCCCACCTCTTTCCCATAGATGATATTTACAAGCTAATAAAGAGAGGTAAGGGAAGCTATAATGAGTCAGCTATAAGGTGACCACCCCCTTGTCTGCATCTGGGACAGCATATATTATTCAAATTTTACAGGTGAAGAACTGAGGTTGAGTGTGGTTGCATAATCGGTCCAAGATCATGTAGCCAGGCTGGGATTCAAAGCCAGGCTTTCTGCCTTCTAAGATCATTACACTACTGCCTTAGGGTGTCATGATTTAGGTGCCCCCAGAAGCAGACGCTTAGCCAAAACTCTGGTTCTACCAGAGGTGGTCTCCAGATGAAGGTAAAATGGTGGCAAGGTAAGCACGTGGGTCAGTGAGATAGGAAGGAAACCAACAGAGTGAAGTAGCTACAGAACAACTGGAGGTTAGCCCCCTGGAGGACGCTGGGGAGCAGCATAAAACAATCACCTCCATTATTACCTGAGGGCTGCAGCTGGGAGATATTAACCCCCAGCACTTCTGACGGCAGCCAGGGAGAGCCTTGGGCAAGGAGGTGCAGATACTAACTATTGGCATGTTGGCAGAAATGATCTAGAATAAGAAAGCCTGAAGGGATATGGACAGACACAGTCACTGACAGTTTTCCAGGATTTCACTGAACCTAGGAGAAATAATAATTCATCTTGGATCAAGGAATTGGATTCTTTCAGACTCCACTTAAAATGGTTTAAACATCATGCAAATATTTCATTTATAGTTCTTGTGATAGAGCTTCTATGGGATAAAGAACGTATTATTGAAAGGATCATTTGAGCAGCAACTCTAACAAGTTAATGTAAGTGTTCAACAACAAAGCTTGAAGTGTTTGCCCACCTGTTCTTGCATGTTTGGGTAAACTTCTCTTCCACACGATCCATAAATGCACTGTACACATCTCGTTGCCTTCTATGTCTCTTAAGGAAGATTACACAAAGGAAGTTAGTGAAAACAAACATTTATTGACTTTAATTGTTTATCTTTTTAAAATTGCTATGTAATGATCTTTGCTTTAAAAGCTTGCTCTGTGTGCCACATGCACATCTTGCTATTCTTGGTTGTACAGGGATACAAAGCAGCCTTACTTGTCCAGGGTGGAATTTGAGTCCCGGTAAATGTTTGTTTTCTCAACATCTTGCAATGAGTGTATGACAAAGTCTTCTTGTCAGGCCTTCTTACTTGAGTGCAATTCACTCAATGGGTTGCTCCAAATGAGGTGGGAGTAAACTTGGGGAAAATTCTTCACAATGTGCAGGCCTCAATCCACCCTACCAACTATCTTTGTACTAAGAAAAGAAATCCAAAATTCTAGATATTTCCCTGTTTGCTTTTTAAGAAAAAGCAGAGATAGTTCTGCTTTACTTTACAAAACAAGAATATCTTTCACTATATACGCTAACAATAAATTAAAAATTCCTACATCAAGGTAATCATTAATAACAGTGTTGGAGACATTTCCCAACAGCTGTAGAGAAAGAGTCATGCTCATGGGGCGCCTGGGTGGCTCAGTCGGTTGAGTGTCTGACTTTGGCTCACGTCATGATCTCATGGCTCCTGAGTTCAAGCCCCACGTCGGGCTCTGTGCTGACAGCTCAGAGCCTGGAGCCTGCTTCGGATTCTGTGTCTCCCTCTCTCTCTGACCCTCCCCCATTCATGCTCTGCCTCTCTCTGTCTCAAAAATAAATAAACATTAAAAAAAAAAAAAAGAGTCGTGCTCACCGTGTATGAAGCTGATTGAATGGGCCATGGGGCTTTTGGTAAAATTAGCTGTGGGTCCCAGGTGCATTCATGAGGCTTGTAAGTGATAAATCTTTCTATATTGTTCTTCTGTTTATCATCTTTCAGCGACTGACACCCATGTACTAGAGATATGGAGACAAATGAGAAACATAACAATTACATCGGTCTTTGTTCATATCTCTCAGAATATAGTAGGAAATCAGGGCCTAGGAGCGACAAATTGATGGACAATTTATAATGCAGATCTAAATAAAATGTTGCTTATCTTGCCCACCATTTCTACAGGAATTAATGTTCTTCAAACTCTAATTCTAATCCCACCTTTTATTTCCCTGGAAATCTCTTTTTAAACTTCTCAGTAGTGCTTTGTGATTTGAATGGCATATTTTGCATTCTACCTTAAATTTTACTTACAAATTTCTTGATATCAGAGTCTGGGTCTTATAAAGTTTCCTTGGCATTTTTTTCCATAGTGACTTATATATATAGTAAGAAAAGTTGACGTGTCCCATTTTAATTACACACACAGACAAGACTTTTATCAATATAATTTATGCTAAAACATGTACGTCATTTAGAAATAAATTATCTTAACTTCATAATTGTAAAACTACTTGATTCTAGGGGTGCCTGGGTGGCTCAGTCATTAAGCGTCTGACTTTGGCTCAGGTCATGATCTCACCCTTCATGAGTTCTAGCCCCATGTCGGGTTCTGTGCTGACAGCTTGGAGCCTGGAGCCTGCTTCAGATTATGTCTCTCTCTCTCTCTCTCTCTCTGTTCCTCCCCTGCTCATGCTCTGTCTCTCTCTCTCAAAAATAAATAAATATTAAACATTTTTTTTAAATACTTGATTCCAATTTTTAAAAGAAGAAGATAAAATTCAACCATTTTCCCATTACTCACAACCACCATTAAGATCATATTGTTTTTTTTAACTGATATATAACTACAGTATGTAAATATAGCATGCATGTATTATCACTCTTGTCCAAATAAGTAACACTGTATAATACAAGTTAACTCTAGACAAGCACTATTCACATGGCACCACAGTAATAAAGTGTGTGTTTGTATGTATTTACCATGTACACGACAACATGTGCTATGTAAACATTATATATGATCGAAATATGTATGATAGATTTATTGCTCACAATAATTCCATGATAGAGATTCAGTTATTGCCATTCCCATTTATAGATGGGTAAACCAATAAATAGACAGTTTAGGTAACTTGGGGATAGTGAAGACAAGATTCAAAGCTATGCAGCTTGCTTCTTGGTCTATACTCCGAAGCACTTACTCTATTGGTTCTCTATACAAAACACTTTGACTTAAAAACTCAATCTTCAACAGCATATTAAAAGTTGTAGATAACAAAGTAAGTGCATTGTTTCCATTAATTAAGTGGGCATTTAAAAAATTGCCGTATTATTAAAGGTGATAGGTTAAAAACACCATTTTAGTGATATGTTTTTACAAGATTTAGTATTAAGATATAACGCAGAAAGTTTGTTTTTTGCTGTGTTCATAACTTCATGATAATGACTTACCTGTACTTAAGTGTCTGGACTTAAATTTTAATCCAAAAGGGTCCCTTTCAAAAGTTGTCACAAAGTTTGGTAAATTATGTTGATACTAGATATGTAAAGAGAAGATTAAACATAAATACTGTTTATTACTAGCATTACATTTGGAATGTGATTTTTACAAGTATTAATTATTTCACTGGTAAAATGCAATTTTGATGATTTTGTTATAGCATTTAAAACTTGTGTATGAACATCTGAAAGAATAATCCCATTCAAGATACTGTATAACCAATTCATTTTATAGTAGAACAGAGTGCTTCAAATATCCTCATGTGAATAAATCAGAAATAACATTTTAAACAGCATGAAATTAAAGGAATCGAATCGAAATTTGCACTTAATCTTAAATGCCAATAAGGTTACATGTTTTATTTCTGGAGCTAAGTTTATTTCAAGGACGTAATATTTAGCAAAGCTAAAAGAATTTGCTGAGACTGGAATAGAGTAATTACTGGTTGTTTTCAGCAAACTATACCACAAAGTACTTTTTAAAGACGATTTAAATGAACTAATATGACCTGAAATAGCATCTGTATACTTCCAGAAGCTAAAATTAAATAAAATACCACAAACGTCTCTGTTTGAAAGCTGAATCATTGTGGCATGAAAAGATGAGATCAAGCAGAAGTTAGAGTCATCCTAGTGAGTGACTCTAGGTTCTGCCCCGGGCAAATAGGAAAATATTCAAAGTCTCAGCAGAAATCCTGATACAAGATTTTCACTCTTTAGTCAAATACAATTGAAGCACTGTTAGTTTAAAAAACATTACACTGACATCTGGTGGTTGCACAGTTTATATTGCACTGTCTCCAATTCACTTTTTCATAAAAACAAATTAATTCAGCGAAAATTAGAATGTCTCCCATTCCTTGAACTTTACTTATTCATGTCTTATAATTGCAACCGTAACTAGTAAAATTTTTGAATAAAGCAATGACATTTGCGATTTAACTGACTTCCTCTCATTTCCAAAAGTAATATACTCCATTTACTGCAAATAGAAAGATTTACATGCTTTAAATGAGTAAAGAATGTTATAGATCAAGGCTTCTTGAATCTTCTAGCTTTTATCCTAAGAGCTCCTAACAGTTAACATTCATTGAATGCCTCAACAGACCTCAAAGACCCTGTTGTAAGCACTTTATGTATAATTGTCTCCTTCATTACTTAAAAGAGCCATATAATATGAAGTATTGTTATCCCATGTTATAAATAAGAGGCTTAATAACTTGTCCAAAATTATTAGAAAGTTAGAGAGCAAGGATAGATAAACTGATCCCAGAGGGCAAGTTATATTTTCTCATATTTTCCACTGGAATAAATTTATTCTTTTTTGTAGCTATTTTTCTTGTTTGTTTTATCAGTCCTATTGCTTCTCTCATTACTAGGCAAGAGTCATATTTATGTGTTAAATTATAGACCTAAGGATAAAATATATTCATATTCTAGAGGAACAACATTTTGAATCATTTGAATCTCCTTAAATATATGTTCCCCGCCATCATTTTAATTATGAATCTAATTCTTGCCCACATATTATTTAGATTATTAACCACTGGAAAGATTAATGAAAGTAATATAATACCGCCTTTGTCAATTTTTATTTGTTCATCCATTCATTCCATGAATTGATTCTATTACTTCTAGATTGTAAACTGGCAATTGAGATCTGTTCTCCAATCACATCTAAGCCCGAACTATTCTCAAAACTAAGAAAGGCCATCTACATGATAGATAAAACCACAACAGAAACATTAACCAGGGTCCTACCTCTCTCTTCTGTCACTTATTGCTGAATTTGAACTGTATTGTTTCTTGGGAAATCAAGATGCAGACTTACACATATTATATGTACATACCTTTTTGCTCATGTAATACTAGTCATAATTAAGAAATGAGTAAAAAATAATATGTATTTCTCCTTATCTGTTTTGTTTTCTTGATTCAAATGCTTTTTGTACCTGTCGAAAGTCGTGTGGTTTTGGATTGAAGTATACACCAATTGGATACTTTCCACTCTTCACAAACATTAACTTCACTTCATTTGAATCCATATGTGGGAATGTAGTTATAAACTCTGGAGATATGGGCTTCTTGGGATGATTCCTTATGCTGGGCAGGTGAAGCATTGTTTCTGGGAAATTAACTTTTTTTTCCTTCCCTTGTTTTTCCTTAATAATCCTTGATGGTTTTTCTGGAAATCTCAAAGATGTATACAGTTTGTAACTGAAATCAGGAGGCTTTATTTCCCATATGTTGACTTTCACTTCAGATTGTGGTGGTTGCAGGACTTTTTTTTCCATTTGGAGTTGAGGTCTTGGGTGCGATACTCCAAACTCTTTGTGTGTGACATCTCTGCTTCTGTTGCCTTTCTGGGAGTCAAGGTACATTAGGTGAAGAGTGTTTTCACATGTAGGAATCTGCAACAGACATACTAATGCTGAGGTTCACCACTATAACAATGGGATATTGAATATATTTTCTCCAGGCCAGTGTAATTTCTGAAAGATTTATGAAACAAGAAACAAGCTCAGTAATGACGGGTGCATCAAAAAACAAATAATCTAGTGAAGAAATGGGTAAAAGACATGAATAGACACATCTCCAAAGAAGACATCCAGATGGCTAACAGACACATGAAAACATGCTCAATATCACTCATCATCAGGGAAATACAAATCAAAACTACAATGAGATACCACCTCACACCTGTCAGAATGGCTAACATGAACAACTCAGGCAACAACAGATGTTGGCGAGAATGCGGAGAAAGAGGATCTCTTTTGCACTGCTGGTGGGAATGCAAACTGGTGCAACCACTCTGGAAAACAGTATGCAGGTTCCTCAAAAAATTAAAAATAGAACTATGTTACAACCCAGCAATTGAACTACTAGGTATTTATCCAAAGGATACAAGTGTGCTGTTTCAAATGGGCACATGTACCCCAATGTTTATAGCAGTACTATTGAGAATAGCCAAAGTATGGAAAGAGCCCAAATGTCGCCCATCGATGGATGAATGGATAAAGAAGATGTGGTATACATATACAATGGAGTATTACTCGGCAATCACAAAGAATGAAATCTTGCCATTTGCAACTACATGGATGGAACTGGAGAGTATTACGCTAAACGAAATTAGTCAGAGAAAGACAAATATCTTATGACTTCACTCATCTGAGGAATTTAAGATATAAAACACATGAACATAAGGGAAGGGAAGAAAAAATAATATAAAAACAGGGAGGAGGACAAAACATAAGAAACTCTTAAATACAGAAAACAAACAGAGTGTTGCTTGAGGGGTTGTAGGAGGGGGAATGGGCTAAATGGGTAAGGGGCATTAAGGAATTTATTCCTCCAATCATTGTTACACTATATGCTAACTAACTTGGATGTAAATTTAAAAATTAATTACTTAATTAATAAAAAATAAATAAATGATGCGTGCATGTGTTAGAGAGGGGAGGGAAGCATCATGGCTACTGCAAACATCTATTCAGCACCCTAGTCCCAGCACTCACTGGGCTAGGGCTAGGAAACCAAAGATAATTAACTTAAAATCAATGTCCTTAAATAAATGAGAGGCTATTTGGAAGAAAGACATGAAAACAAAAAAATAAAACCTATTCATGTGATAGATATTGGAATAGTGCTGTGAGAAGCAAGGAGAATGAAGGGCTAACTCTATCAGGAAAACAGAAGTGACCTCACAGGAAGTCATTTGGACTAATCTTGAAGAATAAGTAAAAATATTCCAGGTTGTGAAGGAAGTAAACAATATTTCATCAAGGCACAGAAGGTAAAATTTGTTGTAAGCTATTTCTGGGATACCTATGACCACCTAAACCTCCGCAAGTGCATTGTAGCTATTGTTACTAGACTCTGGATGGGAATGGTGGATTTGCTTTTGGCTGACCAGGGCAGGGAAAGTATTGGCACATTTCTAGGATTTAATGTGTTTGTCAATATGTTACTGGAAAATGCCAATGAATTTGAAATCTCCTTGGAAACAGGAATACATACCAATTAAATTATATTTGGTTAGGTGGAAATGATATAACAACACTGGTTCTTGGGAATGAGAAAATGAGGTGGTATGAATTTCCTTCTCTTGTGCTACAGTTTATATTGTTTGACAATAACATTAAATAGAGGATCTTTAGAATTCTAAATGCTAATGTGCGGTAAGATAAAGTTGTAAATGAAGAGAAATTAACTTTGAAGATACATTGAACATGTCAACTTTTACAAATTAATAATAAATATTCTGTAAAATAAAATGATGAATTGCTTTTCAAATTCTAACATAAATATTTTTATTTTTTAAAATGACTGGCACATTGAGAGAAAAGCAAGAAGCACAATGTGGCAGGAATTTAGCCTACGTATGTGAGGAGACAGTGGAAAATAGTATGATATAGAAAGCTGGAAAAATCATGTGGGGGGTACCTGGGTGGCTCAGATGGCTAAGCTTTCAACTTTTTTTTTTTTTTAAGTTTATTTATTGTTGAGACAGAGAGAGAGCATGAACGGGGGAGGGGCAGAGAGAGAGGGAGACACAGAATCAGAAGCAGGCTCCAGGCTCTGAGCCATCAGCCCAGAGCCCGACGCGGGGCTCGAACTCACGGACCACGAGATCGTGACCTGAGCTGAAGTCGGAGGCTTAACCGACTGAGCCACCCAGGCGCCCCTAAGCTTTCAACTTTTGGTTTCAGCTCAAGTGATGATCTCATAGTTCATGGGTTCCAGCCCCACTTCAGGCTCTGCACTGGCAGCACGGGGTCTGCTTGGGATTCTTTCTCTCCCTCTCTCTGTCTTTTCCCTGCTCTCTCTCTTTCCCTCTCTCTCCTTCAAAATAAATACATAAAAACATGAAAAAGTTTTAAAAAGAAAAATCATTTGGGGTTATTTTAGCAAAGGTCTCTCATGTCACAGTAAGAAATTTGAACATATCAACGATAATGGAAAATTACTTAATCAGGGTGAGAAATGTAAAAGGAGGAACAGTACATAGAAAAAGATCATCATAATAAATAGATTTAAATAAAATATACATGCATTATATAACAGTAATTATAGGCCTGTGGCTAAGTCAACTTATCTGCAATATTGCTATGTAACAAACTATCACAAACTCAGGGACTTAAAGTAAAAAAATCTTTTATTTTTTGCCAGAGGATATGGGAAGAGAGAATTGAGATTGACTTCCAACAGGTACAAGATTTTTTGTGGGGGGAGACGGACATGTTCTGGAATTAGAGAGTAATGATGGTTTCACAAGGTTGTGAATATACTAAAAACCACTAAATTGTACACTTCAGATTAGTAAGTAGTGAATTTTATCTCAATTAGAAAAAGACAAATTTACTATTAAACCAGGTTGAATAAATTTTAATATACACAAAAGAAACTTTTACCAAAAAAAAAAAAAAGACCACAGGTGTTACCTAAGTGAGTCTAGTTAAATTTTGAAAGCAAACCATTTATCTGATAAGGGATTAAAATCCAAAATATGTAAGGAACTCCTACACTTCAATACCAATAAAAACAAATAATCTGATTAAAAATTGAGCTAAATACTTGAAGAGACATTTCTCCAAAGAAGTTATACAAATGGCAAACAGGCACAGAAAAAGATTCTCAATATCATTAATCATTAGGGAAATGCAAGTCAAACCACAGGATAACATCTCACACATGTTAGTATGTCTATAATAACAATTATAAAAAGGCATTAAGTGTGTTGATATGGAGACATTGGAACACGTTTACACTATTGGTGACAATGCAAAATGGTGTGGCCACTATGGAGAACAGTGTGAAGGCTCCTCAAAAAATTCAAAACAGAAATGCCAATGATCCAGTAATGACACTTCTGGGTGTCTACCCAAAAGAATTAAAATCAAGATCTCAAAGAGATATCTGCACTCTCATGTTTATTGCGGTATTATTCACAATAGTTAAGGTATGGAAGCAATCCAGAAGTCCACTGATGGATGAATGAATATCTCTATCCATGTGGTTCACACACAAAATGGAATATTATGCAGCTTTAAAAAGATGGCAATACTGCCATACGCAACAACCTGGGTGAACTTGGAGGACGTTATGCTATGTGACATATGCCAGTCACAGAAGGACAAATATCAGATGATTCCATTTGCATGAGAAATCTAAAAAAGTCAAACCAGAAACAGAAAGTAGAGTGGTGATTGCCAGGATCTGGGCGGGTTGGGGGGGGGGGGGGGTAGGGAGGTGAAATGGAGAAATGCTGTTCAACAGGTATAAAGTTTCAGTTATGCAAGATGAGTAAATTCTGGAGATATAGTGCACAGCATTTTGCCTAGAGTAACAACGCTGTATTATGCACTTAAAAAATTGTTGGGGCACCTGGGTGGCTCAGTCAGTTAAAGCATCAGGCTCTTGATTTCGGCTCAGGTCTTAATCTCATAGTTCATGAGTTCGAGCCCTGCGTTGGGCTCTGTGCTGACAGTGCAAAGCCTGCTTGGGATTTTCTCTCTCCCTCTCTCTTCCCCTCTCCTATCACTCTCATTCTTCTTCTCTCTCAAAATAACTAAATACACTTAAAGAAATAAAAAATAAAAAATTGTTAAGATGGTATATCTCATTTTAATTGTTCTTACTACAATCAAAAAATAACTGAACAGAAACAAACAAAAAAAAAAAAAAAAGAGGGAGAGAGAATAATGTTCATTACCTGAGTAAGAAAGTTACAAGTTCCCCAAATACTCAAAACATGTTTTGTTCTGTTGGTAAATAATACAGTGAAAATAAAGCAAATTTTATAAATAGGGAGCCTCTTAACATTCTCTATAAAATTATTGTAAAATAAATTAAACTTAAATTATCAAAATACCACATTAATTAACCAAGTATGTGGAAATAAGGATGTAGGAATATTATTCTCTGAGCAATGCCTAAAATATAAAGGGTAGTAAAATTTAAAAAAAAACTGTAATATCATGCTTTTGTGTTATACTGTAAACAATAGGAATGTCTGCATAGAATTTTAAAAGATTTGTAAATAAAATACATTTAAAAAGAGGTGGAGGTGAGTTTGAAGGTTGACTGTCCCCGTTCAAGAATCTTTTGGAGAGGAGAGTACTCTGGCCCACACTTGAAATTTTTATTTCTGTTATCACAGCTTTCTATACTTAAGATATTGATATGCATGATTTCTCATAAGCTGGGCTCTTTAACATAAAAACCACTTAATTAATTCTCCTTATTCAGATTTTATTTTCACCAAATCACCGTTAGATTGTGGTTTGACTTCACATGTACAGTAATCTACTGGAAGATAATGAGCTACAAAGAAAATATGAGTTATTTGGTTTATTTTTCAGGGAGTTTAATCAGCTTACATGTTTGGTGTTTATGTTGGACTCTTCTGAAGTCACTAAAGTTGATGAAAATCAAGTCCTTACCAGTCAAATGGTTGATTTGTTCCAGGTATATGGCTTTTTTTTTCTTTTAATTACACTCTTGCCTCACTCATGACCCTACAAATTTCTGTAAAAATATATATTTGAACTTCTAAGGAGCACTGAAGCCTATTCTTGGAGAAAATGGTGCATGTAGCTATCTCTTACAGGGCTCGGAATTCTGGCTGCACAAGGGAACTGATTCATAATCAGGGTTTTGTAACCTGTTGGAATGAAAAGACATTGAGGTTGAGGATGTCAATGAGTGAGATAGGGAATTTATCTCACCAGGACACACAGTTGGAAAGAAATGATGCCAGGACAATCATAAACTGGAAGAATAAAAATAGGTCAAGACCCTGGAAGTCTAATTGATTAAAAAAAAAAAAGTATCTTGGCAGTAAGAAAGCTCGACAGCCATCAAAATAAGAGGCTGTGGTTGGGGAATGTAGTGCTGATCTAGATCTCTTTTTGACTAGGTAGCTGGGAGTAGACACGCTCATCAGTCACCTTGCTGCCGCTGATAATGTGCCTCTGTCTCTATATGTCTCCGGGCTTCCTGACTACCAGAAAATTGTTATTCATCATATTTTAAATGGTAATAAATTCTGTCCAGTTTTTACCGTACTTCATTTTGTCTTGTATTTATTTATTTAGTATTAAATACTATTCATTTGAATAATATGTGTACAACATTAGGCTTTTATAGTACACAATTCATGTATTAGCATGTATCGTTTTAGACCCTAGGTATGCCAGAAGAAGGAAATCATCTGGAGATCTAGTCAAATGATTGAAGCCTGAGATGGTGATATCACATCATCACACTTACTTTAAGTGGAAAAAAAAAACAACAACTATAACTTAGAGAAATATAAAGTTATGAGATGTGTGGTTGAGGAATTCTGAAAAAATAAACTAGCAATATTCTTATTCAGTCAAATGTTTGATGGTAAATGTTGATATTACAGAATCTATATTTTGGACAAGATGTCTCACTGAAAATAAACGAATAGCTTAATTGAATTTAGTAAGCACAGTTACTGTTCATCTATAAATTATTCTTATCTATGAAGGATCAGTTTAAATGCCATTTCCAATAAAAGCATTCCCAGATCCCCCTATAGGATTCATCTCTCCTTCTGAAGAGCAATGGAGCTTGAAACTGCATTTTTCCTTGTATCTTGATTTAAAATTAATTACTTACAATATCTGCCTCCAGAGGCACCTGGATGGCTCAGTCAATTAAGTGTCTGATTCTTAATCTCAGCTCAGGTCATGATCTGACTGTTCTGTTAATGGGGTCGAGTCCTGCTGTCAGTACAGAGCCTGCTTGGGATTCTCTCACTTCCTCTTTCTCTGTCCCTCTCCCATTCATGCTCGCTCTTGCTCTCTCTTGGTCTCTCTCAAAATAAATAAATAAATGAATAAATAAATAAACCTAAAAAAAGACCCAAAAAACAAAATCTGCCTCAAAATTAGATTATAAAAGTGTTGAGACAAGAATTTCTAGGTTCACAAATCCTACATAGGGTTCAGCACATGTTGAGTTGAGCCATGTGAAATTGCTGTTATTCAACAATTTTTCAATCTTACAAAAATGCAAATTTTATGTGGTCCAATGATAAGAAGAATAATAGGTACTCTGTGTTAGCCAAAATCTGAAAATTGTGGATTCTGTTTTGAAAACTGTATCTAAAACCCCGAATATCTAATCATAACTTTTTCCTAATAATGGAAAACTTGTTAATAGTAATGGCAATATAAAATATAAACTTTCATTTAAATTTATCCCTCAAATATTTTCAACTGGAGAGTCACAAAATATTTTTATCTGTTTTTAATGAGCTGCTAATTAAAAAGAAATACATTTCTTTGGTTAGCCAATGTATGGAAATGCAATCTTCTTTTGCTTACATATCTGAATTTAATTTTGTAATATTAAGTATTTGAGGTAATAGATAAATAAATAGATTGATCTAGATATATATCTGACACATAAATGCTGCCAACATACAAAAAAGCATTGTAAAATAGTGTGCTATTAAGAGCACAGGGAACCACAAATTTGTGCATATTTATAAATTCATTAAAAAAATTCAGCACTTTCTTCCTGCTTGGCTTTCTCCTTCTTACTGTATTTTTCATAATTTCTCTTCTACAATGTTATATATAAAGAAATTGTTTCTTTCATAAATAAATTCATCTATCTCATATAAAATACATATATTTCAAAGAGCTAGTCAAATTGACAAACTAGAGTAAAAATAAATACAAAGCAGGAGCATTCATTAGAAAATCAACAACTTCACTCACCATTTGAAACTGAGAGTTTTTTGTAAAAATTTCTAGGGCAGTATGTCTCACAAATCTTTTCTGCAAAGCCAAGCAAGACTAAACAAACACATAGTTTATAAGGGAAACTAGCCCTTGCTTTACAAAAGAACCCGAAGTGTGTTTAAGTTTTAACCATCTGGGTTGCTAAGAAACTGAATTAATTTCCTAAAGGACTCAAGTCAGAGTAGGAAAAAAAAGTGAAAGTGGGACCTCTAATTGTTGTCTAAAACCTAGCAACAAGGCAACAACTCCCTTGCTCTTTTTTGAAAGGCTGGAAAATCAGCATATTTGGAAGCCCAATACTTAGTAAATATTGAGAGAAGAGAGAGACAAATTAATTGCACTCCAGTGCAGTTTACTAAATAATAAGTCTTTACAATTCACCTTTTGTTATTTGTTTAGTAATCTGTTTTATAAGTCAACGTGAGTTTGACACTTGATACAAACATGATTTGAGCAGTTGTTTCAATTCTCTTATTAGCTTGGGCTTAAGAAGGTTCCAGTTAATCTCCTCAATGTTCATTTATAAGGCAAAGATTAGAAGTTCTTCCTAACTCATGACCTAACCTACTGATTTCTGTGAAACAATTTATGGAGAAAGCTGTTTTTATTAATCAAATCCTATACTTAATGGTAATAAGTGTCCAGGGAAATTTGAAAAAAAAAAATGTTATAGAAAAATTTCAAACATGTACAGAAGTAGACAATTGTGTAATGAATCACCATGGAACCATGAGTCAGCTTTAAAAAGTTTCAATTTATAACCCAAACTGATTCACATATAGCTCCAATATATCTCCTTCCATTCTGCATATTAATTTGATGTATTGCATCATTTTATCAGTGATTACATTGGAATGTTCACTCTAAAAGATAAAAAATGATTTTATTTTTAAAGCGTAAGCCCAGCACCACTACAATATCCAAAAATATGAATAGCAATTCACTGATATTGAGTATCTAGGCAAAATTCAAGTTTCCAATTAGCTTATAATTTTATTTTTACTTTTTTTTAAATTTGTTTGCTTGATTTGGACTAGATATATACTCTCATTTAGTTTGAAATTCCCTATGATCTGAGTGTTAACTTCTCTTTCCTTCATATTTTTCTAATAGGATGTTAAATTTCCTGACCAATCACTCCTAATGGCTGGAGTCTTTTGACTATATAAACCATTATTTCATTTATAGTGAAAGTTTGCCACTGAGTGGCAGTGTGTTACTTACAATTTTATCTCCATTTATAACCTAAGCCACAAAGATCGATTTGCCTGTATTGTTTTTCCCAGTGTTCAATTTTACTGTTTTTTTTTTAATTTTTATGAAAATGACAGTAGAATTGAACGTACTAAATTTTCTACAATTTTGGAAATAAAATTAACCTATCTTTATGCTACCTAATTTTCTTTCTCTTTCTTGCATAGAGATGCATGATTCTTTCTCAAAAATATATGTTCAGTTGTGTCTATTTGTGTTTAGTTTACTAATATTAGTTGCCAAAATACATACAGTGTGTCCCCAGGTTTCAAGAAAATAATAATCGGCTAGAAAACATACAACCTATGAGAATACATCACAAAACAAAGTACTAAATGTCAAGAGATCAGTCCTGACAGGTAATCTCATGAAAAACTAATAAGGATAGATCGTGGAAGTTTGAGAACATCTCCAAAGATTTCTTAGAGCAACTAAGATCAATTCTGATCCTTGTTAATAAAAAGGGGAGAAAAGGAAGGTGGTTTGGATGGGCAAACAGCATACAAACTACTAGAATTCTATTTAATGCTTTCATGAGCACCTTTCCAGAATATTCTGAGAGGGAAATATTATCTCATAGTTAAGTGTCTTGAGTTATGTATGGGACTGTCCAAAAATCTATTCTTTGGTAGATAATTTTGAGTTTATAATAAAATTTTACTGCACATGAGTATCTGTGGGCTGTCCAAGAATCTGTTGCTGGGCCTCCATAAATTTAGGGAGGTAACATGTTATGGCAAAGTAAAACCTCCACACTCTCACTTTCATGTTTCCAGGTACCAAGGAATATGCACACTTGTAAAGAAGTTACCAGAATAACATATGTTTATACAAATGAATAAAATTAAAATCCACTGGAATAATAATCTTGTCATATAACTAGTAACTGCAGTTCAAAATACACTATAAATTAAGAAGGAAGTAAAATAGGTTTTAAATTATGCTCAGAATAAGAAAATAAGAATGAGGGAATTTCTTTACTTGGGCAGGAAAAAAATTATCTTAACCGATACCATAAGGGAGCTAAACAGATTAGCTTTTATTTCATCTCCTTTCTTTATCAAAGGGAATAATTTCCACACTGAAAATAACAAACATGAATAGGAGAGAATTACAGCTTGACAGAGATGAAGAGATAATAAAATAACATAGTTATTTACATGAATTCAGGTCCATAAGACTTAAATGCATTACATTTAAGAACAATGGGAGAACTGGCAGTAGGAAATGAGGTGGCATCTTTTGAAACCTTAAGTGACAAGGTTGTATAAGAGTAGAAACTGGAAGGGTGGTGCCTGGGTGGCTCAGTTGGTTGACGACCAGCTTTGGCCCAGGTCCTGATCTCATGGTATGTGAGTTTGAGCTCCCCTCTGGGCTTTGTACAGACAGCTCAGAGCCTGGAGTCTTCTTCCGATTATGTGTCTCCCTCTCTCTCTGCCCCTCCCCCCTCCCCCGCTCTCTCTCTCAAAAATAAACATTTAAAAAATTAAAAAAAAAAAAGAGTAGATCCTGGAGATGAGACATGCCTGAGTTTACCCCCATCTCAGTAGTGCAAGGCAGGCTTCTGTGTGTTCGCCACCTGACATGTCACACGGTGTGGATTGGGGAATGGATTTTATTAGGGTAAAAACTAGACAAGCAAAGATCGGAGGAAAAGAGGACTTGAGTTTTCTGATCCCCTACTATCCTCTAGAGAGATGATGAGGGCCAGGGCCTGATCTTGGACACTCTGCGAGTGAACATTCTGGGTGATAGGAGTTCCTCCTACTGCTCTTATCTTTTGCAGAGCAAGTCTGAGAGCAACTTCGTCAAAGGGGGTGGGGCCAGAGAAAACTGACTAACAAATTATCTGGGCACCAGCCTTACTGAATTTGGATGCCAGCTGTTCACAGGATTGTCCAGGAAAGACAGATGTTCAGCATCTGATGACTCTGGAGGTGTGTGCAAAATTGCATTCCTATTTTTTGAGAAAAATACTAAGGATCTAGTGGGAAGCTGAGATTGGAAGCAACCCCTCCTGTTAGGAGGAGGGAAGAGCCTCCCTATGCTAATTGTCTCATTTTCCAGGTAGATCAAGGTGAGCTCTCAAGGGCATTTTAAGACAGCCATGCTTGTTGTACCACAGAACCTCAGTAAATTTTAGAATAGATTTTCTAACATGATTAGTTATTGCTGTAGGGAAGTGGTGCTTTCTGATCACTACCAGAAATGAAGATACATCCATGGTAAGTTTATTTCCAACACAGGGCCATGTATGAATAAAGTAACTCTAACTATATGGGAGGCCTTCACACTGTGCTTACATTGACTGTACTACCCTAAGCCCGAGAATGCCTGGGTTGGTATTATTTATGTTCAAAGCTTGTCTGTTGATTTGTGTTTTGGTTTGTTTGTTTTCCTTTCTTCTAAAGGGCCTCTCAAATTTACTATAGTTAAAGACTTTCTCCATCAGTCATCTATGTTCAAATCACACCAATAGAAACATGATCCCTTGATGAAGTGGGAGTGATGTTTCAAAGAAGGACTTACCTGATTCCATATTTAATTACCAGGTCAAATATCTACAATACACAACAGTACCCCACAGCTGAAACGAGAACCCAGCAAGATGGCGAACACTGCCTTCCCATCCCCCTTTCTGTCATACCCCTCAGCCTCTTGATATCTTCCTTCACTCCCATCTTCAGGAGCTATTGACTTTTGTGGTTCCTCCCTCTGGTGGTTACTACTTCTTCTTTTACCACATCAGTCAGCCTATTGCTTTTTATAGAGGCCAAAATTACTTTCCTACCTTTATACCAAATCAAAATACTAACCTTGTTTGTCACTCTAAACTAAAGCATACTTTACCTCTTTTCTCAAAGAATCATTATAGAATTTTAGTTCTATTTGTCCAATTTCAAAACAATAGAAAATTCTATTTAAGAAATAATCTTCATGCCTTCCACATAGTGGAAATTAAATTATTTTCTTGACTTATTAAATATCTGGACATACAAGGTCTTTGCTGTTATGCTAGACACTGTCCTCGGTGTTCTACACTTGTTAACACACTCAATCTCACAGAAAGCTTTAGAAATAGGTACTTGTATTAGCTCATTTGACAGATGAGGACACACTGAAGGAACGGGTCTAATGACTTGCTCAAGATTACACAACTAATAATCAGATGGCTCACGATGAAAACCCATCCAATTTGGCTTCAGAGGCCAGGTTCATAACCTTTACAATATACTGACTCTCAATCCGTAGTTCCCAAAGTGTGGTCCCCAACCACCAGCATGAGTACCTTTTGGAAACTTGTTAGAAATGCTGATTCTTGGGGCACCCGGGTGGCTCAGTCGGTTAAGCGTCTGATTCTTGATTTTGGCTCAGGTCATGATCTCACGGCCACAACATGGAGCCCTGCATTGGGTTCTGCGCTGGGCATTGAGCCTGCTTAAGATTCTCTCTCTCTCCCTCTCCCTGTGCCCCTCCCCAGCTTGCACACGTGTGTGCCTGCTCTCTCTCTCTCTCTCTCTCTCTCTCTCAAAAGAAGAAAAAAATGCTAATCCTCAGGCTCTAACTCTAGTAAGTCAGAAACTCTGGAGGTGGGATGCAGCAAACTGTGTTTTAACAAACCCCCCAGGTGATTCAGTTGTCTGTTTAAATTTGAGAGGCTCTGCTTTAGAGAATAGTGAGGGAATTATTGGTGTAGATTCTAAAATTCCTTTCATACGGTAGCAAATCCTTGCTTTTTTAAAACATGTTTCATAACTAAAATTATTATAGAAGCTTTAACACATTATAGCACATGTAGTACAACACTCGAGAATACTGGCAGAGCTACAGAAATTTCTTAGAAAACTTAGTATATATTTGAAAAGCAAAACCAAAACTTATTAATAATTTAAAGATGGTTTAAGGAAAAAGAATTGTCATTTTATTTTACTTCCATGAGGCTAGGTATTGAAAAAAACTCTAGTAGACCATGATGGGGAAGTAAGATTTTTAAAAAGGGACATAAGCACAGACTTTGCAACTTCTTAAACTAATTAGTAAAACAAATCGCAACCACCAGGGTCTCTGAAAATGCAAATAAATTGGAAAGTTCAGAATCATCACATAGAAAACTGGGTCAATAAAACCCCATCCTTTCTAATTCCCATTAATTCCATGGAGTATCATTTCCATTGTCTTTATCACCTCTGTAAAAATATATACCCTTAGGGAAATTAGAGAACAATATTTGGCATACACTGAAAGAGCATTTATTAATGTAACTTATGTATTTTGAGCATAAAATGTTGTGTGCTCAGTGATACTGTAAGGTATCTGTTGTTATAATTTCCCTGCATTAGAAATTAAATATTTTCTTACATTCATCTTTCCCATATAACATGGCCTCATAACACAATGTTATAAGAATTCCATTAATGACTAATTCCCCTTAACTTGAAGCATGAAATTGGCTGTTATTTTCCATGTGTCAGGGAGCCTCTGTACTGAGGAATCTGTGACACACAGCAGAACCCCAGACAAAATCTACAAAGTTAGTATAAGATACTTCTATTTCCCGTTGTCCCTGGACATCATACTGAGATCATCCCATTCAAGTCAAACACATGGAGAAATAATTTGCCAGAGCGCACATCCTTATTGAAATTGATCTACTCTTTTCTCCATGAAACCAGGGGCCAACTAACTGATACAGAGCTAATGCATGCTATTATCAGATTATCTCCTTCTGAAAACAATATATCATATCATATTAGGTGCCATTAGTAGGTGTCAATAGCCTGTTCATAACCCCAGGGAAATTTGTATTATCTCTTTTAATCCTGAAATTACTTATGTGAAAGTTATTGGTAATTTTCCTATTTATCCCTTCAGTAGAATCCAGGAATCTTGTCTTATAAAATGGAAGGAATTCTCATACAAGATTTTGCAATTCTTATTATTTCAAAAGTTTGGGTAAATATGTGTGGGTATATGGAAGGAAGACTTTTTTTTAATGTTTATTTAATTATTTTTGACAGAGAGAGAGAGCACACAAGTGGGAGAGGGGCAGAGAGAGAGAGAGGGAGAAGGAGAGGGAGAGGGAGAGGGAGAGGGAGAGGGAGAGGGAGAGGGAGAGGGAGAGGGAGAAGGAGAGAGATGGAGACACAGAATCCGAAGCAGCCTCTAGGCTCCAAGCTGCCAGTGCTGAGCCCAACATGGAGTTCAAACCCATGAACCGTGAGAACATGACCTGAGCCGAAGTCGGACACTTAACTGACGGAGCTACCCAGGCATCCCTGGGAGGAAGACTTTAATTTTCAAAAATTTTACTATTTAAGTAGTGCCAGAGAATAAGTACAGGATTAGCAGGATTAACTTGGAAAAGCCTTCTTTCTGGTAACGTATTTCCAATGGTTAAAGCTAAAACTTTTATTGATTAATTAAATATACATTGTCTAGTGTTGAGATGAGTAACAAGGACCTGTGTCTATTGAGGAAGAAGCCAGAAGAAATAGAACAAACACAGATGTTCTCAAACTCATTTTCTGATTTGAAACAGCTGTGATGTGCCTAAGAACTATAAACATGCAAACACATGGACCTCTCAGTGTGCCTACATAATTGACTCTTAATATTTACTTATTTACTGAGCAGTGTACATTTAGTCTTGTATTGTAAAAGACCTCATCCACATATATCAAAAGTCTTCTTTGACATAAAATTTCTATGGGAAAGAAAGATCAAATATCTACAGGGAAGATAGATCAAATTCTTATTTGTGGATTTTAAGTTCCCAATGACTTGAAAAGTCTTCATGGGATCTGTGGGTATCCCTTGCCTTATCTGAGTCCTGAAAAATGAGGTATTATGGAAGCATATGGATTCATAATAATCATGGTGCCCGATACACCAAGTTGCTTTCAGAGAAACTTCCCTGCTCACAGCCCAGCTGAAGCTACAGGGAGCCCTAGGTAGACCAGTGGCTTTACCTTCCAGATTGAGTCTGATTGGTTCAGATTTGGACCCCTGACCCAAGTATAGCCAGTACCTAGATATGCCAGGGAACCTAATGATGGCCTGACAACAATGACAGATGTGTAATCAGATACACCCTAGAAAAATTTGAATTGAGGGAAATAAATCAAATCACACACGCCAGTATGTGTTCAAGTATAAAATAGAAAGAAGTCATGAGGTACAGTCAAGGTCCAGAATGGTAGAGTTGTATTTATGATGAAGTAGGAGTTACGTATAAGCAGAAAAAAAGTATTTTTTTTCAACCATATATAGTGAGAGAAGGAAAAGTAGGTGTGCAGGGAGAGGTTGACTCATAATATTGGATGAGCATTAGAAGAGATTCCACAAATTATGGCTGTTGAGCTCTGTCTATAGAGTTTCCTTTTACTCAGCTGGCTTCAGCTTTTATTTTTGGATTTCATGACAGTGTTTCTTCTTTATCATTTCATGTGCATTCCGCAGGTCCCTTCGTACATTAGGTGACTAATATGTGAATCAGTCCCTTTCAACCAAAAAAGTCTAAACGAAAGTTGAGCTATAACTTGAATATTTTGTGAAGGAAAAGAATGTCTTTTAAATGCCTTAAAATTTTTCTCCCAAGAAAGACTTTACATTGACATGAATATATTTTTAAGGCTTCCATTAGTAGCATTAATATTCTATAATGTGGTGGACCACAAACCCTAGTCAGTAAACAAGTTACATCACAATCGCCTACATGGTTACTATATAGATTTTTGGGCTCCATCCCCAGAGACTATAGTCAGCAAGTCTAGGATAAGCCTGGAAATCCACAATTTAAAAATAGTCACTAGGTAACTTTGTTGCACAGTTATGTTTAGAAAAAAATTAGGAATTTAGATTTAGAAGGCCTGATTTGGGTCTAGATAAATAACCTATTCTTTTGTCTTTCCAAGTTTAGATTTCCTCATATTTACTACAGATAATAATACTCTCTACCTGGTTGAGACGATCAGTGAGATAATATACACCAAAAGTAAAGCAATTCTGGAATAAAAGTTTAATTACCTGATTACTGGAATTCCTTATAAATGCATTGGTGCCTTTTCATATAGACTTGATGAAATCCTGAAATGCCTGCCATGCCACAGCCCCAACCCAAGGAATTCCCAGCCCATGGCATCATGACAAGTTTCCCATGCCAATAGGCTCATTCCAAGGGCTCCCATGCCCATAAACCTATGTCAAGGAATTCTCGTGCCAGAATTTTTCAAGGCATTAGTACCAATTAGGTTACTATAAATAGTGATAATAATGATAATAACAAGAGTATAAATAGTAATAATAACAAAACATTCTCCTAGTTCTTTAATTGTAGATTTTTTATTTCACTTTTTGTTTGAGTGCTCTCCTTTTCATTTTCTTCAGTAATATAAACTTTATTTTCAACTCTACTGTTCTCTTTGTTAATGGAAATACAAATTAATGATACATGAATGGTTAAAAACAAAATTACAGGGGCACCTGGGTGTCTCAGTTAGTAAAGCATCCGACTTTGGCTCAGGTTGTGATCTCACGGTTCATGATTGTGAGCCCCGCATCAAGCTCTGTGCTGACAGCTGAGAGCCTGGAGCCTGCTTCAGATCCTGTGTCTCCCTTTCTCTCTGCCCCTCCCCCGTTTGCACTCTGTCTGTCTCTCAAAAATAAGTAAATAAACATTAAAAAAATTAAAAACAAGAAACAAAATTACATCCATAAAATGAAACATTATGAAGTTGTTGCAAATGCAAAATTTCACATATGTAATTTACATCAAAATATAGCATAAAGTATATATACAGCACAATCTCCATAATGTCATAAATTACATCACATACATGTATAGTGGTATTTGCATATGTATGTACATGGATGTCAAATGCTGGAAGAATGTATGTGAAAATTTGACATGGGATTCTATCACGTTCACTTCTTACATTTCTTATTTTTCCAATTTTCTACATTAACTATGTATTATTTTACAAGTTAAAAAACAATTATTAAAATTATTTTTAAATTAAAAAAATAAATGAACATAGGAGAGGATATAAGTGGCCCAATGGTATCAGACCTCAATATGGAAATATCTGTCATGACTACCTATGTAATTCAGGCACTGGCACTAGTGAGACTTTCAGCTTGGCCTTAGAACAAGGGGCCATGGGGCTTCTCCAGGATGATGCACAGGTCGTTGAATAACCTAAGGAGTAGGTTCCAGTTACGCAATTGTCCTGAACTCAGGCTGTAAACATAGTGAATCCAGTTTTTCCCAGGGGAGAGTTTAGTTTTACCTGACTCAACGAGTGAGCCTGGCATGGTAATTTCCTGGAGTCAAGTGATATTAAATTGTAAATTGGGGGACCTATGTTCAGATCACTTCAGACTATTAGCAAACCAAATATGAGATAAATATAAAAAATAAAGGATTTGACCAAATAATAGAATAATTCAGAGATTTTGAAATATTTTTAAGTTGACTGTTTAAGAACATAATACAGAAAGGTCATAGGATATCATTGATTATAGGTTGAACATTGATTGTTTTTTATCATAAATTTCAAGATCTAAAGTTCTATAAATAAGAATGGGAAGAAAACCAAATAAGAGAACACTGGCTTTAGAGACATAAGAGCCACATTTGAGTTCCAATTTCTCCAGTGAGTATAGCTGATGGACTTTAGGTATGTGTAACGACCTCTTCAAACCTTACTTCTGCATGCGGAAACTGACATAATTCCACTGCCTATTTTACACAATGTTCTGAGAATGAAGCAAATGATTGTGTGTAAAAATATTTTATAACGTTAGAAAAAATCCATGTACACACACATCTAGGTTTGTTTTTTTTTGTTTTCATCCTTGCAACTTCTAAGTCACCTAATCACAGTTTATTTACAATTAAAAGTAACTACAATTCTTTTTATTTGTTTGTTTAGGAGTCAGGGTTGCACAAATTCAAAATAGATATCGTGAGATGTAAAATATGACAAAAATTATTTTTCTTTCTTAAAGCAAGACTATTTATTTATAGAGCAGAATCCACTCAACTCTACCAACATGTTTCAAAACTTTTACCTTAGATCTTCAAGTCTTTTGCTGATGCCATACCCTGAGCAATATTTCCAGCTGGAAGAAATTGACGCACTAGTTAAGGGGTTAAGACATCAGCTAAACATTTTCCTACCGAGACTTCAATGTCAACAACCTCACTCCTATTCTCTCTGGGCAGGAGTTTAACACTTCAAGGGACGAGAAAATATTTCCTCATCTTGTAAGAGATGGAGACCATGGATTGTATGTGTATATGCACATAAATGCTAGCTCTATTTGCATCTTCTCATTTACCAACTTGAACTAGTGACTGATATCAAAAGCAAAGTTAGACTTTAATCTGCATATCTGGATTCATTGCCATGACATCCAGAAACTTTCAATATATAATTTGAATTTTAACAATAGTTACACTAATGATGCTCTTTGAAAAATAGTTATGTTTAACCAAATAGACAAATTGGTTATACTGTTACACGTCTTAGCCTAAATCAATGTGATTTTGCTCATCTAAAACAGAAGATTCTCAGTGACCTGTGTAAACAGATAACAGAACTACTTTGGTTAACCAAATGAAGTCTTTTTACTTCTCTGATTTTTTTTTTTATACAACTGCCACTCTACTGCAAATGTTAATTATTTGAATGTATTAGTATCATAACACTTATATATTTTATGTATATATTTATTCATATATGTTTTAAGTATACAGTCCCTGGGGAAAAAATATCCTATCCATCCAACATCAAAATTAGTGCTTCACATGTCCTGGGGGTAGAAGAGGAGAAGGAAATTGCTAGAAAGAGAGCACACAAAATACATAAGTAAACAAAAACAAAATACAAGTCTATCAAATCCACGTCAAAGAAATACACAATATTTAACATTGCTTCTGCTCTTCATTGAACCTTTCTTCTTTTTCAGGATTGTTTGTATTTCATTGATTCTTTTTGAGGCAGAGAAGTCTCCTGAATGGTTGTTGGAATTTAGAATTATTCAATACGATTATAACTGAATGTCCAGAGGGAAATGCTGCCATTATGTCCTTTACCACAAAGAAGCACTGACTTCCGTAAGGAATACTGAATGTCATATTGGCCATGAAGGCAGCAAAATAAGAAATAAAGAAGCAAAAGAATGTTATCACTGTTTTTAATGCATTTATATGGGCTTCTGTGCTGGCATTTCTAACACCATGAGATCTGTTTTGCATCCGATGAGTGTGCCTATAGAGAGAAATGAATAACATAAAAGTACACATCACAAATATGGCTAGTGGAAATAGTAATGCCAAGTTGACAAGAAGCACTCCATTAATTGGTCTTATCTTGAGTTCAGTCTTCTTCAGCGTGGCATTCTTGAGGAAATCATTATTGTTCATGTTTTTAGGGTAACCTACATCCATACACACAGCGGCAATGCTCATGGAGGCCAGCAGGCTTCCCAGAAGCAGCCAAGGCATTAACTTTGAGATCCTGAATTTCAGCCAAAGAAAATAGGATTGAGTGAAGCCTGATATCTTGAGGCAGTAAAACACAGAAAGGCAGGTGGCAAACCAAAGACTGACAGAGCTAAAAAACATCCAAAAGAACAACATTGCTGCACCATAAATTTTTACCCTATAAAAGAGTGGAAAGAACACAGAGAAAAAACTTTGTACCATTAACACCATCAACAAACCAAATCTCGATATCCCTATACATATGCAAAGGAGTTGCATTGGTGTTAGCTTCCTGCTTTTGATCAATTCTTTACCGTTGATGATTACAAGAAATCCATTTACTGTAATCCCTGTGATAAATTCTGCTGACATGATGATAAGGTGAGGAATCGCTGACAAAGAGGAGGCCATGTTCCCTACCATAAATCTTAGCTTTTTCTTGTGGAGGTGTTAAATACCTCCACCGGATGATCTTGCAGATAGGAACATAGAGCACTGAGAAATCTGATCTTCTGCCAATTCCTGGATCATAAGTAGACTCTTGCACTAGATTTTTACCGGAAGGAAGAAAATCAGAGGGACTACTTTTTGAATCTGGTGCTCTTCACAAGAAACTGCGAATGCAAATCCAAAAATTTGAATGAAGGTTGGGTCTTCCAATTACATCCTAGGGAAAAATGCCATATTGGCATTCATCAGTTCTCATTCGTTTTCAATTTTGCTGAAAAATATGATTATAAATATATTTTATTTAGCTTACTATTATTTCCTTTTTGCCTTTTATTTTTTCCTAATGACAAATGATACATCCTCAAGACAGACAACTGTTTTTATTATTGCCACAAGTATCCAATCTCAGACGTGCCTCTCTCCCCAATACACTTTTTTTTTCCTAATAATAATTCTAAGACACTTTAAGAAATGTCCTCCTCCCCACTCCCTACTCCCCCCACCCCACAAAGGCAATTTCTTCTCTAGACTTGAAAATTATTTCCTGAAATGAAGAATCCTTCATTCCCTTAAATGATCTCTCATATTTTTAAAGTTTTATTTGTAGAATTCTGGCCCGAGTTTCAGCAAACTGCAGTCATAAAAGTAGTGCATAACCAGGATAAAATTCTCATGCTGACGTCATCTAATGCTCCTGTTAAAGAGTATCATTTGAAAAGGTTATTGAATCTATTATTACAAAGAGATGTTCACATAATCTTACTGAGTTATAAATACATTACATGTGCTAACCCCCAAAAACCAAAGCAAAAAAAAACCCAATTTGATTAAAAAATGGGCAGAAGGTCTGGATAGATATTTTTCTAAAGAAGACATACAGATGAGCAAATCATTAATTATCAGGGAAATGCAAATAAAAACCACAATGAGATATCTCGTCTGTTAGGATGGCTGCTATCTAAATGACAAGAAATTTCAAGGGCTGGCAAAGATGTGGAACAAAGGGAACACTTATTCACTGATGGTGGAAATTTATATTGGTACAACCACTATGGAAAACAGTGTAGAGATTATTCAAAAAATTAAAAGTAAAACTACCATATGATTCAGCAATTCCACTTTTGGGTATTTATCTGAAGACAACAAAAACACTAACTCAAAAAGACATATGCACCCCCATATTCATTGAAGCATTATTTATAAAAAATATGGCAACAGCCTAAGTGTCCATCAATGGATGAATGGATAAAGAAACTGTGATACATCACACACACACACGCACACACACATATTATTCACCAAGAGAAAATAATGAAATCTTTTCATTTGCAACAGCATGAATGGACATTTAGGGCATTATGCTAAGTGAAATAAGTCAGACAGGAAAAGACAAATACTGTATAATCTCTCTTAAACGTAGAATCTAAAAACAAACAAATAACCCCTCCCAAAACAAACAAACAAAAAAACAAAATCAAGCTCATAGATACAGAGAACAAATTGGTTGTTGCAAAAGGCAAGGAGTAGCAAGGGGGACAAATGGGTGAATTTTTCTTTTTTTTAGTTAAACGAGTTGATTTTTTTTATTTTAGAAAGAGAGAGAGAGCAGGAGTGAGAGAGAGGGGAAGAATGAGAGAGAGAGAGAGAGAGAGAGAGGGAGGGAGAGAGAGAAAGAGAGAGAGAATCGTAAACAGGTTCCATGCTCAACGTGGAGCCCAACACAGGGCTTGATCTCATGACCCTGGGTTTAGGACCTGAACCAAAATCAAGAGTAGGACACTCAGCTGACTGAGCCACCCAGACATCTCTGAACAAAAATTTTTTTTAATGTGTGTGTGTGTGTGTGTATATATATATATATATATATATATATATATATATATATATATATAGTAAGAGTATTAAAAATTCAAAAAGGAAATAACTGGATTTGCCACCCATTGTCCACACCCATTCATGTTTTTTTAAAGCCTCTTAGGGTCAGTGCTAGAATGTACATTCACTAGCCATGAAGGTAAATGTCAGTGCTACCTCTGAAACATTCCCCTGAGGGCTTCATCACCTTCTCCACCTATCTTTTACACATCATAGCTGTTCAAAATGCAGCAAGACTTATCCCATCTCTAACTTTTCTAAAATGTTTGTTTTGTGACCTGTACATCACTTTTGCCTCTGGTCTCTGGACTTGCCATCCTCCTTGTCTACAAACTTTGACTTTGCCCAGTGAATGGTATTAGCCAGCCCCGTGGCCTCCAGGAGTCTATTCCCAGTTCTAGGTACAGGTGAAAAAGTGTCATCTCAAGTCTAAAACTCTAGACTAGTGTCATGATTGACATGAGGAAAAGAAAATGAAATTTGTACAGTTTACAGTTTTGTGTCCTAAGTTACATCTCTGGGACTTGATTGTATGTATTGAATGAAGCATTTAAAAGGATCTGATAACTGAGTTTTCAAGTACTGTTTACTTCTACAGAATCTAGTTCTTAGTTAAACTAGAAATCAAATCAATTATAGTCTTCCATTTCCAGGAATTCTTTAAAAAAATTTTTAATAATTGTGTTTCATTCAGTGAGCTTGTTGAATTAAAGGTGACTGAGAAAATGGTGTAGAACAATTTAGCATATACATAACCAGCCAATTGATATTTACATGACAAATTATTAACTGTGCAATGTTAGACTAAAAATCCTAAGATATACTGACTATTGGGGAATTTTTTTTTATTATCATAAATGTTTATTCCCTTTTGCCTATATTGGTACAAGACGTTACAGAAAAGATATATGAATATACCTGAAATATATCCTATTCTAGCGAAGCAATGGGGATCTTTTTGTATTTAAATATCTTCACCATGATAATCAGCATCTGGGGAGACAGCAATAACATTATTTTCTTCATTTTCAAGTGATAAACTAGGGTAATAAAATATGGAGCAATATATGGAAACTCTTATTAGCCAAAAAAAATAACAAATCAGATTAATTTCTTACAATAAAGATTAATTATAATTGTAACAATACTTTTTAAAAAGCACTTTATTTTTTAAATTTTTATTTATTTATTTTGAGGGAGAGAGAGAGTGTGTGTGTAAACAGGGGAGGGGCAGAGAGAGAGAGGGAGAGAGAGCATCCCAAGCAGGCTCTGT
Organism: Panthera leo; assembly: GCF_018350215.1. NCBI lineage: Eukaryota > Metazoa > Chordata > Mammalia > Carnivora > Felidae > Panthera > Panthera leo. The sequence goes on along the minus strand of NC_056680.1, from coordinate 104,447,196 downwards.
GCTGTCAGCCCAGATCTCATGAACCGTGAGATCATGACCTGAGTTGAAGCCAAGAGTCAGATGCTTAACTGACTGAGACACCCAGGAGCCCCAAAGCATTTCATTTTTAAAACTGCGTTTATAACAGCTACTTCAGAAGACACAAATGCTATAGGTAAGTAAAAACTTAAGAAAATATGAAATCACACAAAACACTTAAAACCATTATTTTGAATCTGTTGTCTTAGACAAATACACAATTCATAAGCTAGAAACTGTTCCTCTTGAGTGTCCAAGTGATTTCACATTTTTTTCTGAGTTAGTTTCAAACAACCTTCCATTTGTCACATTCATACAGGTGCAGCTGGTGGCAGAGGCTGTGCATTATACGATTATGCTGTGTGATTTGAATTTACCCAGAATTTATTGCATTCTGAAATCCTGGAATCTAGCTCTCATTTGCTTCCCTAAATACATTACTTAGTTGAAGAGAAAGCTTGAATTTTTCAAGAACTATTCTAAAGGTATAATTGGCATTCAGCCACAATTTACCTGGTTAGTATTTGCATTTGTGATTTTCCTGTCATATGTGGACTGTTTTGCATTTGCCTTTATTGAATCCATTTTGGAAGAAAATTTTGGTGAAGAGCTCCTCCTCAGATCTCGGAAAAATTAATGGTGAGTGAGACAGTCTTGAAATTAACAATTCATAGGCTTGTTCAGAGGTCTGGGAAAAGCAGTGGCCAAATGGAAAGAGATGATTTTCAAATTGAATAATCTTTGAAAGTTTTACTTAAAAATAAATTTCTTTTCAAAGAGAAATAACACTATCTGCCAAGAGACGTTGAATTTTTGTAATTTATTAAACAAATTTCAGTTTAGACGTCTTTCACTCAATATATATTCTAAAGGCTCACATGAACCTTGAGAATTGGTATACCTCCCATGGAGTTTTTTGTCTCTCTCTTTGCTTTGCTTTGAACAATGTGGTAAGAGTCACTGGATTCTAAGAAGGTGTTCACAAATGGCTTGAAAGATTAGAATGAACTTTAAGTGTTGACACTGTGACTGGGTATTTCCCATGAACAGAGATCAGGTTATTTGGTTCTCCTTGTTTATAACTGTATAAATGTCTGAGTTTTTTCAAGAAGCACATTGAATTGCTAGTACTTTCTAGTGTTTAGGGTAGGTGCTTCACCTAAGAAGATTAAAGTTCTTTTCATTACTTCAGTTGAAAATATTTTTGTTTATAATTTTTCCATTACCCTTGCTTTGATATTGAAATTTTGCAGAGCATTGGCTCTAAATATTGAATCTTTATTGGTCCAAATTCATGCATTGAATTGTCTTATTCCTGTAAAAAAAAAATCAAAATGTTTTTTGGCCTTCTGTAAAGAACTGACACAAAATTTTACTTATCATCTATCTTGTCATGACGCGGTCACAGGAAATGAAAGGAGTCTAGGTATTTAGAACCCATGTTCATGTGTGGACCTTGTTCGTGCATTGGCAGCATTTGGGCCACTGCATCCTTGCTGAGACCAGATTCCAATCACTGGAGAAACAATGGCTTAAAATCCATTCAATATACCTTCACGTATGTTCAATGTAGTTTTTCTTTTATGTTGAGTTGATTTCAGTATTCCCATAGGTTATATGAATTTTGAATTTGGAGACAAATTGATTTATTATTAGACTTATTATTAAGTTTATTCTCTGAATTCCCTCCTCAAGTTTCTAGGATATTAAGTATCAGGAGAGTGAAGGAGGACCCCAGGAGGGTGAGCATCAGACTCATGATCCAAGCTGCCAAAAGTATTTCCTTATGTGTTATACTACACTCACGGGGTAATTCTCTGAAAAAAAAAAAAAATAGACATCAAATTTACACAATGGAAATTGAGTAAATTTTCTAATTGTACTCAGATTTGACAATAATGTATCTGTTGCTTTGCGATATTAGCAAACACTGATTTTATTCTTAAAATGTATTTTAGATGTTCTTCTATAAACTTACTGTCATTTAATTCTTACTGAAAAATTATGGAACTGCCTCATTTGAGGAACACAGTGAAGTTCCAAGACTGAAGCTTCAGGACAGTGTGATAAAGATTTGAATACAGGCGTTCTGTCTCTGGAGAGCATGTGGTCAACCAACACACTACATATATTGCGATTGGAATACTTTGCTTCACCAAAATTATTAAAGAATACATATAGGGGCACCTGGGTGGCCCAGTCGGTTGAGCATCCAACCTCGTGTCAGGTCATGATCTCACACTAGTGCGCTCGAGCCCTACATGGGGCTCTGCGCTGATAGCTCAGAGCCTGGAGCCTGCTTCGGATTGTGTCTCCTTCTCTCTCTGCCCCTCCCCCACATTCTCTCTCTCTCTCTCTCTCTCTCGCCTCAAAATAAATAAACATAATAATAAAAATATTTTAAAAAATAATACATATGAAATTAGCTGGAGAATCACAGTTTAATAGCCACCATTCTTTCTTTACACATATACACTAATGGGAAAAAAATCGAATACAATCCATTTGTTAAAGAGCACATCAGTAAAGTGATGAAGTTATGGAGTTGGAATTATTAGCATATCCCACTGTATACCATAGAACTGAGATGGAAAACAACAAATAGAATCTAATAATAAGTATTCAATAAATAGTTATTGATATTTTTGTGGAAAATGAGACACAGCTCCGTTCATTGGAAAGTTATAGAACTCCCAGGATTCATAAAAACCTTATAGAAGAAAGAAATCAGAGGCACCTGGGTGGCTTAGTTGGTTAAGCATCCGGCTTCGTCTCAGGTCATGATCTCACAGTTTGTGGGTTGGAGCCCCACATCAGGCTCTGTGCTGACAGCTTGGAGCCTGGATCTTGCTTCAGATTCTGTGTCTCTCTTTCTCTCTGTCCTCCCCTTCTCATGTTCTGTTTCTCTGTCTCTCTCCCTCTCTTTCTTTCTCTCTCAAAAACAAATAAGTATTAAAAAAAAAAAAAAAAAAAAGAAATCAGATCCCACCACAACCATGCCCATTTTACAGAGAAAAATATTTTGAAGTCCTCTAGATTAGTAGGCTTATTGCAGGTTTAAATGAGTAAAAATAGGCAGAGCTTATCAGGTCAGTTCAATTTTCTGGGCTTATATTTCCTCTTAGTCAAAACAAGTGTATGGAAAAAAAATGAATGGCCACAAGTTTGATTTTGTCAACATTTTCAGAATCATCTTCTGCCAAAACCTTGAAACAGTGTAATTACCTTTGCATATGTCCCTCTAGGACAGACAAATAATAGGATTTCATGATCCATTGATGAGTATTCAATTAAAGTCCTGCTTGTGAGCCAACTCTTGTCAGCACACTCCACCCCAACTAATATTCTAATGCTTATTGTCATTCTGCTTTGAAGGCCTTCCTGTGTGAAATTATAATTTTTATCTCAGATTATCACTGAATGATGAGGTAGAGAAGAGCTTAGTTTCTCAAAGAGACACTATAATTAAGGAATAATTAAGGACTTCATTATTTTCTTACCATATGACTAAAATTTAACTTTCATTATTCCACTGGACAGTCTAAACCAATAGGAAATTAAGGATGCAATGCTTTTGAAAATTCCAAAAAAACATGAAGTATAAACTAGTTGTTATGAATTGGCTGAATATGACTGATATGTGTCTAAGATAATAGAGCAAAGAGGGGGCGCCCAGGTGGCTCAGTTGGTTAAGCATCTGACTTCAGCTCAGGTCATGATCTCACTGTTTGTGGATTTGAGCCCTGCATCAGGCTCTGTGCTAACAGCTCAGAGTCTGGAGCCAGCTTCGGATTCTGTGTCTCCCTCTCTCTCTCTCTCTTCTCCATTCGTGCTCTCTCTCTCTCTCTCTCACTCTCTCAAAAATAAATATTTAAAATTTTTTAATAAAAAAAGATAATGGAACAATGATAAATCTGGGGGAGGGACATTTTAATTGTTTTCATTGCAATTGAGTAAATGTTAAATAATAACAGAAGTAGACAGAACAAGAAAAGTTGTCTAAGAGTCAGAGAGAAGTATTTACAATGGAGTCCTAGTAACAGTAAAACATGCCTTCTATTATATCTCCATCCTTTCCATCCTGAAATGGACTGTAGCCCACTTTCAGATGCCTAACATTACATAGTGACACGCATGAGGAAAAGTAGCTGACAGCACAAATTATGGCAATAGCATAAGTGTTCTCCCCTGATTGAGACCTTCATAAAATAATTTATGAGAGAATAAGCAAATGGAGGATAATTGAGTGATACATTTTTTAGCCAAATGCTGAGTGCTAAAAGCTCATGTAACTTATTAAAACTGTTCGATATTTGTAGAAGAAAGAAAGAAATATCTCTACTGTAGAGATGGGAAACTGTCATTTTCCAATGTTAGATAACTTACCTAAATTTAATCAGACAATCCATGAAAGAGTAGAAATAAATTGTGATCTCCATAAACACCAACTGATACTTTTTAGGTACACCAAACCACATTTTCTTCACAGTTGAGCCATTTCATAATGTGAACTGTAAAAAGAATGTAACTCCAAATTGTGGCTTAGAACACATAATAACAACCCCCAAATCATGAAAGGCTGCTATTTTTTAGTGCATTTTGAAGACCAAATTGTTTCAATAAATTTGAATAAACAAACAGTGTTTAGATATTTTGGTTGTGGTCTGTCCTTTCTTCGCTGCTCTTAATTTTCAATATCCATTCCATATTCAAAGCGACCATATTCCAACGTAAGACCCTGTTATATCTTTATATTTCCAAAAGCACTCTGGACTCAAACTGAAAAGAGACAGCAATTTGTTGAAGAATGACACATTTGTTATTATTTTCCTGATCTTTTCAAAGATAAATGATTGAAAAGAATGATTTGTAGCAGCTATAAACCAATTAGCAATGAGTTAAAACTCCAACAGCACCATTTATCTCTTTTAGCTTTCTTTTTTTTTTTTTTTTTAGTACTTATTTGTTTTGAGAGAGAGACAGACCATGAGTGGAAGAGGGGCAGAGAAAGAGAGAGAGAGAGAGAGAGAGAGAGAGAGAGAGAATCCCAAGCAGGCTCCGTGCTCTCAGCACAGACAGCAACACAGGGCTTGTTTCCATGAACCATGAGAGCCAGAGTCAGACGCTTAACCAACTGAGCTATCCAGATGCCCCTAGCTTTCATCTGATTGTTTGGGCTGTTCATAATCAAGATCAATTTCTCTCCTTTTTTTTCCATGTCCTTTGTTTTTGACAGATTTTGAAAAGTTAATCAAATGATATTTTTTTCTTGTTGGAGATCTAGCTGATGTTACTCTGAGACAACATTAGTAGAAACTAAAGAGTTTCATGCTCAATTTTACTGACACTGACATTTCAAAAGAACTTCCGATGTAGACAAGTGGCAACATATGGGCCTTTCAGAAGGTCATATGAAGCAATTCATTCACAAATGGAGAAAAACTAGTGCAACACTTCCTTGGTTTACATATGATGTGATCAGGTGGGCCTCAGAGGGGAAAAAATAGATTGTGTTCCCAGCAGTGTGTGCAAATTGAGTTTTTTTTTTCTCAAAAGGTATCCACATGTAAAAATGTCAACACTCCTAAGAGACATATTTCTTCTGAACCTGAAATATCAACCTCTTATGTTTAGGACTGTGACATCTAAAAAACAGTGATGAAAGTAGAAATTTTTTCTTGCTCTAGATTACATGCATTGTACATTTTTGCATGTGTGTGTGCAAAATTACACATTTTGCATTGTGTGTGTGGCGATATGTGTACTTACTTAGTACCATCTTGCTGGTTCTACCCCTTGGAAATATAATACGGCTTCTAGGAAATAGGATAACTCTAGTTGCTTTTAAATTTTGATAACTGGATTTTTGGCATTGAATTTTTTCATTTGGGTTAGAGGTGGGATGCTTCCTTTAAATGTCTGTATTCAGATTCTCTTAACACGCTGCAATCACTGGTAATAAGCAAAGGAAACGGGGAATATTCTTGAGACTTTTATTTATGCATTTGTGGTAAAGCAGTTCTGTCTCCAAGTGAAGGAGAGCACATATCTATTCACTGTAAATCTTGAAAATTAACGTATCCCTGAGGGCTCGATCAAATCACTCAGTAGTTATCAATGATCAATCTAATAAATATGATTCAAATTTTGAAGTGACCCTATTCTTTCTAGGAGGTTTAAGAGTATATGCTAAAAAGGTAACTCAATATAACTATGGATTTTATTACACAGATTCCTGTATGAAAGTGAAAGCCAAGTTTCTTTCTCTATCATTTTTTATTAATAATATGGTTATTAGTTTTTAAAATTTCATTCCTGTGGTCAGAACATAGTTTTGCAAAGGTCTAAATACAATGTAATATTTTAGATTATGGTTGGTACCACCTTAGCTTATGAAATAAGCATCTAAACCTGGTTATGCCCTTTATGTAAGTCAGCAGGTAACTTCATGTGAACTGCTATCAACATGTCTTCCTGCTTTGTAGAGTCTATTTTATTTAAAAAAAAATTTTTTAATGTTTAATTTTGAGAGAGAGATTGACAGAACATAAGTGGGGGAGGTGCAGAGAGCAAGGGAGACACAGAATCCAAATCAGGCTCCAGGCTCTGAGCTGTCAGCACAGAGACTGACACAGGGCTCAAACTCACAAAATGGGAGATCATGACCTGAGCTGAAGTCAGACTCTCAACCAGCTGAGCCACCCAGGCACCCATGTTGAGTTTAAAACAGTTCCCTTCTACTCTGCTCTGTCTCCTGAGTGATCACTGATAGTGACAAATTACTTATGAATGAATCTTCTCTGTATTTTGGCATTGGTTAAAAGAACTTTTTTTTTTTTTTGCTTGGTTGGTTTTGTTTTGTTTTGTTTTGTTTTGTTTTCTAGCTGACAGTATTCTAAATGAAAACCAAGATTTTCAGTCAAGGCTAGTCATAGTTCTAAAAATGTAAGCTCTTTGATAGTGAAACTTTTTTTTTTTTTTTTGGTCAAATATAGATTCTGATTAATCTGAGTCTAGAATCATAATTGCATAAACTTTCAATTATTTAACATTGTTTCTCTTTTGAAAAGAATGACGTTTCTATAATCATTCTATATACACTTAGTATAAAAGGAGTTCCGTGTGGGTGGGAGGTGGGTAGGGGATGGGTAAAATAAGTAAAAGGGATTAAAAGTATAATGGTAATGAGCACTGAGTAATGTATAGAATTGTTGAGTCACTCTATTATACAGTTGTTAATATAACACTGTGTGTTAATTATACTTAACAACTAAAAAATAATAACATAAAATAAAAACAAAAATAATTGATAAATTAACTCACTGATACAGCAGCTTCTGTTCCCATTATATTGTGAGCATTTACCTTTTTGCAGAATAGTTTTTCAAAACATAATCTCCAATAGGTAAATAAAATTTCATAGTACAGTCATACAATAATTAATTATTCTTAATTTATTAGATATTTGTATTATTCCCAATTTTTGGTTATGTAAGTAATATTAAATAGAATATTTTTGCATGCAAGTGTTTGATTTTATTTCTGATTACCTCTTTGGATTGGGATATAGAAGTGTATCAAAGTTTGTGACTATTTCTACGTTCATCATCTACGTTGTTTTCAGAGAAACTGTACCGGTTTATATCCCATCAGGAGGATATGATTGTTTCTGTTTACTGTACATATATCAGCATTTTGTGTTTTTTCTAAAGATGGTTTCTAATTTGATAGTGAAATGACTTTTAATTTTTATTTTCATTTTTAGTGTAAGTGTGGTTGAATTTTCTTAGATATATGTGTTACCCACTTAACTGTTCTCTTCTGTGACTCATTTTATATCCATTGCCTGTTCATATTTTTATTTTAATTGAAGGATACAGGAACTTCCTTTCATCTTTATGCTTTAAACAGTTTCTTAATTAGAAAGGCAAACTTAATTCTATACATGTAGCTATAAGTCATTACATATTTATTTGACAGAAGATGAACGTGTTGCATTATTTGTAAAAGCAGCTCTAACAATAACTCTTTAATTTACCTATTAAGCTTTGCTTTTTAATCTTTTACGATGCCTTTAAAAACACCACTAAAGATAGAGCTCAGAGTACATTGGAAATCTGGTGAGTATGAAAGAGACCCTTGAGACTGATAAGTTTTCTAAAAGCTGCAATTTTTTATCTCAAATTAATTAATTCAGAAAATGAATGACTGATGAATGAAACCATCTAAGGATACTATTACAACACGGAAGAACCTGGTAGACCCAATAGATTATTCTGTTGTTCGTAAACAAAAAGACTGTGTGTACTTTGTTCAAATTCTGGCTGTTCTGATTTAAATTTTTAATGGAAATATGAATAAAATACATATTTTTACTTTCTTCAGAGAAAAACATATATAAAAATTTATTAAAAATATTTATATATATTAATCATATAGAAATAAGTTATATGTATAAATATTTATACTCACGTAAATATATATCACAAATATATAATATATTATACCTATATTACAACTCTCTCATATGCATTATATATATTGTAACTTCTATACAAAGCTGCTTAGAAGGCAAATATGGCCCTAAGGGGAAAAAAGGACAAAGGTGTTTTACACATTTAGGAGTAGCAAATAAAGCAAAACAAACCAAAAAAGCAAAATAATAATGAATGGGAGTACCCTCTTCAATTAGGGAAATTAACATGCAACACAGAAAGTTTTTGTTTCTAAAATAAATTTCTAAAAATAATATCTTAAAATATGAAATCTTGCCTCTATATATCGGTAGGTTTTCAATTGCCCATTTTAACAACTTAAATATAAATGGACACCAGCAATTAATGTGCTTGAAATAGGATAAAAAGCAAATTATAATGGCTTTTTAGTAACTGTGTAACAGAGTGATGGAACATTAAGTTGAAAGAACAAAGGCGGACTATGTATTTATGTAGGCTCTTGATTTTGCTTTATTTTACTTTAATTATTTTATTTTATTTTGTTTTATTTTATTTTATTTTATTTTATTTTATTTTATTTTATTTTATTTATTTTATTCTTTTATTTTTCAAGAGAAAGGGAAAGCTTGCACACACAAGGGGCCCAGGGAGAGGGAGAAAGAGAATCTTAAGCAGGCTCCACACCCAGTGCGGAGCCCAACGTTGAGCGCACTGGTGGGCCCAACACAGGCCTGATCTCTCTCAAGATTATGAGATCATGACCTGAGCCGAAATCAAGAGTCAGAGCTTAACTGAGTGAGTCACCCAGGTGCCCCAGGCTCTTTAGCAAATGACACAAACACAACACAGAAAGAAAAAGTAATGTTTATTTCCCATTTTTTAAGTAGCCTATTAAGTATGACAAAATGAGTGAACCTCTTTGGGACTCCTTTTTCTTTACTTTTAACATAAATTACAGTTATTGTTACACAATTATTTGGAACTGAAAAATAATATATAGCCTTAGATTTTAGTAATTTTCAAAAATGCCAAGTGAATGATTCTGTATACTTCATTTAAGATATATGCTTGGTTTGCTGGGAAAGAAGAGGGGGATCTATCTTGAATGAAATAAACAATAGCTATACATAAAATTAACTTATAAATATGAAAACCCAGTTGGATACAGACACTCAAAACACTCCAGTGACTTTCTTAGATTCCAGTTTTTCACTTTCTTATATTCCAGCTGACAGTGATATCACCTAAGTATTGAAACTTTGTGGGTCACAGACCATTTTAAGAGTCTGATGAACTCTATGAACTACCTTCCTTTAAAAATATCACTGCTCCCCCCAAAAATTATGGATATAATTTCAGAGGTTTCACAGAAGTTCAGCATGGTTCACTAATTATAGACACAGATTAAGATCCTTATCTCAAGGAAAACCCAATATAAATATTAGGAGGTCATAATAGTTAACTTTTAAAATAACTGGATTTTAACATGTTGGGCATAGTGATAAAGAGATCTTTGGTCATTTATTTGTGGGATTTATCTTTACAAAAATTTCAATAAATGAAGTTCAATGAAAATGTGAGCCAAAATCAGTGGTAGGTCAGTGAAAAATTCGTTGGGTCAGAAGTGTATTTGCTTATATTCAAGTTTAATTTTAATTTTAAATAAACTGATAAGACCCTGGTTAATTTAGTGTTAGTTGAATGACATGTTACACTCTTTTCTTTGGTGTATTAAAAAGAAAGTCTTTAAAAAGCATCAGTTGTGAATACTAAGACTGGTTTTTATGGCATACTTTCTTAAATCAATTTTTCTGCACGAAATCATCCAGACACAATCATATCCACTTTTTGATTATAAAAAACAGGATTTTGGTGTCATATAAGGTCGGTTCAGAACATTTACCATATTCAACAAGCAGTATAGCACAGCTGATTTATTGCTCCCCCAGTTCAAGTGATATTCTGGGTTTCTTTCCTGGTTAACTGACACGCTATTGATTATTGACATGAATTGTCACTTAAGCAAGTTATAATACTATTATTAATAGTAACTGGGTTATAAGATCACTAAATATACAATGTAATAAAAGAGATGGCTAATTTTTAAGTCTCCAAATAATACTTGAAATGCTTAACTGACATATTTTATACATAAAATCATGAACTATGGTTTTTAATCCCACTTATCTAATCTTCATTTTGTTGTAGAGGTGGTTTGTATATACAGAACGGCACATATTTACATGGGGGAGGGATTGTAGTTCCTGTTGTGTCTGCTTACACATTAAATTATTGTACTGTAGGTAAATACAGGTTTTGTTCTATGTAAATAAGTGAGATGACAGATCTTTTTACTAATCCCTATTTACATGTATTATCTAGATTTTTACCGGTGACAGTGAATCTAGTTAATAGCCATAGTGCTTTATGGAAATGTACACTGAAAAGTTTAAAATATCATATAAATATAAGGAAACATTATTATAGGTGAATTAACTATTATTATTGCTGTTTGCCACCATACTATAAACACATAACCATAATTTAAATTCAGTATTAAACGTATTAGTCCAATACTCTGAAATACTGATGTAACTTTTGGTATGAAAAGAGATCTACTTAGCTGAACAAATGTTTATGAAACTTTGTGAATGCCTTATGTGACACAGTTTTATGTCTATGAGGAGTTATCCACTTTGGGTAAGAAAGAAATTTTAGGAAACTAGCTTTTGGTAAAACAAAACACAACTCTCCAGGCAGAGGTGGAACTACCAGGAAGCCACTGAAGCAGAAGCTTTTGGGCTTCTTACTATATGACTGGTCATCTACTTCCAGGGCCTTACATGGGTTCTGTAGCATTGGGAACAATTATATGCTTTTATAACTTTTGAAAAAGTAACGTATTTTATCTGAAAGCAGTTAAGACTGTTTTCTGTTCACTTTGCCTTTTTTATGCGTTCCTCAGGGTAAATGGGGTTGGAACAATTGAAGAAAGTTTTGAGAGCTGTCTGAAAGGAAGCTGAGTTGGGGATACATTGCAATTGAGTTAAATAGCACATAGCTAACAAGATTCACAGTCTCTAGCATGAATACTTATGCCATTGCTGGTTGTCTCTGTGTAGGAATGGCTTTCTGTCATCCATCATGCCAATTAGGCTGGTGTCATACCACAAGGATGTAAACACCTAAGACAGAGGCATCTTACTCCATAAACATGTCCAACAGCATCTGACCCTAGAAGAGAAATGGAGAAAAAAAATTGGTCTTGAAATATACATACTCAGGTGCTAGTCTATGGAAATTTGTTCAAACCTTACAGCTTATAAACGAAGGAAACAACAACTCTAAAACTTTACATGAAAGCACTAATGATGAGCTGTGAATCTAAAAGAAAATTTTCTAAATTATTAGCATTAATAAAAGATTTTTTCAACTATGCTAGATGATTGAATTACCTTCCCGTTCTCTTTACAGAAAATATTATCGTTTCATGTGAGGAAGCAGTTAAAGAGTATGCAGCTAAAAAATGTAGAAAGTAGAATTATAGAGATGTGTGAGGCCGTTATTACTAAAAATATGCATTTTATTTGCATTTTGTGATGTTTATAGTATTTGCCAGCTTTTTAAAATATGTAATGTATTCTGATTTTTCTTTTCTAAAAAATATTCACTTGTGTCTGATTTTGTATGCATAAATTTGTATTATTTTTTAAAGAGGGCCCAGATTATATAAACTTTAGGTCTCATTAAACCTTGTTCCACCCTTATCTGAGAAAGTTATAAAGAACTCTGGGCCAGAGAATCTTCAAGAAGGAAGAAGCAGTCCAGTGACCTTTATCTTTTTCTTTTTTTCTCAGTGACCTTTTTCTTATGGCTTTCTTTTTTTTCCTCAAGGTTTATTTATTTTTGAGAGAGAGTGAGAGAGTAAGCGGGGCAGGGGCAGAGAGACAGGGGGACAGAGGATCTGAAGTGGGCTCTGTGCTGGCAGCAGAGATCCCAGTGCGGGGCTCGAACTCATGAACCGTGAGATTACGACCTGAGCCGATGTTGGATGCTCAACCAACTGAGCCATCCAGTCACCCCTTTCTTATGGCTTTCTAATTTGTTTCCTGATGCTGGCACTACAATTAGCCTTCAGGAAAATAGATTTCTTTTTTGTTTTGAAATTCTGTGCCTTGTCCCCATTCCTTCCAAAGAAGAAAGTTTGTGTCAACATTGTTATAGTGAGTCATCTTTGTATGGTAGTATGACGGGTGGTTTTAAAAATACATATTTTTTTTCCTCTTAGGTTTTTAATTCCAGTAGAGTTAACACACAGTCTTATATTAGGTTCAGGTGTGCAATTGATTCGGCAATTCGAATTCAGCAATTCGAATCAGTTCAGTGATTCAGCAATTACTCAGTTCTTATAATGATAAGTGTACTCTTTTTTTTTTTAATTTTTTTTTAACCTTTATTTATTTTTGAGACAGAGAGAGACAGAGCATGAACGGGGGAGGGGCAGAGAGAGAGGGAGACACAGAATCGGAAGCAGGCTCCAGGCTCTGAGCCATCAGCCCAGAGCCCGATGCGGGGCTTGAACTCACGGACCGCGAGATCGTGACCTGGCTGAAGTCGGACGCTTAACCGACTGCGCCACCCAGGCGCCCCAAGTGTACTCTTAATCTTAATCACCTATTTCACCATCTCACCAGCCACTTCCTCTCTGGTAACCATCAATATGTTCTCTATAGCTAAGAGTCTGTTTCTTGGTTTCTCTCTCTCTTTAATGTTTATTTATTTTGAGAGAGAGAGAGAGAGGGAGCGAGTGCGGGAGGGGCAGAGAGAGAGGGAGAGAGAGAATCCCAAGCAGTCTCTAAACTGTCAGCCCAGAGTCTGAAGCAGGGTTCAATCTCACAAACTGCAAGATCATGACTTGAGCTGAAATCAAGAGTCGGATTCTTAACCGACTGAGCAACCCAGGCGCCCCTCTCCTTTTTATTTTTAAAATACATATTCTTTTGACATTGCTTATGTTTATTTTATACATTGTAAGTGTGGCTTTATTTTTTTTAATTAAGGTTTTATTTTAAAGGACTTGGCTTAAACACAAAGTGAAAATTATCTTTGTTGCCATAAATTCAGTTCAAATTGATCTTAAATTTAGATTATGGAATATTACATGCCAGGCCCTAGAATTATCCAAATAATTCATTCATATTACAGTGTTAATTTTTAAAATGTATGAAAAAAAGCCCTGAAAAGATCATACAATGTGAGCTAAATATTCAGTGTTACAAAACATGGTTTTCTGAAGGAAACACAGCTTATTTCTTGTAAATTATCTTGAATCTCTTACCCTATCTGAGCAGTCAGTGGAGAAACATTGGACTGACTACCTGGGGAATCTTCCTCTCCCCATGTCCTTCTTTGGCCCTTCCTCATCCACAGGGACTTTCTGTGGAGGACAGTGAGGGATGATTGAGGTTAAAAGTTGTTATGGACTAAATGCGTTCCCTTTTTGTATGTTGAAATCCTAGGCCCCAATGTAGTGGTTTTCAGAGGTGCAGCCTTTGGAGGTAATTAGGTCTAGATGAGATCATGAAGCAGGGCCCTTATGATGAGATTAACGCACTTAGCAAGCAGACACAGAGAATTTGCTCTCTCTTTGCCATGTGAGAGTACAGCAAAAAGAAGGCAGCCGTCCACAAACCAGGAAGAGGGCCTTCACCAGACACAGGATCTGTCAGAAACTTGATCTTGGACTTCTCAGCTTCCAGAATTGTTAGAAACAAATGTTTATTGTTTAAACCACCCAGCATATGGTATTTTGTTATAGCAGCTTGAGCAGAGTGAGACAAAGGTCCATCTCTGGGGAGGTGCTGCTAAACTTACATTCCTCCACGTCTCCACAAAAGACAGACCATCTTCCAGATACAATAGAACTATCTCTTCACGGCTCTTCTTTCCCTTGTTTTCTGCCTTCATCAAACATTATGGTTATTTTCACAGTGGGGTTTAAATCCTACTCACATGTCGGGAGAACATTCTTAACTGTTGGTGGCAAGATCCCTTGAAGGGACAGCTTCTCTTTGTTCTTGGTGGAGGAGATGATTTAGTAAGCCTCCTTTGGGATTCAAATTGAGACTTCAGAAGCCTGCTCCGCCTGGATTTCAAGCATTTAGCAGGAAGGATTTTATTATAGGTTCAGGAACTTACTTTCTCAAGGAAAACTCTAGAGGGGGTCACAGGATGGATGGAGGACCCAGAAGGACAAATAAAATCTCAGTTATTTTAGTATAAAATGCCCATGATAACCTCCTTCTTTTTGCTCCGGTGTGACAATGTTAAGAAAAGTCTCTGGCTTGATGTACAGGCTTGATGCCTCTGCATTCCTCTGGGGAGGTATTGAACAGAAGCTAAGATTTGGGTTCTGGGGAGTGTACGGATGCAGGAGCCAGAGGACGGCAGGACAGCTGGCATCCAGGCCATGTGCAGTAAATTCTGGTGAATGAATGAATGACAAAATCTAAGAAATACATAGCCTATTTTAGTAAAACTTCAAAGAAGTCTACAGAGACCTGGGTAGAATGTGAAGATAAAATGTAACATTAATGCAGCACAGACAGTCTTTTCCACATGGTATGATGCTCCATTCCAAATTCAATCCTATTCCTCCAAGAGCACTCTTTGCTCCAGTCTGGACTGAAGATGATCCCTGATACGCTGTGGGAAAATACATGGCTAAGATTCTCTCCCAGAAGAAAACTGATCATTTCAGGATATGAGCTGTCCTTGCACTGATTTAATACTTGGTACCACACTATGACTCCCCCAGAACAATGAGGAAGTAATAGCAGCTACTAAAAGGCCCTAACAAAGGGATCCTTCTTAGAATAAAGTACTTATGTAAAAGACAAAACACTGCCTCTATCCCAGGTGACAGGATCTGTTTGTAATTTCCCAAAACACAGTTTTCAAGCTACCAAAAAAAAAAAAAAAAAAAGTTTAGGTGCCATTGTCTCTGCTCACTTTATATTTCATATAACCATTAGCTGTTAAAATTTGAAAAGAAAAAGAGTTGAAATGACATAAAATGCATTTAATGCATATAACAGATAGATGATTCAACTTAACATGTATCTTAGAATTTGAATAATTGTGTCTGTTTATAACCTCTAGAATTAAATGAACTGTTACATTCTCAACAAACATTAAAAAAGTCAAATCTGTTGACAGTTTGTGACTATGCAGTAAGCAATGTATACTAAAATTTGTTTTTATTAGCTTAGTGTACATTAAAAAAATTTTTAATGTTTATTTATTTTTGAGAGAGAGAGAGAGAGAGACAGAGCATGAGTGGGGGAAGAGCAGAGAGAGAGGAAGACTGACTCCCAAGCAGGCTCCAGGCTCTGAGCTGTCAACACAGAGCCCAATGTGGAGCTCAAACTCACAAACCACAAGATCACAACCTGAGCCAAAGCTGGACGAGTCAAACATTTTCAGCTCCCCAAAATTCTAACGCTTAATTTCCTTCTTTAAAAGTAGAAATTTTATTTCCAAATATCCTGGCCATTGACTTAGTAGGGTTTCTGCTTGTAACAATCTTTTATGTCATTTCAAACACAATACAACCAAAACAAACAAACAAACAAACAAACAAACAAAAAACACAATACAACCAGGTTCTAAAATTCTTCATGCTAAATGCTAAAGTACAGCTATTAAATGACAAAAATTTGAAATAGCTCTTATCCTAAAAGATGATTAAAAAAATCAACGAATACATCCATACAATCCACACAATGATACAGGAGTATGCAATCCAATAAGGGCATGGTATATAGTTCTCTCTATTAAAATAAAAATAAATCACAAAATAAAAAAGTGGCCTACAAAGCACATGAATAGTAACCTAGTGGTGTTAAAGGTATGTAGTCACACACACACAAAAACTGAAAAGATGTACATTAAACTTTCTTACATTAAATATTTTTATTGGTAATTACTTGGTAATTTCTTTCCTCATACTTTCAGTTTTCTAGTTTAAACAGGTATACTTAGATCTTAATAAAAATATAGCTCTTTTGAGTTAAAGTTAAATGTAAAAGTTAATAAATATATAAAATCAAAGTGGAGAATCATAATCACTTGCAGGTTCATTGTAAATGTGTATGTCTAAAATACTGTTTTAAGTTACAGATTGCTCAATGCTTAATTGAGTCTTTCATTTCCAGAGAGTATTAGTTTGACTAAAGGATATTCAACCACCTTATCCTCCCCATATTTTATATTTTATTCTTGAATCTGACAAATTTGCCTCCTGCCACCTCAACCTAAAACTAGCACCCGTTTCATTACCTTTCTTGTTAAATAAAATGGAATGACTTTGTTTCTGCTCATAGAACCTAAGTTTCATGAGGTCTAGAACTTGGCTTTTTTCACCTTGGTGACATGCATGGTTTAAAGTATGCGTCCAGCAAAAATTTGATAAAATCTAACTGTCAAACTTTTTCACTTCCATTAGCTTACTTCAGTCCCCCACATGTTTCCTGTTGATGTCCTGCACTGAGCTATTGCTTTCTTATCTTACCCATACTATGAATCTTGTTGCTGATTTTGACACAAAAACGTGTTCATGATTTAGATGCACGAACCACACAGAACTGTGTGTTATTCACTTGTGTGTTGACTTGTTTCTTGACTTCATTGTACTTCATATCTTTGGGTGTTCACACTCAACATATTCACCTTTTTGTATTATTGTATCTTTATTAACAAAGATGCTTCAAACGCTTTTGAAAATGAGAAAATTGGAGAAGGAAGAGTGGCAGCACACGAAGTAGAGAGTGGCTTTGATATGTGTTGGTTATAATTAGAGTGACTGTATAAGTTATTGCTCCAACCATGGCATTTTTTAAAATGAAATGGAGAGTGCATATTAATTACATGAGAACAAGACTGCTGCTTCAGGCAAAAGAAGATGTCATTCTAATTGTAATAACTTTGTGATTTGACAAGATAAAAGAAATGTTAATATAAAAATAATAATCAGTCATAAGGTATTTGCTTCTCTAGTCCTGCTTCACCATTGGAATGATGACAGAGAACATGACCAGCTCTCTAACCCACGTTCTCTGTGCATGTGTCATTACCCACCTTTTTTTCCTTTCCGGCCACATGGAATATTTTTTGCATGAAGTACATAGGTACAAGGGTATCATTCTATCCATGAAGTACAGATTTTTCATTCTGAATTATAATTTGCTAAATTCTCCTGTGAATTTGTAAAATTAAAGCAAAAGCTGAGATTCTCAGTATATTCTAGCTTTGTGTCTCAGAATTCTCCTTAAAGCAATGAACATAGAGAAAACTATGTACTTTAAGTCTAAAGAGATAAAAGGCAAAAATATCGGAGGGAGGAGAGAGAAGTTAGCATAATATTTCAAAAAATTTTTTCTGCCCAAATGCAAAGCCTTCACAACTGGGTTCATTCCAGCTTATCCAGTGTCTTTACTTGCCATTCTCTTGCTCAGTGACATTTTGCCTCTACAAAACAGAACCTGGCCAGCTTTCTTAGTTCTCAGGGTTTTTTCTCCTTGTCTTTGCGCAAGTGGGCTCCTTCACCATGCTTTTGTCCAGAACTTCTTGAGAACACAGCAGAATCAGAGTGCCTGGGTGGCTCAGTCGGTTAAGTGTCTGACTTCGGCTCAGGTCATGATCTCACGGTTCGTGGGTTCGCCTCCTGCGTCAGGCTCTGTGAGACTGGAACCTGCTTCAGATTGTCTCCATCTCTCTGCCCCTCCCCTGTTCATGCTCTATCTCTCTATCTCTCTCAAATATAAATAAAACATTTAAAAAGAAAGAAAGAAAGAAAGAAAGAAAGAAAGAAAGAAAGAAAGAAAGAAAGAAAAGAAAGAAACACAGGATCTAACATTCCTTCCATCAGGTTCTTAAAGCACCTTGTACTCTGGCTTGAAAGTCTTGCATGTCTCCCTGGTTAGACTCCTGGCTTCCTTTTACATTTCTTACTTTCAATTTTCCTTTGTCTCAATTCTTTCCCTCAAAAAAAAAAATACATTAATTTGTTTTATTATTACAGAAGCAATGTATGTGTGTTCTAACAATTTGATCTAACAATTCTATAAAAAAATTAAGTGCTTTTCTTTACTCCAATCTCAACTCCTTAAGATACCAAGTATAACAATTTGATAAGTATCCTTAGACATGTTTCTATTATATATATTATATACGCATACACGTAGTGTATATATAACTGTTGAGTTTCCTTTTTCTCTTGATATATAATGGACACCTCTAGAAAATAAGCGTGTCAGATCCAATTCATTCTATTACGGAATATTCCACAGTCTCACAATGTTTTCAAGTATCTCAGGAAACCTATATGAGGTAACACATATCATTATATTTGAAATTACCTGGCACAAAGCAAATTCTCAGTAATTTTAGCTGTCATTCAGAACAATATAAGGAGCAACATTTCAAATTTTTACCCTTAAAGTATCTCTAAAATCTGTTCCCTTTTCGGCATTGCTACCATGACCTCCAATTTTATTAGGAAAGTTTATAAAAATCCTCACATACTAAATATATGAGCTCTTAGTGAAATGAGCTCTTAGTGAAATGAGATGACAAACAGCTTAGGCTTTTCCATTGTAGAAGTGTTTATATTTTCTTGTATTAAAATAATGCCAGTTATGGTTTTGCTTTACAGTTGTGTCTTATTGTATTGTGGTAGTTTTAAATCAAACCAAAATTTTTGATTCTCTTACAACTGATAGGTGGGGGTCTCAGCTCTTGCCTTGAATGTACGGAAGTTTATGGTGGCTTCTATCGTTAACAGTAAAAATAACACTATGTGACTTCTGAGCTAGGTCAGAAAAAGCCATTCAGCTTTCACCTGCTTCTCTTGGGATGCTCGCTCTGAGATAATCCAGCCACCACATAAGAAGGCTGCCTACTCCAACTCTACCAATTTGGAACAAAAGAACATTACAGACAATTGTTATATGCTGAGGGACAAAGCATGATGTAAAAAGGGGGATATAAAAAAGGAAGTGAATAAAGACAATATGGCAACAGTGGTTGCCTCTGGCTGTCGACGTTATAAATCATATTTTCTAGCCCTTAAAATTATATTGGACTTTCCAAAATATTTATTTAAAATTTGTATTTCTATTATTGTTAAAATCAAAGTAAGCCAATAAGAAAAGGGAAAATAAATTATGTTATTCTACATAAGTGTAAACCTTAATATAATGTTGTTACTTATGGTCGGGCAGAGCACCTGGGTAACTCAGTTGGTTAAACATCCAACTCTTGATTTAGGCTCAGGTCATAATCTCATCGTTCATAAGTTCAAGCCCCCAGTAGAGCTCTGTGCTGACAGTGAGGAGCCTGCTTGGGATTCTCTCTCTCTCCTTCTCTCTCTGCCCCTCTTCTGCTCTCTCTCTCTCCCTCTGTCTCTCTCTCTCTCTCCCTCAAAATAAATTAAAAAATACATACATACATACATACATACATACACAAGCTTCCCTTTGCTGTTCTCAAAATAGATAGGTATTAACTAAAAATAAAGCAAAATTTAAAAAACTGAGGATAGGTTAACTAATTACATTTATTATTTCTATCTAAAGAATAGACAGATTAAACTTACTCATTGAAACCTCTTTGTGGAAACTATTGACTGAATGAAATGTTTTTAAATGAATGAGTGATTGGGGTGCCTGGGTGGCTCAGTCGGTTAAGCGGCCCACTTTGGCTCAGGTCATGATCTCGCGGTCCGTGAGTTCAAGCCCCCCGTTGGGCTCTGTGCTGACAGCTCAGAGCCTGGAGCCTGTTTCCGATTCTGTGTCTCCCTCTCTCTCTCTGACCCTCCCCCGTTCATGCTCTGTCTCTCTCTGTCTCAAAAATAAATGGTATAAAATAAATTAGAGTATGTCATACGAAAGTCAAATACCAGGTCTGTAGGTTAACATGCTGCATTTAAAACCAAAAGTATTTACAGGAGTCAATTGACACCTGCACACACACAAATGTACACAAAGATGTGAAGCTGTTTTCTTCTTACCCTGTTCCAGTTGAAACATTCTCAGACTTCACTTCATTTTTTTCTTCAGAAAAACTTCATTTTTATTTTATGATTTAAGCAATACGAATACAATCATGTTATTAAATAATGACCATAAACATATAACTATTCAAATTGTATATACAAACCAGTGAGAGGTGATATCACTGCATTAGGTATTTCTTAGTAAAATGATTGGCAATGTTAACTCATATGTCAGAAGGAAAAGTTTAATGCTGATTTATTCAAATAAATAATGTTAATACGTTGTTCTTTCAAATGGTGTTAAGAAAGGAAAAAAAAGTGCTGAGTGAGAATTATGTTGTTGTTATTGCTACAGCGCTGTTGTTGTTTACAATGTTGGTTATTACAGAGCCTCACTACCTCGTCAAGTATCAAAGGAGGCAGAAGAAATTTATCAATTTTGTGGATATAAAATTTCCCAATTCATACACTATGCTGATATTGGAGAAAGAGTAGAATCTTAGGATTCCACAATCTCAGTAAATGTTTATTGACTAAATAAAAGATGAAAATTGATTATTTGACAAGTATGATTATCCAGTATGTACTCACTATTAGCAAAGACACTATCACAAATATGAAGTTTCTATTGGAATCAAACAAATACTATCTATGGAACTTTAACAGCATAAAATATTCTGTGCCACTCTCCTCTTTTAGGAGAAGAGAAGGCTCATCACCATCAGATTGCTGTTGTTCCCAAGCTTCTTCATCATCCTTGATCTTCACCTTTAGTAAGCTATCTGTTTTTCTTGGTGGCATCTTCACTTTCTAGCCAGTGTAGATTATTTATTATGGGAAAGTTTTTTTGTTTGTGATTTCTTTGGAGACTTATAAAAAAGGGTAAAAACATCAAGTTTCTTTATAGATGGCATCTGTAATGAAAACAAATCAAAAGTAACAATCAGGTTACTTATGACCTGACTTTTTATACAAAAATTTAATTCTACAAATTACTAACGAGTACCTTTGCCAACAACAATACTATTCAATTAGTTAGAAACAGTCTAGATTTTGGTACAAAAATTCTGTACAATATCCTTCCATGAAGAGGAGCTTCCTGCTTTGGGTGGTGGGAACAGATTTTGGGAACAGAGGGAGAAGACTGATCCTCAGGGACTGACTGGGACACTTGCATTGAACATGACAATTATTGTAGTTCCACATAAGGACCGAAAATTTTGGCTCTCCATTTGAACTATAAACGAAAGCAGGGTGCCCTGAAGTACTAGAAGACGTGGCCACGAAGAGATCAATTATGCCTTTTTTGTAATCAGTCAAATCCAAAAGACAGCCTTCAACGACTTCCATGAAAAGAGCGTAAGATTAGGGAAATAGGCTGCTGACACCATGCTCCTTTCTTCATTGCACCCAAAATATATCTTTTTCTATAGCTATACCCATACCCATACCTATACCTACATATACCTGTACCCATACTTATATATATATATATATATATATATATATATGAACTATATCTATATACTCTATCTATCTATCATCTATTAATGTTATCTTTTTGGGAAACTAGTATTAAGAACACTCTCAACTTCTATCCATAGCTATATGGAGTATGTTCATTGACTTTTAAAGGTTTGTGTTTCAAAGGAAAAATAAATGAAGAGAAAACAATATTGTGATACATAGGGGAGATTATCTTGACACTCATAATATTACAAGAGTTCTTACAAACTGATAAGAAAACAAATATAAAAAGAGGGCAAAACAGGGGCATCTGGGTGGCTCAGTCAGTTGAGCATCCGACCCTTGATTTCTTGATTTTGGCTCATGATTTCACAGTCCGTGGTTTTGAGCCCCATGTTGGGCTCTGCTATGACAGGGCAAAGCCTGGGGATTCTCTGACTCTTCCTCTCTCTCTCTGTCCTTCCCCCCACAAAAATAAATAAATAAAAAAGATGGGCAAAAAATATAAAGAAAACATATGAAGGAAAAATCATAGATGAGGAAACACATGTGGTCAGTAAATATGAAAAAATATTTTCTCTCACCACTGGTTGGAGAAGTGCAAATTGAAGCAATATCATTATTCACCCATCAGATTGTTGATAGTTAATAAGTTTTTCTATTCAGTGTTGTCATTAATGTGAAGAAAGGGAAAGGCTCATGCATTTTTTTTGCCATTTTTAAGTGTACAATTCATGACATTAATTACATTCATAGTGTTGTGCAACCATCACCACTCTTGATTTCTAAAACTTTTATCACCCTAAACAGAAACTCTACAATCATTAAGCACTAACTGTTATAACCCCTTCCATCTAGCCCCTACTTTCTAAATCTATGAACATGCCTATATTAGATATTACATATAAGTGGAATTATGTAATTGTTTTTTGGGGTCTGGCTTATTGCACTTAACATAACGCCGTCAAAGTTCATTCATGTTGGGGCGCCTGGGTGGCGCAGTCGGTTAAGCGTCCGACTTCAGCCAGGTCACGATCTCGCGGTCCGTGAGTTCGAGCCCCGCGTCAGGCTCTGGGCTGATGGCTCGGAGCCTGGAGCCTGTTTCCGATTCTGTGTCTCCCTCTCTCTCTGCCCCTCCCCCATTCATGCTCTGTCTCTCTCTGTCCCCAAAATAAATAAAAAACGTTGAAAAAAAAAAAAAGTTCATTCATGTTGTAGCGTTGATCAAAACTTCATTTTTTATGACTGAAAAACATTCCATTTTATGCACATACCACATTCATTTGTCAATGGACACTTGGATCATTTCCACCTTTTCGCTCTTGTAAATATGCTGCAATGAACATTGACATACACGTATGTGCTCAGTTCCTGTTTTCAATTCTTTGGAGTGTACGCTTAGGAGGAGAATTGCTAGGTCATGTGGCAATTCTCTTTTTAGCTTTTTGATGAATCACCAAACTGTTTTTCACAATGGCTCCACCATTTACACACCCATTAGCAATGAACAAGGATTTCAAATTTCTCCATGTTCTCAGAAACAGTTGTTCTCTGTTGCTTTTCAGGTTTTTACAAATGATTACTATAGGTATCTTAGTAGGTATGAAGTGATATCTCATTGTGCTCTTTATTGTATTTTCCTCTCAACTGATATTGTTGAACATCTTTTCAATTATTGACTTACTGCATATTTGCATATCTTCTTTGGAGCAATGTTTATTCAAATTCTTTGCCTTTTAACTGGGCCATCTTTTTGTTGTTAAGTTGTAAGGGTCATTTTTATAATTTGAATATCAAACCTTTATCAGATATATGATATCCAAATATTTCCTCCCATTCTGTAGGTTGTATTTTCACTTCCTTGATAATGTTTTTTGAGACATGAAGATTTTTAATTTTCACGAAGTCCAATTAATCTCTTCTTCACTTTT
Organism: Panthera leo; assembly: GCF_018350215.1. Taxonomy (NCBI): domain Eukaryota; kingdom Metazoa; phylum Chordata; class Mammalia; order Carnivora; family Felidae; genus Panthera; species Panthera leo. The sequence continues at coordinate 104,423,269 of NC_056680.1, read as the reverse complement.
GTTGCTCATGCTTTTGGTGTCGTACCTAAGAATTTATTGCTCAATTCAAGATCTTGAAGATCTACCTCTCTGTGTTCCTCTAAGAGTTTTATAGTTTTAGCTCTTATAGTTAGGTTGTTGATCCACTTTGAATTAATTTTGGTAGACGGTGTGAAGTAGAGGCCCAATCTAATTTCTTTGCATGTCCAGTTGTCTCAGCATCATTGGTTGACAAGACTGTTCTTTCCCTATTGAATGGACTTTGCCACTTTGCCAAAAATTAATTGACTGTGGGTCGGTATATTGCTGAACTCTCAATTCAATTCCATTGTTCTCTGTCTATTCTAATGCCACTACATACTATTTTGATTACTGTAGCTTTGCAGTAAGTTTTGAAATTGAGTTGTGAGTCCTCCAAGTTTGCTCTTTATTTTAAAATATTTTGATTACTCATATCAATCTAAGAATCAACGTCTCCATTTATGCAAAAAGCTTGCTGAAATTTTGATAGGGATGGCTTTGAATCTATAGATTACTTTGGCTAATACTGACATCTTAATGATATTAAGTCTCCCTATTCATGAGATGTATTCTATTTATTTAGAGTTTCTTTAATTTCTGTCAGTAATATTTTTTAGTTTTCAGTGTACTAGTCTTACACTCTCTTGATAAATTTATTCCTAGGTATTTAATTCTTTTAGATGTTGTTGTACATAGATTTGCTTCATTAGTTTCCTTTTTGGATTGTTCACTGAAAGTATTTAGAAACAATTGTTCGTGTGTGTGTGTGTGTGTGTGTGTGTGTGTGCGTGTGTGTGTGTGTGTTAGTCTTGCACCCTGCAATGTTGCTGAATTCATTTATTAGCTTTAGTAGCTTTCTCGTGAATTCTTTGAGAATTTCTTTTTTTTTTATTTTTTTTAAATGCTTATTTATTTTTGAGAGAGAGACAGACAGAGCATGAGCAGGGGAGGGGCAGAGAGAGAGGGAGACACAGAATCTGAAGCAGGCTCCAGGCTCTGAGCTGTCAGTCCAGAGCCCAATGCAAGGCTCAAACTCACAAACCGTGAGATCGTGACCTAAGCCGAAGCCGGACGCTTAACGACTGAGCCACCCAGGCGCCCCATTGAGAATTTCTATATACAGGATAATATCACCTACAAATTGAGATAGTTTTACTTTTTCCTTTCCAATTTGGATGTCTTTTATTTCCTTTTGTTGTCTAATTGCTCCTGATAAAGCTACCAGTACAACACAGCGGTGAAAGCAGGCGTCTTGTCTTGCTCCTGATCTTAGGGAGAAAGCTTTCAGTCTTTCACCAATGAGTATGATGTTAGCTATGAGTTTTTCATAAATGGCTTTTATAATGCTGTTGGGATTATTAATTACTTTTGCTTTTCAGGCATTTTTTGGTAATATTAGTAACATTAAATATATGAGTACTTTTGAGTTCCTGTTCATATATGGTTTGCACAGAGACAAAAGGACCATTTCTAAGAGTAAATTATAAAATATCTATAGAGGAGTATTTTGAGGGGAGGCATTATTAAAAGCTGGCATCAACTTAGTTATCCATAAATATTTTCTATATTTTGATATGTATGCATTGTGGAATACTTTGAATTTATTAAAAATAATTCAATATGTACATATGGACCTGATCAAATGTACATGATCTGTTTCCAGGTTAAAAAAATATTTTATATATATATATATATATATATATATATATATATATATATAAACAACATAAGCTCACTTTTATAAAAACAAGACCAGAACTACCCTAAATATTATGTGTGTATGCATGTATGTATGTGTATTTCTGTAAGTATTAAGTATGGAGAAGGATACATACCATGTAGTTAAAACTGTTTACCTAGAAAATAGAAGGATGGAAAAACTTTGCTAATTTTCGTTATTAATCTTTTAAAGATTGTCTTGCACAATGGTATAAATTTTTCAGAATATGTAAGTAATATTTAATTACAAATTAATTGATGAGTACTTCAGGAAGATTCATTGGGGAATGAATAATAAATACTTGAGGAATAGTCAGAAAAAGAGGTTCTTAAGTCAAGGAAAAATATTGTTACAAAAAGAAATTAATCCACTTCATAGTTTTGCTCAATGCCTAACGAACAAAAATGTAGAGGCCAGCATGACAGACTACATAGAATAAGCTGGAAGGAGACAATGAGGTTTTGTAAATGACTCTGGAGATAATGAGTAATTAAGACAGGAAAACACTCACTTCAAGGAGTTTAATAGATTGTGTTCTCTTCTTAGTGCTTCTGTAAAATTAAAGTTTACATAGTTGTTATTCATGTAAAGGCCAAAATATAAAGTAGAGTATGCCATTTTATCTTGTGATCAACTGAATCTATGCACAGACCATTTCCCCCTAAGTTTAGAGGCTTGCTGCCACCTATGGATAAGAGTAGAGTATGACAGTCTGCATGAAGACTTCCCAATGTCCAATGGTGAATATCAAATGCACATTTGAGTTTCGTACATTTTAGTTAAGTTCAATTCAGTTAAAATAATATTTAATATCAATATTAAACATCAAATTATGCACTGGACATTCATATGTAAATAAGGCTTTGATTGTCAAGGAGCTTATGGTAGCTACTTGACAGATAAACCTAGAAAAAGACATAATTTCAATACCATGAGATAGAAGAAAATGTATTATGGGAAAATAGCAGAGTTCAATTTTGATAATGTGTAAGATGAAGCAGAAATTGTGAGGAGTAAAGGGTGAGACTTACGTCTTTGCCTAATGACAAAGTCCAGATCATGGAAAACTGTGTTTTAAGGTAGAAAAATATTTCATGTAAATTAATACAATGTGTGTGTATGTTGAGTGATATAAAATAGTTACATCCTAGAGATGTTGGATGGAGATGCTGATCATATGAATCTGAAGCTCAGACAAAAGTTCAGGAGTGGATATTCACATTTATGAGCCAGTGGACATGAATAATAGATAAACCATGACAGAGAATGAATCATGAAATAATACTATGGACAAAGTGAGACAAACAATGAGGCAAAGAGAAGAGTCAGGAGCACATTTATTAAGAGTCAGAAGAGTTGGGCGCCTGGGTGGCTCAGTCAGTTGAGTGTCCAATTCTTGATTTCAGCTCAGGTCATGATCCTGGAGTCGTGGCATCAAACCCCACATCCAAATCCTTGCTGAGCAGGGAGGCTGCCTAAGATTCTCTTTCTCTGTCTCTCCACCCCTCTCTCTCTCTCTCTCTCCCTCTGCTGTCTCCCCTACGCATGAGTGCACTCACTCTCTTTAAAATAATAAATAAATAAATAATAAATTAATGTTAAAAAAAAAGAGAGAGAAGGGCAAAAAAAACCTACCAGGAGATAATTTTTAAGGGTATAACCAGAAGACTCCTAGGGCACTGAAAAGGGATTTTTATTTTTTTTCCTGTGTCACAGGAGTCTTTAAAAATGTTTGATAAAAATGTATGGATGCTTTCCCAGAAGAATACAAAAAACTTGCATAAAGAATAAAGAATAAAATAGGTATTGGGCTTATTTTACTTCCTTTAAATTAATTTAAAATGTAAAATCAATATAAAATAATTTTAAATAGAATATATAATGTTAACAAATAGTACAGTATAACTAATATAATCGCTATCAACTTGTGGAATTTAATATCATTCATACAATCAGTTATGGAACATAAAGCAATATCAACAAATAGTTCCATCCTCATTACTGTAGTTTTATATTTTCAAGTACAGAAATGAAACTTGGAAACAAAGAAAAAGCATAGTTTAGTAAAGGATGTTATATTTTGAGTCTCAGTTTGCAAAGTAGACTTCTGTGTGCAAAATAAATATTATATTTTATATTAAATTAATATTTTACATTAATATTTATTTTTAAGAACTAAAAATGCTGTCTCATAAAACGACATAGCCACATATAGGAAACAGACTATGTAGCCTAATTTGCCAGAAAAGTGCAAACAAGTGTAATACGACACCAGATTTTTCTAAGACCTGACGGAGGATTCATTTCAAAGTCTACTCTACTAAGGACATGTCCTTGCCAGTTGGCAGCTGTCTCAGAACTAGGGAAGGTAACTCAGGACTCCCACTTCATCTTCAACAAAAGCTGTAGACACACACTGACCTAGATGATTTCTCCAATAGATTTGATATGAATTTCAATATAATAAAAAATAAGACCATATAGGTAAAATTAAGGAGACAGCCAGGCAGTCTACGGAAGACATGTGGACAATTATCAGAGTAATCTGCAAGGAATGTGTTAGCAAACTGTGGCTAGTATGCCCAATAAAGCTGTGTTCTGTACTTGTAAGTAAAATTTTACTGTAACACAGCTATACCCATTTGTTTACAGATTGTGTATGACTGCTTTTGCCTCACAACAGCAGAGATAAGTAGTTTCTGCAAAAGACTGGTAAGGAAAACCAAAAATGTTTACTACCTTATCCTTTACAGAAAAAGTTTGCCAAACCTAGAGCAAAAGCTGGACATATCAAGTGGAAAGATTCTATCTCACTTAGGGAGTACTTAGAAATCCTCGGCTAAGTGTTGACTAACACAGATTCTGCGTCCTCTTAGATCTTATATTCTAATTAGCATGTTTACTCTGTCACCAACAATAGAAAAAGATATTCCATTCACCATGTATGTAATAATGACCCAACAACAACAGTACGGTAGGAATCACTGTTAATTAGTATTAACTAGGTATTATGCTCAACATTGTATATGCATCTTTTTATTTAAATTTTATACTAACTTAATGATAAGTGATTATATATTATTTCCATTTTTAAGAGGATAAAATGAGGCTTAGATTTTTTTTTGTAACATACTTAAGATCACATTTAAACAAACGCAATCAATGTCAAGAGCCTCAGCTCTTGATAATATGATTAGGTGGGGGCACCTGGGTGACTCAGTTGGTCCGGCTCTTTTTTTTTTTAAGTTTATTTATTTTTGAGAGAGACACAGAGACACAGTACGAGTAGGGAATAGGCAGAGAGAGAGGGAGACACAGAATCTGAAGCAGGCTCCGGGCTCTGAGCTGTTAGCACAGAGTCCGATGCAGGGCTTGAACTCACGAACTCTGAGATTACGATCTGAGTTGAAGTCGGATGCTTAACCAATTAAGCCATCCAGGTTCCCCAGGGTTGAGTTCCTTTGAGTGTAGCTGATGATGCATGTTATCTTTCAAAATTTTATATAATTCCTAAGAGAGTGATTTCCAAATATAAATGGTTGAAATATAATTCTTATTAATATATTATTTGTATTCCATTGGACCTTCTAGAATTCTATTGTATAAGTACTGTATTTTTAAAGGAATAAATTGGTCGACAATTACTTTAACGATAATTGAGGTTTGACGTGACCAGCTGGAGATATTTGAAACATTAAAGTCTGTTTCTATATAAGATCAAGATCTGTAAAAGTTACTTAATATTTACTTTAATGATTGGTTTAAAGGTAACAGAACCTCCTCTCCCTTCCCCCTCAAAAAAAACACCCACAAAACAACAACAAAATCCTAGAAAAACTTGTTAGGGTTTTGTTTTTTCATTCTCTTTAAGAATTTTCTTCATCTTTAAGATATGCTTATCTTTTGCAGATGCATCCATTGTCATTTGGTTGAGTTTTCCCCCCTGAGTCCCAGAAAAATATATTAAGTTGTTTATTGGTTTAGTAATAATTTTATAGACCAGTTTAGAGAAGTTGGCTCACATCCACAGGAGAGCATACATATATATTAAAGTAAGACCTCCCTTACAGGAACACCTGGGTGGCTCAGTAGGTTAAGCATCCAACTTTGGTTCAGGTCTTGACCTCCCAGTCTGTGAGTTCAAGCCCCGCATCAAGCTCTGTGCTGATGGCTCAGAGCCTGGAGCCTGCTTCAGATTCTCTGCCTCCCTCCTTCTCTGCCCCTCCCCCATTCACACCCTGTCTCTCTCTCTCTATCTCCCTCAAAGATAAATAAACATTAAAAGAAAAAAGACTCTTTTTATATATTCTTTAGAATTTTTTTATCCATGTGCTGCCTGTTTATTTTTAGACTTGTTTTTAGATATTTTAACTTGTCAATAATTATGAAAATATAATATTTTAAGATGTTAATCTTTGTTTCCTTCATTTGGGGGAAATTTTCTTTCCTTGAACTAGGCTCTTTGTATAATCTCTGAGCGACTAGATACAACAGGAAGATAACAGAAATTTGTCTAGTATGTTCTAGCTTTTTATTTTGAAAAGCTTAAATCTTGGAAGAGGGAATTTGGAGAGTGAATAAAGTATCTTGGGGAAAAAGAAGGTGAGAACAGTATATTCTCCTTCAGTTATCACTCTGTACAAACACAAAGACGTGTGCATACCCTAACCAGGCTCCTCTTGATTTAGAAAAGGGAGAAGAAAGATAGGTAAGGGCAGAGACTTTTAGGGGATGATTGTAGGGCAGGTCTAGGCATAAAGACTAAGATCACCTTGAAGAAAGTTTCCAGTGCCCCAAAAATGGCTGTGAAGCAGTAACAAGCTGGGAGGACCTAAGGATCCATCATGGCTAAGCCAATGTCTGTTGCAGGATGTGCGCAGCAGAGCTGAAAATCCCTCCCTGGTGAAACTTTCCAACACTCTAGGGCTCCCTGATGACACCATGGCATTGTACCCACAAAAACAAACAAACAAACAAACAAACAAACAAACAAGACCTCCCCTGTTTTCCAAAAAACTCCTCTGTCACACACACACACAAATGACTTTGTTGTACTGATGGTACTTTTTCTTATTTAGCCCTCCCACACCAGCCTCCCATCATTTTCTAGACTTGTTAGGAATTAGGGCATGCTATCCCATCTCTCACTTAGCCATTTCAGGCGAGAATACATTGATACATCAGTTGCTGCTATGTTTACTGAATTCTGTGAGCTACTCAAAATTTACAGTTACACATGTTATCTCAGAATTTGCTCTTGATTTGTTCCACATTACACTGAACTTGGGATGTAGTTTTTTATGGTTTGATATTTAAGAAAGAAATTATTTGGGGCTTAGATTTTTAAAATTGTATGAGGTTTGTAAATGCCACATACGACACACATAATTGTAAGTAAATCCAAAGTACACAGTGACTGTGTGAGCACAAAGTCCTCTCCCTGTTACAGCACCTTAACCAAGAGAAAGCCAATTGGGATCAAATCTTCCTTAACCTCCTCACCCCTTGCAGTGCTGGGAAGCTGGACTACAAATAAGATTTTGGTGTATGGGCATGAATCACCAATGTGACTGCTGCCCAACACTTCTATATTTTTCCTTCTAAAATAACAACCTCCATATACTTAATGTACCCTCTTTGTGTAGAGCTCTGAGTATTTTCATAACATGTTCTGTGTGTACCTACCTCTCTCGCAAGATATAAAGCAGGTATCTCACCCTAAAATGTACCTCTTGTTCATTGAAATTCAACAGATCTCCCCGCTCCTGCCCCTGGCAACTGCTAATCTGCTCTCTGACCAGATAGTACTGTCATTGCAGTACTGACACGTAAATGAAATCTAACAGTGTGTAGCCATTTGAATCTGTCTACTTTCACACAGCACAGTGGAACTGAGATTAATCCTTATAAAAATGCCATATTTGCTTTATGGCTCTAGTGCTACCTGTTCGGCAACATTCTTTCCAAACACAGCCTGCCAGTGTCGCTTATTTGCAAGAAATAAATCATTTTTAATGTTGGAGAGAGACATATAAAGTTTATTAAAATACAGCCTGACAATTACTATGCAAGTATGGATGAAGATTAATGGGTGCAACAATGAAGGGGCATAGAGAGCAATGAATGTGACACTCTGGAGATGACTTACTTTTCCTGGCATGGAATTTACAATGCCTTTATCACTGGATTTATTTCAGCTGAATCATGAAGAGGATCTTGTCAGTAATAAATAGTGGGCAAGTCAGTTTAGGCAAAGAAAACAGTGTGAACAAGGGTATGGCCGTGTGAGGACATGTAGCACATTTTGGTGTCACAATCTAATACAGTGTAATTATAGAAAATGATGTACATCAATCTCAGTTTCCTAATCCAAACACAAGACCTTGCCATCATCTGATATTCTGTAGTCTAAATATAATACCACTGAGTTATATCATGCTAAGCAAGTATATAACTGGAATTATACAGCGACTTGAAAAACAATAGTGGATTTTGTATATGATTAATTACTGAGTGTTGGATCATAAATTGGCCCTTGTGCAATGAGGGCAAAGAGGGAATAAAGACAGAGGCAGACCACTCCAGATTGGGAGGTTTAATAAGCAAGGGAACAAGACTTGTCTTGGGCAGCTGCAAGACAAGTAGATCTCTGCATGTACCTGCTAGAATCTTAAAAGTTTATGCAGAGGCCTTCATTGGATTCAGTCACATATAACATCCATATGGTATCAATAACACACTACGCTCTCCAGGTTGTGTCCTTGAAACAGCCCCAGCTATGGGAATGGTGGGTAGATCACACGTTTCACGGACAGAGGAAGAGATGAGGAGACAGGTGCAGCTCTCAAGTCAAGCAGAGGTCCGGTCCTCTTGATGCTCTCCTCCAACAACTTGGTGGGGCAGGTAGAGCCAATTGGCAGTGATTATGTATCAGCTTGGGTTTTAAATATATGTAGGTGAAAAAAGTGAGAGGACAAAGCAGCTGAGTTTTTAAACAGGTTATTTAACAACTTCATATATCAAAGCTGAGTCTCGCAGCTGATGTTGCAGAAGAAACCATCTTCTGACACCAACAATGGGCCTATTCCTAACTCTCCCATGAACCTACTTAATAACTGTGTTCTCTCAGACCCTGGACCTACCTTCCCTCATCAGCGCAATTCACAGTGTTACCAGGTTCAATTTAATCAGGCAAGTAATTTTTGAGTGTCATCAATGTCTCATTTACTCAGCAATCCTCTGAAGATAACATGTTGACCCAGACAATCCTTAACTTCAAGGATCTTCCAATTTGGTAGGATAGGCAGATGAGGAAATGGGAAATTTTCAAGCAGAGAAGAACATAGAATATTTAGTACATGGAACTATGGGAGTCTTTCTTGGTGGTTTAAGGAAACACTGGAAAAAGCAATGCCTCAGGTGAAAGTTAAGGCTGAGTAGGTGATAGCCAGGTTACAAAAACAACAACGACAACGACGACGACGAAGAAGAAGAAGAAGAAGAAGGAATAGAAAAACCTTCAGGTCAGGGACCTATTATATGAAAGAAATGAGGCTGGTCGTATCAGGAAATTGTAAGCTGTTGAATGAGGTGTGGGGGGGGGGTACATGCTGATAAGAGAAAAAGAACAAATAAGGATGGAGGGGAGTCCATCGTGAAGACTCTTGCAGCTTATCTTTTGAACAATGGGAACTTATGCAAAGGACATTGGGTTAATTGACAGATTTAAGTAGAAATACAGGCAAACGAGAAAGCAAGAAGACATACTGTCCATAACACAGGAAAGAGGTGATGGCTGTCTGCACAAGAAGTGTCAGGAATAAAGGAAGAAGATGGATGGAAATGAGTTTTGTTAAAGGAGCAGATAGATAGGTTTCGGGGATTGCGGGCTGTAGAACAAAATGAATAGGACCAGGCTTCCAGTTGAGAGGAAGCGAGGGAATCATTCCTAAAACAGGAAATCATGGAAAAGAGAATTTTGAAGCAGGTCTGTGAATCAAGGGAGGGATGGGCCTACTGGATCTGGGGACCGTGGGGCAGCTGTTCAATCGGCGTTTGGTTTTCCTGGTACGGAGCCAGCAGAGAGGATATGCTGAAAGAACTCTGGACTCAGCGTCGTACCGTGGTTACTAGTGCCGCGTGTTTGAAGCATGAGTTAGGCTGTTCCTTTCATTTCTTAAATCCTGTGAAAGCTGCAGGGAAAGGAGGGAATGCTGCTATTGCAACCTGAGCCTTCACTGCCTCACTGAGAAGGAAGGTGGCAGAAGCTTCTTCTGAGAAGCTTGGTTTTCGTAAGCAATCCGGCACAGAGGATTGATTGGAGGATCTGTCTGCTGGGACAGTCAGGGGCACTGCCCCTTCCAACGGAACCATCCAGGGCCACATCAATTGGAAGTTCCTCTCTGCAGTTTCTGGAACTACTACGCCCTCCTCAAACAACTGCGCTTGGCGAGGTGCGCGTGCCGCCCCACGGGCGAGCCTTCCCTCGGGTTGCGCGCGCCCAGGGGGATGCGAGGGCGGGAAACAGAAGGAGGGATTGGCGCGCGCGCTGCGGGCTGCGCAGCTCCCCCACCTGCGTGACCTCCTGGGCAGGAACCACGCAGGACCCCGCGCAGGCGGACGTAGCTGTCCGCGCCCAGGGGTGGCAGAGGCGCGAGCCGGGACCCGCATCCCACCCAAAACGTAGCAGGAACAGCTGGGAAGTCCGCCTGCCGCCGCAGCAGCGAGTGGCTGAACCTGGGCCAGGTCATGAGCAAGGTCGGAAAGGTAGGGGGCTGAGTGGGGCGCACGCCGTCGGGTGGTGTGGACGTGGGGGCCTGTCAGGTGACAGGACGAGTGTCACGGGGCATCTTAATGTACGGCGGGGTGTTGTGGTTTGTCGTGACCGGCCGTCGCCCGGCCCCTCCCCTGCCTTTGCCGTGGTCACTTTGCTCCCGGTGGTTTTAGTTTCCCTGTGCGTACTGGCCGCAGTTGTGTCCTGTTCGCGGGCCTGCATTCTACCCGCTGATACCCTCGCTCCTTAAAATCTCTTTAATTTTTGAGAAACTTCAACTCGGTTCTGAAGGCATCCTAGCGGCAGGAAATTGTGCTTAGCAAACAGGAGAATCAGACGCTGAGTCTGTTAGGATCCCTTTTGCTACTGCTGTAAATTAGATCTCCATTGAGGGAAGACTCTAGGCCCCCCAACTGCTTTAATTTAGGCAAAGAAAGCGTAGCTTAATACACAGTGCTGTTAAAACAGCAACAGTATTCATTAGCCATCCCGGGTACTGTTCAATACTTATACAGACAGGAATATTAAAGGAAACGTACTTTTTTCTTATCTTCCAAATACCCTTACGTTTCACAAAAACTACATCTGTCATATATGGGACGTACAACTCTCTACAACTTTAAAAAGGTCACGTGGGAGACTTAATAGCCGTTTAGGATTTTGTCTTTTTATGTCGTACTGATTTTAGTCCGTTTTATTTTGGCTGGTTTGATTTGTAGAAATGGGAAGCTATTATCTCACCCACCACACGATTTAAAAATGAACATTAGACTCAATTTATTAGGTATGTCCAAAAATAACACACCTGAGTGTAAGTGCTTTCCATTTTTCTCCAGCAGAAATACCATGTCTTCAAACAGAATGTTTACAAGTGGATTTATGTCATACGTAAAATATGTATTTACTGTAAATACACAAAATATTTTGTAAGGAAATGCTTGACCGACCTTTAAAAAGGCAAGAGACTTCAAAATTTATAATATTTTTACTGTAGACCACATATCCTTTTTTGAGCCTTCAGTAGCCTTGTCGTCTCTCTACTTCAGGCAAGCATTGTCACAGGGTTCAGTGTTCCAGGTATCATTGGTTGGCGCCTCCTTTTTGCAAATGTACCAGGGATTTACCATGTGTTCATGCACATCTTTTAAAAATACATGCAGGGGCGCCTGGGTGGCTTGGTCGGTTAAGCGTCCGACTTCGGCTCAGGTCATGATCTCACCATCGTGAGTTCGAGCCCCGCGTTGGGCTCTGTGCTGACAGCTCAGAGCCTGGAGCCTTTTTCAAATTCTGTGTCTCCCTCTCTCTCTGCTCCTCCCCTGTTCATGCTCTGTCCCTCTCTGTCTCAAAAATAAATAAACGTCAAAAAAAAATTTTAAATAATTAATCTTTATTAAACTGGAATATAGTTTCAGTTGAAGCATGGTTGAGTCATTTACAAGTCGCTAGCACCAGGGGCGCCTGGGTGGTTCAGTCAATTAAGCTTCCATCTCTTGATTTCAGCTCAAGTCATGATCTCACAGATCGTGAGTTCAAGCTCTGCGTTGGACTGCACACTGATAATGTGGAGCCTGCTTGGGATCCTCTCTCTCGCCCTCTGTCTCTGCCCTTCCCCGACATACATGAGAGCTCTCTCTCTCTCTCTTTCAAAAGTAAATAAATAAACTTAAAAAAACCCAAGTCACTAGCATCAGAAATATAGAAGATTTATCCTTGAGACGTGACATTAGAGAACACCTTAGTTGCATGGTATATGCAAGCAATAATGGAGTCAATGCCTTTTCATATTGTCATAGTTTCTTTACTAGAATATTATCATAGAATTACAGCTGATATTGCATTTTAATATCAAAATAAAATAAGAAAATAGAGTCCGTTTTCATTGAAATCCAAACTCAGGCCATACGGAAACATTTGTATGGGGACTAAGCTATGTTACATCTGTTCTGCAGGAGAAGCTGTAGAGAGGAATTAACTATAAGTCAAAAGATGAGGAGTTTGTTAAAATAGTTAACATATTTCCAATTGTGAGACATATTCTTTAGACATACAGGAAGCACTGGGGAACATTCTCTTATGTATTTTCACTTAAGATTTTGTTTGTCCACATGTAAGGGGGTAATAGTGTCCTTTCCTTATTGTGTGTTTCTTATGGGGTTTTTGAACAGATAGCCCAACAAGAATATATGACATTATTAAGTATTTGCAATCATCACAGTCTCTTAGTTTATGAACCAATACTACTTTGGAATTTATTCAAACATAGGCAGAACTAACAGAGATTTGAAAGTAATCTTCATCTGTTTTTCTCCTCTCTTATACACACCCACCACAGCAAAGGTGAAGTGAAAATATCCAAGATCTGATGCTTTACATCAGAAAATGAGTGGAATTAGCACAAAATATTATGTGGCAAATGAGTCTTTTTGTTCATCTTAAAAAAAATATTCTAGATGATTTTGTACTATCAACAACAAAAGCGTTTTCTTTCATTTCCAATCTCTTATGTTTACACTTGGGTGCCATTGGTAATAGAATATACATTTAAAGAGCTATTTTTGTTGTATTCCATATTGGGATTTTTTTTGATAACTACAGTTATCAAAAAGAGTTGTACTTTGTACTGTATTATATGATGAAAAGTGGAGTATATTTAATGCTGCAAAGGAATTTTACTTTGGCATTCATTTATTTATATCATTTTAAATAGAGTTTCCTAAAACTTAAAGCAGACTTTGAACTTCTTAAATTTACATTATATATCATGAAGTTTTTGATATGTAAGTTTTTCTCAAACTTAACTGAAGAATCTTAACTGGTCTTACCAGAACAAAGTGACAGTGGTTTTGGTTTTGAACTTACTTGTTTTTGTAGGTAGCGCTATGTTTGATACACTTTTTTCTTTATGATTCTTCATGGTATTCTGTTTTGTACATTCAGAGTTTGCATTCATGTCTTCATGAATAACTGAATCAACAAAATGCATTTATTAATTCAACCTGTGTATAAGCACCTGTTGTATGTTAGTTCCGGAGGAAATTTTACATGAATTGGGAAAAAGCAAAGCAATGCAAATTCTCCAAGTACTGTGTTTTCAGGCCAGTGTATATCTAAGTGAAGAAAGCAAAATGATACATGTGACTATTGAAACTTTTGATATTGATGGTTTTGGAGTTTTAATTTGTGTTGCTGTTGTTGCTGCTGCTAGCATTATGTCATGATAGAGCCTATTTAGAGATTTAAATGGAATAGGAACTGGAAAGAAACTGGGACAATTTTAAATATAAGAAACATCTCAAATTCATATAGTGTGTTGATGATGGGGAGGGGCTAGAATCATAGGAACCCAGTAGTTTCAGTAAATGATTGTTGACTGATTAAATGATTAAAATGGTTAATTTACCAAATCTTGTAACTATCCAGGATGTGCCCAATCCAATTTGAGCAAAACAAATGATATATATGGAGTTTTTGCAGGCTAAATTAGGTTAGCCAGTCTACCTTTAGACAAAAAGAATGTTTATCACCATCTTATTACTGTTATTCTAAAACTCCACCATTATCCTTGATCTTCACCTTTAGTAAGTGTTGTTTTTCTACTTAGCTGTCTTACTCTCTAGGTTGTGTGGATTTCTTATAGTGAGTTTTCTTTAAACGTTGGTTTGTGGGTTTAACGAAAAGAATAAGCATCAAGATTCTTTATGGCCTACAATTGTAATGAAAATAAATCAAAAGTAAGAATATGGTTATTTGTGACTTGGTTAATACAAGAATCTACTTCCAAACATTACTTTGAATATAAATTAGATTTGACAATAACAATTAGGCTCATATTACATATAACTGAGGTGTTAATAAATCAATGAGAAGTGAGAACTTACTTTAGAATAGTAACTCAGGGGAAAATGTCTTGTAGGATAGCTTCCTGGTTCTGATGGTGGAAAGAAAAATTAGGAAAAAATACAAGATGAAAAATTAGCAAACAAATACCAATTTGATAGATTTAAATAAAAAAGTGTCAGTAGTTTCATTATATGTAAGTGGTATAAATATTACAATTATGAGAAAAAGATTGTCAGACAGCCGCCTACTTACCTGTCAATAAAATAATATACACTTAAATTATGGTCAGTTCACATGATGAAATTCTATGCTATAATGCATTATAATGGATAAAGTTTACCAATATAATGTTGAGAGAAACAATGCATAAGTACGTACATAATGAACTATTTCATGTGTATAGTGTTCAAAATCACAAAATAAATAACAAACAGGGAAAGAAATCAGAAGAGCGATTTAGCTTTGGCAGGATCATAAGGGAGGCTTCTGGGAGGTGATCATGTTATAAATTTGAACCAGGTGGTGGTAATACAGGTATGTTTACCTTGAAAAAAATCATCCAGCTGTACATTTAAAATTTGTATTCTTTATGTATACTTAATAGAAATGTTGATAAAAATATAAATTATTAGTGTAGGCCAACAAGTTGGTTTGGTTTTATTTTAAATGGTAGCACAATGTGGTATTGTGGAAAGTGCTGAGTTAGGAGCCAGAAGTTCTGTGTTCTGTTGTTAGGTCTGGCACTTACAAAATGTTATTCCTTGGGTATGTCATACCCTCCCAGAGTTTCAGTATCTGCATCTGTAAAATGAGTAATATATACCTAATGATACCACTGTATCTTCTGCCCTGGGACATGGGTCCTCCTGGTTCTCCCACCCTTGGCTATGGACTGAAACTATACCACCAGCTTTTCTAGGCCTTCGTCTTGTAGCCTACAGATTGTGCAACTTCCCAGACTCATAATGGAGTGAGCCAATCCTTCGTATGAATCTCTTTCTAATCTTTCTGCATGTGTGTGTATATATAGTAGCACAGACTAAAATGACCATAAAATGGTATTTGTGAGAGATCTATATGGCAGCATTTTGCGTGAGGGAGCATCTAAAAACTGAAATCAATTTCATTATCCATTGAGAAAGGAATATTGAATAGGCTGTGATAGGTCCACAATGTGGAATATTGTGTAAGCACATGGAGGAATGGATATTATATGTTTTAGTGGAGAAAACAGTTTGCATAGATAACTATAGTGTAATGTCAATTTTGGAGAAACAAAAATAGAAACTCCCAAAAGTTTTTCTCATGTGCCTGTGTGTGTGTGTGTGTGTGTGTGTGTGTGTGTGTATGTGGTTTCTATGAGAGTGTATGAATATGTAGAAGACATGGTACTAATGGATTACCTAAGAAATAAAAGAAAGATAAAATCCTGTGGTATTTTTGTTTTTATAGAGACATCTTATGATACAAATATTTCAGAGTACATCATCTGTATTTGTATATTTTGTTAGAAATTAATTGATGAATACTCAAGAAAAAGCTATTTGCAATGAAGATAAAGCCTTCAGGGCTGGCCAAAGAGAAGGTTTTCCATTTTGTTTCGTCTGTCAGGGGATAGAGATCAGTTACCAAAATAAATTTAACCAGATTCACAATTTTGCTCAGGTACCATCAAAGAAGAAAGCCTACACATAGATTTTTTTTTATAAGGAAATATCCACTGCCCATGACACACTAATCCCCTGAGATTAACTGTTTGCAGGGTAACAGAAATTTCTTATTTGGTAAGCAATCATTTTAAAGACCAGATCATTTTAAATGATGTAAGAATTGGTTTTGTTTTGTTTCACAAAACAAATGGTGTTTTCAGGAAGTCGGTAAATTAGGAAACCCAGATGTAATGTGGATGCAATATTGTCTTTGATAACTTTAGTGAAGAACAACTGTGGTCTTTAAGAAGTTGGTGATATGATATTTCATTTCGTGAATCACTTTACTACTTTATGATCATGTCTATGTAGACACTGATTCATTGTGTTAAAATGGATTCTTAGGCTAAAAATATTACATTTATATTAATTATATTTAATATAAATTATTAAATTAATTAACTATTTATTAATAATAAATTAACTATTCAAATAAATTTAATGTAAATGCAGTATTTATATTAAATATAATGAGTATTATATTTGATTATATATTTATATTATATTTATATTTAATATAGTAGAATTATAATTAATATTTATATTAAATATAATATAATTATAAATATAATTAATAGTTATATTAATTATATTTGCTCAATGTCAGGGAAAAAAGTCAGCTTTTTACCTATCCAAATGCTGTGTATTCTTATTATAGATTATCTAGATAGTGTGGTAAAAGCAGGGATTTTAACTCTCCAATGAACTAAAAGTTTGGGAAACCTCTTCTGATCACTTGGTATGGGCACTGATACTGGCTCTGAGTTTATACTAAAAGGCAGCCTTGGAAAGAGCGAGATAATGAGGTTTTGTAGGTGATTTTGGGATCCTGAGTAATAAGAGAAACACACTTTAGAGAGCTCCGAGTTTGAGCTCTTCTTTTTGCTTAATACTTGTGGTAAATAAAAGCTTATTCAGCTTCTGTTCACATAAAGACTAAGTTTTATACAAAAAATTATTTTAACCTGTGCGGTAAGTTATATCTAAGGCACATTTAAACCATTCCTCCCTCATTTTAGCAGCTTGCTTCCTTAGATTGATAAGAATAAAGAATTACAGTTTTTACCAGGATATTGTAATTCAGGTCAACAATGATTCTGTTATTGATATTAAATACTGAGTTAAGTACTGGACTTTCAAAGATTAATTTAAAAAGGCTCTGATCACCAGGAGCTTGTAGCCTAGTGTGTAAGATAAATCTCGAGAGAGAAAATTTCAACTCCATGAGACAAAAGCAAATGTGCTTGTGACAAGAGCAGAGATCAGTTTTCATAATGTGTGTGAAGCAGGAAGTGTGAGTGATGGACGCTAAGAAATGTGTGTTATAGCTGAGTTTTGTCTTGGTCATTTTGGGAGGAGATGTCAATTATATCAATCTGAAGCTCAGGCAAAATGTCAGGATTAGAGAAACACATTTGTGAATCAGTGGATGAGAACAGTAGATAAGCTAGGACTGTATATGGGTCATGTAAGAACAGTAAACAGTCAGGGCACCTTGGGGGGATCAGTTGGTTGAGCATCCGACTCTTGATTTTAGCTCAGGTCATGATCTCATGGTTGATGGGATAGAGACCAACATGCTGACAGCGTGGAGCCTGCTTGGGATCCTCTCCCTCTCTGCCCCTCCCCCGCCCCACTCTCTCTCAAAAATAAATAAACATTTAAAAAAAGAATGGCAAACAGGCGAAGTGAGAAGAAAAATGGGCCAAGGGAGGAAGTTAACCACACCACTGATTAATAGTCAGGAGAGAAGCAAGAAATCTTTTGGGAAATAGTTTTGGTAAGGAAAAAATAGAATACACCAAGGGCATTTCCAGAGGATCTTGTGTTACAGAATCCTTTTAAGAAGATAGAAAAAAAATGTAAGGTTTCTTTCCAGAAAATCTTTATGCAAAAAGCTGCATAAAAAATAAATCGTGGATTATACTTTTATTTATTTGAGGATAACTTCAGAATGAAAAATTAATATATAATAATGTATTTTAATAGGATGTGCATTCAGTATTGACTAATAGTAGTTAATATAGCAAATATAATTAATATTAGTTAATATGGTTTATATAATTAAGTAATATTGCCTTTTAAGTGCTGGTAAAAAAAAAAAAATACATGTCCACAGTCATACTTACCCAGTGAGGTAGTGTGGCCTGTACTTTCTCTGTATTCACTAACTTACATCCAATTTTCATTGGATCTAAAATGTATTAATACCTTTATTTATTGTGATTAACGTATGTAAGAAATGGGGCTCAGTGCATCCCATTAGTCACCTCACCTAATTCTCATCACAAGACTATGAAACACAGTTTACTTCCTTCTCTTATGAATAAGGAAGCTGAGACCCAAACAGAACCCAAAACTGTGACTCCAGGACAAGAAGTCACAGAACTTATGCTACCCAACTGTGCCTTACTCAAGTCATGAAGCTTCCTGTTCTCCCATCCTCTTCTCTGTAGCACCAGAATTCCTGGTGCTTTGTTACTTCTTTTACATCTGCTTTCTTATTTCAGTGCAGATATTCTTTTAAAGTAAGTGTGAGGGGTATGTTAATACTGTACACCATGTTAAAATTGCTAGAACTAGGCTCCACTTAGACTGTGACCTTTTCCTTGTCTTATCTGCTACATGAAAGCATAAGAATAGATGCAATTCTGGTATCTACTTTCATCTAGTTTCATATTATTCTTTAAGAGAACCCATGTCCACCAGCACCATTGTTGTATTAGAATTTCACGTGTAACCCTCTTGTGCTGGGCTTCAGAAGCCTTGAGAGCCTGAGAGGCTTCCCACTTGTTTAACAATGTTTCTTTTCCTCAGGGTCCTCTGTTGAGGTCAGTGGCATTCTCTGCATTTCACACTAGCTTGATAGCCTCTTTTCACAGGCTGGAAGTTCAGGCTTAATCCAACTGTATGTTTTTTAAAGGTATAATAGTTTTGCTTTTGAATAAAGGTGATCCACTTAGTGATTTTAACCACGTTTCTGCAAGTGGTTTTTGGCAGAGACAGTTTGTGACCTGGTTTTTATTGCTATGCCAGGCGTCTCCTATAATGGTAATTGATTTTCACAATCATCCTTGTCTTTCCTGGAGACCAGAAATCACAAACTTGATAATATTTTTGAACAGAGTAGACATGGCTGCTGGGGAGAGCACTGTGTCAGCATAGTTTAAAGTGAGGACCCCTCTCCTTTAAGTTGACCAGGTAAAGGACACTTAACTTTTCCAGTTCTGATTAAGGGATAGTACATCCCATATAAAGTTAGGGAGCTTTCTGCCATGTTGTATTAGAGGACACATATTTCTATGATTTCATCAGTTGCAGATTTTTTTTTTTTTTTTTAGGTAGGTACATTTTCTGCTAAATTGTAAAGTCAGAATAATACAGTGCATTCCACAGGAGTTATTTGTGATTTCTAGGTTACTGTCTTAGAGGATTTTTTTTTTTACTTCTTCTTCCTTCCATTGGCATATAGCCAAAAATATTGACTGTATTATTGCTGATAAGTTACAAATACAAGCTATTATTTAAAAAGATGCCCTATTGTAATAATAGAGTGGAACAAATAATGTCCTATTCTGCCATCATTGAAAATGGTGGATTCCAAGTAAAGTGTATTTCATCTGTATCAGTGGACTTGAAAATATTTTATCTTTCTCAAAGTTGTTTGTTATTTAAACTATCATATCATTTTAGACATTTTAAGGAAAGCAGATGTCTGTCTTTCTAATTTTTGTAGCTGGTTTTATTTGTCATAGTCACATATGTGGTAGTTCTGTTATTTTAGCACACAGCTAATCTTTTACCCAGGAGAGAGGAAATCTGTATTTAAGCCACATTAAAAAATAACAATGTATTCTTTATTTTGTCAGAAAAAGAGAGAGAGAGAGAGAGAGAGAGAGAGAGAGAAAGAGAGACAGGAAGCAAGGAAGGAAGGAAGGGAAGGAAAGAAAAAAAAGAAAAGAGAACGTTTTATCTCTAGGATAACCTATAAAGTAATAGTAAAAGAATATATAACTATAAACAAAGGAGATGTCGTATTGAAAAATAACTTCATTATTCCAAAAGAAAGAAAAGGAGGGAAAAAAGGGACAACAAAGAGATGAGGAAAACCATAAAACAAATAGTAATTTGGGAGAGTTAAAAAAAAGATAAGAAATTTCATTCAGTGTAAATGACATAATACTTTAATTAAGCAAAGATTGTGAGAAACAACCCAAATTCCAGTCATCGGAAGAATTCTAATTAAGTTGTGGTTTATTCACACATGGATTTCTAATCTAATGAACTTCTGTCAATACATTGGTAAATCTCACCAATATGATGTTAAATGAGAGTAGCAAGACTGAAGAGAGTACATACTGAATGATTCCATTTGAATAAAATTCAAAACAGGCCAAAACTAATCTATATTTAGAGAAATCAGAATAGTACTTTATTTTGGCAGGGTAGTGATTGAGAGGAGGCATGAGGGAGGCTCCTGGGATGTGATAATGTTCTACATTTGAAACTTAGTGGCAGTTCCACAGGCATGTTTTATTTGTAAAAGTTTATCAAACTGTACATTTAAGATTTATACACTTTAATATATGTATAAATCAACAAAAATATGGAAATATAAATTAGTAGTCTAGGGTATTCTTGGTGAGTTGTTATACCCACTTTGTCTATTTTCTCTCCTAAACCTCCTTTTCCCTCATAGAGTATAAATGGAGTTGACTGCATATCCTGGACTAAATGAACTACCTACAAGGTGTAAATGAAGTATACTCAGAAAGGTAGTAATATTTTCCACCATAATAGCCTGAATTGTGTCAGTCTTTGTGTCCCCTGATATTTAAAGTTTTAGTATTCAAAGAACAAATGAGAGAAGGAAGGAAAAAAATTGCCTCATATGTGGAAAATAGAAGGACAATACAAAAAAATTGAATATCAGTAATATTCCTATAGGTATTAAAATTGATAAGAAAAGACAACCCATTATAAAAAAGAGTTAACATTAAAGAAATAATAGATTAATAAATCTAAATGATGCATAAATATGAAAAGATGCTCATCCTCTCCAGTGATTGAGAATGTACAAATTTAAGCAACAATGGGATATTATCATTAATTGATAATGTAAAAGTTAAAAAGTTGACAAAAGTTAAAAAGTATACTATCTGATGCTGCCATGAATGTGAAGAAGGGCAACTCTCATGCATTGTTTGAAGTACAAATTATTATTGCTTTCTGAGGAATTCATTGACAAAATGAGACAAAAATTGTAAATATACCCTTGAGTGAGCACTTCCTCATTTAAATATAAATTCTAGAGATATAAAAAGTCCACATTAAGTGTATCTGGAAGAGATTTTTATGGCAGCATTTTGGGTAGGGAGCATCAAAATGCTGAAATCAACTTGATTATTCATGGAAAGAGGAATGTTGAATATACTGTGATGTGTTCACCATGTGGCTATTAAAATTAAAGTTAGATCTATACATATGGACATGGAGGAATGCACAGCATATGTTTTCAGGAAGAACACAAGTTGCATAGCTGAAACAGCATAACCTCAGTTTGTAAAAACAAAACCAGTAACCCCCAAGCCTCCCTTGTGCCTATAAATGTGTGTGTGTGTGTGTGTGTGTGTGTGTGTGTGTGTGTGTCTGTGTGATTTTAAGTGTATGTGAGTATATAGAATGACATATAAAACATGGTAAAATTGGTTTACCTAAGAAAGAAAGCAAAGGTGAAATCTTGTGGAACTTTTGGTTGTGATTTTTTTTTAATTTTTAATGTTTATTATTTTTGAGACAGAGGGAAAGACAGCACAAGGGGAAAGGGCCAGAGAGAAAGGGAGACAGAGAATCCGAAGCAGGCTCCAGGCTGTGACAAAAAATTTTCTTATTTGGGAAATAATAATTTTGAGGACTAGAAAAAATTTCTTTTAACCATGTAGGAAGATTTTTACAAAAACAGGTATTTTCAGTAAGCCTTGATAAACTGGAAAACCCAGATAAAATGTGAATGCCATATTATTTGATAACTTTAGTAATAAACAATTTTGGTTTTTAATGATTTCGTACTATAACATTTCATTTAATAAGCCACTTGCTACTTTAAGGTCATAGCTAAATAAATAAAGTTTATTCCTATAAATTAGATCTAGGGAGAAATTGTGTTTACATTAAAATAATTATATCAGCATGAAAAAAAGTCAACTTTTCACATCTAATGCTGTGTATCCTTATTAAACATTACCCACAGAATGTGATTTTTTTTAAAAAAGAGGGATTTGAGCTGCCTGTACTGAACTTTTATTTTTCCTTAACAGTTGTGGGGAAAGCTCTTCCCATCACATGGTCTGGGTAAAACTAGCACAAAGTTTATATGAAAATGAAAAGGCTGGAAAATGTAAGACAATGAAATGTTGTAGGTAACCCTAGGTATCTTGACTATTTAAGACAGAAAAACTTCACTTCAAAGAGCTCCCACTTTAATAGACTGTCTTCTTTTCTCCTTGCTTACAATTTGCAGCAAATGAAAGTTTATACAGTTACTATTTTATATATAAAATAGACATATATATAAAGTCTTAAATATAATTATAGTTATATGTATGTAATAGATATAAATATAATTTAAAAGTCTTTATATAATTAAGTCTTAGGGTAGACTTAATTTTCAGTTTAAAAATTATAAATTTAATCTTTGTGCTCAATTGTACCTAAAGCCCATTTACACCTTTTGTTTCCTTAGTTTTATGAGTAGAGTATTATACCACCTATGGATAGAATAGAGTATTACACTTTTCCTTTAGGATACCCCAGTAAACTTCCAGTAGGCAATAGAGCTGTGAATGTCAGATGTAGGTTTGAAATAGATAAATTTTAGTTGGTCTTATTCAATTCGACAATGTTTTTATCATAAGTATTAAATACTAAGTTAGGCATTGGGATTTCAAAGGTGAATAATAAGGCTTTGCTCCTCAAGGAGCGTAGAGCTTAGTGGGTGGTGAAACTCGAAACGGGTAAAGTCTCAATGCCACTAGATAAAAACAAATGTACTTCAGATTAGAACAGAGTTCAGTTTTACTGAACCAGGTGTCGAAGTGAGAAGCAAGAAGTATGAGGAGCTGAGGCTGAGGAGTTAGTTACACACAGCCCAGACCATGACGAATGCATACATTATAAATGAGCTAAGTCTTGGTCATGTTGGAGGCAGATTCTGATTATATGAAACCGAAGCTCAGGCAAAAAGTCAGGACTAGAGAAACACATTTGTAATTCAGTGCACAAGAAAAATAGATAAACCATGAGAATTGATGGATAATGCAAAAATATTACCAACACACAGAAAGTAAGAACAATGGGCCAAGGAAGGAAGTTAACAACATCATCAAATAAGAATCAGCATAGCAAGATACCTTTCAGGAAAGAGATAAAGAACAGGAGGGCGCTTTGAGACTTTCTTGCTGTACTCTGTTTTAGACTCTTGTAAAAAAAGTTTGATAAAATATAAGGTTCCTGGGGCGCCTGGCTGGCTCAGTTGGAAGAGCTTGTGACTCTTGATCTCAGGGTTGTGAGTTCAAGCCCCACATTGGGTGTAGAAATTACTTAAAAATAAAATCTAAAATAAAACCCCCCAAAACACAAGTTTCCTTTCCAGAAAGTCTTCATGTAAAATTCAGCATACAGAATAGATCACACATTTTATTTTTTATTTATTTGATGATAATTTTCAAAAATTAATATGAAATAATGTAGTATAATGGAACATGGAACATTCAACTAATATGAACTAATAGTACTTAATATAATATAATAAATAAAAACTAATACTAGTTAATATAAGACATATAGTCAGCCTATGTATTAGTGCCTTTATGGAGTTCTGGGAATTTTCTTTGGTAGTTAAAGGGGAAGAAAGAGGTCTATTCAAATGCTTCATTTCATTGAAAATCTATAATTAAAGCCCAGTTCAATGACATTATTTATAATAAGTACCATGTTTCCTCAATATTTTTTAATACTCTTGTAGAGTATTGCATTCATTTGCTTGCTCATTTTGAACTGCAGTTTCCTCTTGTTCTGCATTAAGCAGGTGTTGAATAGGAAGAGTGAAGCTGAGCCATTCAATATGTCATTTGTTACCTGCTAGATGGGTTCTCACGTATGACTTTGGTGTACTTGCATGTTCAATGTTATCTGTGTGGTGAACTGTAGTCTCATCCCATCTCTTTTTAGAAAGATCCACATAAACCTATGGGTAGGTGTTTGTTTTATTGCAAAAGAATACATGATCATATATTTCTGATCTATGCAGTAAGTTCTGGAGAAATTTATCCTTTAGACCCAAGGGAAAAACAGGTATGTTTCTGTTCATGCTTACCCAGTGGAGCTGATTAGATCTGTAGTTTCTCTTTTCTCACTGAGTCACACTCAATTTTTTATTTCTATCTAGAATTTAGTAATAGCTCAGTTTATCAAGTGACTACTGTATACAGGGGTGGGGATAATGCTCTCCACTTACTATCCCATTTCGTCGTCACTACAGCCCTGTGAAGTACGCATTTATAAACATTATGTTAGAAATAGGCAAACTGAGGTACAATAGAATCCAGAGCTGGAATTGTGGAAAGTTCTGTCCAGTTACAAAATCCATGCTCTTAACTACTGCAGGATTAGTTCAAACCTCTTCTCATAAAAAATAATGTGTTCTTGAACTATCATTTGGATCCTGAGGTCATAGGACTATATGCCAGACTCACTCAAGTCAAGAAGATTTGTCTTTTTTTAATGTTTGTTTGTTTATTTATTTAGAGACTGAGAGTGAGTGAATTGGGAAGAGGCAGAGAGGGGGGAGGAGAGAGAGAGAGAGGGAGACAGAAAAAAAATCCCAAGCAGGCTCCATGCTGTCAGCACAGATCCTGATGCAGAGCTCAATGTCATGAACCGTGAGATCATGACCTGAGCTGAGATCAAGAGTCAGACACTCAACCAACTGAGCCACCCAGAGGCCCCAAGTCATGAAGATTTCTGACTCTCCATTCTGTTATCTATACCCTCTTGAGTACAAATTGCTAACTGGCAGCTGACTCAAAAGCTGTTCTTTGTTGTGTCTAATTTTTAAAATTAATTGCAGATCAAAAATTAAAAAACTATAAATAACAAAAAGAAAAGAGTAAAAAGAAAATATTTTTAGTTTTTCTTAAAAAAACAAGCCATCTTGCAAAATAGGGCCACATTCCCTCAGTGCAACAGCCAGTTGGTATGCGCTACTTCCTTTAAATTGGCAATGCACTTTTGACTTCCTAATTCCTACCACTTTTCATTACCTTGCACTGAACAGAAGTCACCCATTTACATTTCATTCACTGCCTGTGTCAACATCTGAGTATCTATCCTGCCCTTATGTCATGTTTTCCAAACTGCTCTCTGCATAGGTAGTGGGTAGGACTCCAGAACTCCCACACCTCCTTCAACCGTAGTCATTGTCACAAGCAATTAACCTTGAATAAATTACTCTTCATCTTAAATAAGCTTAAAAACTATTTCCCCAAATATTTGAAATGTCCTACTTCTTGCTTCTCAAATTCTCTTATGTGTTTAATATTATTTCTCCTTTGTTTTTAAAATTATTACTTCATAATATATTTATAAGTAATTCTGTATAATTACATAACACAAGTTCTTGAGTAGAGTCACTCTCCATTCTTTTGAAGAATTTCCCTTATAATTTTAGTATATTTAACTATCCAGAACACATTTTTAGGTTATTTTAGAGGGCTGACTTTAAAAAATGTTGCTTCATATCCACAAAGAAGATCATAGTTTTATATACACTTAAATCATTTTTCATATATTCATGTGCAGTCTAGCTCTAATTAAACTCTCTAGAATTAGACATTCCAAGTATTGTATTTTAATTTAATTTATTGATTTGCCACTTACTTAAACTATAATTGAAATTTTACATGACTAGGTAGTCAGTAAAAAAAAATAATCTGTATTCTGAATGGTCTCATGCTCAGAAAGTGTGGTTTGGAAGTGACTATACTGTAACTTAAAAAAAATAACAGATTCTTAAAAATATATTCAATTATTGAATATTTTCTAGGCCTAACAGGGCCTAGAGACAATGCCAGTTTGCAAAGATCACATACATAAATGTAGATTTTCTATTAAGTATTTGAAGGGGACAACTTAACTGAGAAGACAAACCAAGTTTAATGTGTATGTAGGTAGGTAGTCACACATCTGAAGCCAGACCTCTCAACCTCTCAATAGGCTGCTCTGAGCACTGGAGCCCAGGTTTGAGCTTTATTCCGAATTTTCCTCATAAGCCTGCTGTATAATTTTGTCCACTAAGAATCTTGACCTTCCATTCCACATCAATACAGTTAATAGTTTTGCTAGAACTAATTTAAATAGGCGTGTTTGTATTGCCTGTGTTGTCTCAGGCGCTGAGCCAACCCTGGGGAAAACATCATGTCTCAAAAACAGTTTTACCTTCAAAGGACCTCCCATACAGCTTTTCTGTACCAGTGCTTAATTCTGGTGCCCCATCTTCAGTTTCTTGAGTGTTTAGGCGCATTATAGTGAGCCTGGTGGTCAGAGTTCCATTTTCCATTTGTCAACATTTTGGCTATTTGGAGGAGTGTTTGTGCTCCTTTGTTTAGAAGGCAATGGGTCCTTAAAGTTGGTATTTCCAAGGTATCCTCGTGATTACTCACATTTCTGACAATGGCAGAGGTACAAGTCACCTTATCAGGGCAGATCTTTGTGCTGCCAGATTCCTGGGACCCAGACTGGAGTCTTTTTCTCAGCCTTTGAAATGATTTCAGGAGCATCCAGTTCCTCCATTAAATCCTTCCTTACCTAACAACATCACAGTGTCATTTGTTCCCAGCCCTGCTACTTGATGGACACAGCTTTATCACTCTTTTTAAGTGTCCCAGGTGTTATTCATACCCATTTCTGCTACAGTACCCAAGAAATCACAGCCAATGTAAGAATTTATTTAAATGAAAAATGTAATAAATATTACTATTTTGATTTCTTAGGAATTTTTCATACAACTAGATTATAAAACACAACTGTGCTGTTGGTTTGATACTTACTCCATTGTATTGTTTCGAGTGATTATCATTACGAATAGGTCATGATAATTTATTTAAGCGAGCTGATCACTGTTTAAATAATTAGGTTTAAAGAGTACCATAAAAAGAGAGTGTTCTGCCAAGGACTCCTGGGGGTCTTCTTGTTTTATATCCTGCTTCTAATGGTGAGCTATATACTTGATTTTAGGAAATGAAACATGAACATGGTGATTTGTTTTTTGAAACCTTTATTTAATTCAAATAATGTCCTCTATCATCTACAAAATCCTTTTATTACAGTGCTTTGGTGGTATATGCCTTTTTCATTACTGCCTGAAGTTGGAATTGCCATTCAATAAAAACAGCTTGTAGCTCTAAGAAATAACAAACAGGAAATTCAGTTCCCTGAAGCAAAACTGGGGATTTTCTTTGGTACTTAAAGGGGAAGAAAGAGGTCTTTTCAAAGGCATTTATTTTATTGGAAGTCTCTCATTAAAACCATTGTTCAACATGACATAATTTACAAGAAACCATATGTTCCCTCAACATGACAGTTTTTTTCAGTCTCCTTTTGTGGTGAAATATAGTCATGTGTCTGCTTATTTTGAGGTGTAGTCCCTTTCTCATCTAGATTAAGCATTACAACATTAAACATGAAACTGAGATACTTCATTTTTCACTGACACTTGACAGATAAGTTCCCCTGAACCACTTTGGTTGCACGTGAATTGTCAGTGTTACATATGTGGAGGCCTGGAGTCTCTTTCCATCCCCCTTTGGGAACTTCCAAAAGCACTCACCTTGTTGCAGTTGCTTTCTTTATTAAAAACTAATGTAGCTAGGGGAGCCTGGGTGGCTCAGTCAGTTAAGTGTCCAAATTCGGTTCAGGTCATGATCTCGTGGTTCGTAGGGTCAAGCCCTGCATCCAGCTCTGTGCTGACAGCTCAGAGACTGGAACCTGTTTCAGAATCTGTGTCTCCCTCTCTCTCTGCCCCTCACCCGCTCATGCTCTGTCTCTTTCTTTCTCAAAAATAAAAATAACATTAAAAAATTTTAATGCGAGAAGCCTTAAAAAAAAAAAGAAAATTAACATAACTAAGCAATTCTGATTGTGTAATAATTTTTAGAGACATTTATTCTATTGACTCAGAAAGATAAAAATGCATATATGGGCATAGTTACACTTAACCAATGAATTAGACCTATATTTTCACACTAACTCATCAAAAATTTCACTACCTTCTGAATTTTAATACTAGCACCGTTAATCAAGTGCTTCCTGTATGCCAGAAATGGGACTCAGTGCTTTGTACTCACTATCCCATTTAACCCTCACTATGACCCTGGGAAATATGCACTTATCCCTTTATGTTACAAATGAAGAATGAGATATCAAAGGATCCAGAGCTGGGCTTTCTAGAACAAATCTGCCCAGCTGCAAAGTCTGCTCTTACCTACTACATGATCAGCCCAGTTCTCTTCCCAAATCACAAAGTGTTAGTGAAAAATGCATTTGGACACTGAAGTCAAAGAATATATGCCAGCTTTACCCGAGTCATGATTTCAGATCTTCCATATTCTTACCCATAAAATGAGAACCTTGATCCTGAGCAAAAAAATATTTGACTTTTTAGAAAAAAGAGTTTATCCAGCAAAACAGATCCAAATTCTGTTAGTACAACAATCAGCTGGTGTTAGCAGCTGTTGCTTCTATAATCAATGCCCTACTCCTGCCTCCCCCACTTGTCTTGCACTGAACCACTGTCACATATTTATCTCTCCTGCTCTGCCTCTGTGGAATTCTGGGTGTGTACCCTGACTTCAATCCATGTTTCCCAAACTATCCTTGGAGAGCTTCTGGGTAGGGCTTCAAGACTTCCATTCCATCTTTAATCAAAGCCTTTGATACATACTTTTTTTTTTTTTTTTGACAAATTGTCTTAAAATAAGCTTAAAAATCATTGATCTTGATGACTTTTCCAGTTCTAAAATAGGTAACTTTTATTCAGATATAACTAGAATATCTTTCTTTTTAACTATTTTTATTAGTATAAAGTAAGAAAATATAGAAATTCTAAGGTAGGCTTAAAATGCTCCAAGAAAACAAAAAGCAAGATCATATATTTAAAAATTAAGGAAGAAAGAAATTCACTGTGTGCAAGGCGAGTAGATAACAATACATATAATCTTCCAACTGTGAGCGATCTGCGAACTATCTGCAATCAGCTCAAATCTGATTGCAGTGTGTTTTGGGGGATAAAGTTTTACTGTTACACAGCCATACCCGACAATTTATGTATCATCTATGACTGTTTTCACTCTACAGTGATGGGAAAGTAGTGTCAACAGAGACCATATTGTCTGAAAATATTTACTATCTGTCCCTTTACAGAAAAAGTGTGCCAGATCTAGGCAAAATCTGGGCAGCACCCGTAGAGCAGAGTGGTTCCAGGTCAGTTGGGACTAAGTCATTACAAAAGTTTGCTAACATTAAGTGATGGCCAAGACATTGTCCCTCTCCACTTAGATTTCATATTCCAACTGGTACATTTACTCCATCACAAAATACTTATAGGATGTTTCAGTAATCATGCTTATAAATAACCTAGAAATATACACAGAGTAGCTCTGTCAATTATTTAGTATTTGACAGGAATTATGCTAAATATTATATGTAAATATATACTTACAATTTATTTAATATTTATACCATCACAGTGATAAACACAACAATATTATTTCCATTTTCCAGATAGTTTAAGTAACACGCTTAACGTCACATTTAAATCCAGGCATCACTGTAACAAAGTAGTCACAGGAGCATATGGTAGGAAAGGGACTCTTGCCCAGCCTTCAAGCTCAGAAAAATTTACTAGAGGTTTTGTCTCGACTAAATTATAAAAATGTAGCATAGGAGCAAAATAGGATGGAGAGAGTGAGGATTTATGAAGGCCATAGGCAGTCTCTAAGTTCCCTGACAATTTCCTGTAATTTTATCTTCTTCAGGCTGCAGTGACTAGATGTGCTAAGGCAATGGGGTTGCATTGATAGACTACATGAGAAATGACAATATTAACAATAACAAGAGCCTCAGCCATTTGTAGAGCATGTTCAATACCCCTTATGTGCTAACATTCCTCGTATATTGCTTGGTTTAATCCACAGAATAACTTCATTTGGCAAATACTCTTATTATTAAGTCCATTTTATAGATAAAGAAACAGAGGAAAAGATAAGTATCTTATCCAGACTTGCCTAGATGGGAATTGGCAAGACAGTTTTCCAAATGAGGCATTCTCATCCCAGAATCTGAGGTCTTCACCATGCCTCACCTTGTTCTGCCTTCTCAGTACGATGCACTAGCTCTCTGAGCAATGGAGTCCTGGTAATGTCGAGAATTTCAGTTCTCTAAAGGTGTGGACATGATGGGTTCAGAGAATTGGCAGTGACATGGAGATTTTCACTGGACAGACTTGTGATGCCAGGTCCCTTAAGCAGGGATCGCTGGTCCAATCAGCTGCAACCAAGTCACCAAATGCAAAACATTAGGAAGTTGTGGGGCGAATGTAGCTGTCAATTAGAAATTATTGGAGCCCTCTCTGTCTAGGAAGTCTTGGGGTTATGAACCTCACTTCACAAATCAAGAAATACATTTTATGAGGTGTCAAAAAACTTGTCCAAAGCCCTACAGCTTTTAAAGTATCAGATCTTGGGGCACATGGGTGGCTCAGTCGGTTTAGTATCTGACTTTTGGTTTCAGCTCATGTCATGATCTCACTGTTCGTGGGTTTGAGCCCCATGTCAGGCTCCACGCTCACAGTGCAGAGCCTGCTTCAGATTTTTCTCTCTCCCTCTCTTTCTGCCCCTCTCTTATGCTTTCTCTCTCTCTCTCTCTCTCTCTCTCTCTCAATAAATAAATTTTAGAAAAATTAAAAAAAGAAAGTATCAGATCCCAATTTTGAATCAAATTTGGTCTAATATAATAACATTTGTTCTTTTTTCCCATGTCATGAGAATTCATATGTATGCATAAAATTTAATTTCCCAATACCTAAAATGTCAGGAAATCCAGAAACTTAATTTTTTTCTTCTAACATTTTCAGCATTCTAATTGATATTGAAATCTAAATTTCAGTCTAATTGAAATCTCAAAGGGTTGCTGATAAACAAATCACTCATGAAAAAAACTGCTAAAAATTTTAGAAATATTGGCAATATAAGAACCTGAGAACCTTTCGGAGATTGACTTCAAAACTTGTCATCCCAATTTTATATGAATAAATCTTTACGAGGTTTTACTTTACCCCATCTAATATCAAATAAAATGCTTTGACATTTTTTAAGTAATTGGTTTTGTTTTTTAAATCATGACTTAAGGTATTATAACAATTTTACCAGTAAAGTTTGAAAATTAAGTTATGTAAAAAGCCAAGAGACTTAATTTTTTGATCCATCTCTGAGGGATTTTTATTTTGGAGAAAAACAAATATAAGCTGAGAACACACATGTGATTACAAATTTGCTTTCGCTCTTAAAACAAGCTTGTCTGGAGAACAATATGGAAATTTCTTTAAAATAAAACATCGATTCATCATATGACCCAGCAATTCCATTCCTACAACTCCACCTAAAATAGTGAGCATATAGGTACCCACACAGACTTACACTCAGATGTTCATGGCAGCATTATTTGCAATGACCAAAAAGTGGAAACAACCCAAAATGTCAATTGATGGCTACCCAAAATAGACTATATCCATACAATGGAATATCATTTGTCAATAAAAAGGAATAAAGTGCTGATAAAACTACAACATAGATAATCTCAAAAAGTGAAAGAACCCAGTTACAAAAGTACACATATGCTCCATTTTTATAGAATGTCCCAAAAAAAGGCAAATGTATAGAAACAGAAAGGAGATTTGTTATTGCTTAAAATTTGAGGTTTGAATGGAGAACAACCACAAGTTGAGATGAGGTCTATCTTTAGAGCTATGGAAATGTTCAGAAATTAGACTGCGGTGATGTTGTGCGGTTATGTTTTATACAGTAAAAACAGGTGAATATTATGTAAAGTACATCTCAATAGAGCTATGGTAAAAAAAAATCATTTTGTATTTTATAAAATCCTGGCTTATTTCAGATTGGATTAGGGTCAGTGGGACAGTTGGGCAAAAACTAAATTTACTGACATTTATTAGATTTTGTTCATAAATCAAACTATCCATTTCCTAAATAATGAAATTCCTTCTCCAATATTATCAAATGTTTCCTCTGTAGTTACAGAATTTAATTACATGTTACAAGTTATAATTGTGAGGCCCAGAATGCTTCATGATTTAGAAAGGGATGGTAATCATAAATCATATAAACAAAAATAGAAATGTTACATAGCTTGCCCACCTGCTACAACGTTTTATTTAAGTCTTATAGAAGAATCTAAATAACATTCAAGTATAATCATGACGTTTACTAGGCAGACATTTCGGTTATAAAGGCATTTTATAATATATACTTCTGATCCAAACTATTACTTATGTATATGAATGGCTATTTAAAGGGATAATATACACCTTTTCCAACTCCCTTCAAAGGATCTTTAGTATTCCAATTTCATTTTGTAAATCACATTATGGAACATATTATGTTGAAACGAGTTAATTTCTTTATTAAAATAGCTATTCATAAAAGTTGCTTTCATTTTATAAAAATGAAAAATCTTTGAAAAGTAATTTCTCTGAATTCTGTTTTCTGATCTACAAGATAGGAAAACTGCTTAGCTGGTAAATCTTATGCTACCATGTCTCAATTTATGTGGTTTTGCATGACTGATTGACGTGTAATCAATTTGTTAACCTCTGTGAGTTTATGTTCCGTAAACTTAATCACAGGTTAAGCCATTTCTACTCTACGGAACATTTCAAGAAATGTCCTTGGAGCTGGTAATGTTGAGATCTGTTTAAATAAAGGGCTTGCTTTCTGGCTGATGGGTGAAAGATTCATTCATTTTATTTAATATTCCCTATTGTGGCAAAATATATATAACATAAAGTTGTCATTTTAACTATTTTTAAATATACAGTTCAGTAGCATAAGTACATTCACAGTATTGTGCAACAGGTATAACCGTCCATCTCTAGAAGTTTATCTTTCCAAATTGATACTCTGTAATCATTAAATAATAACTCCCCATTGCCCCTGCCCCCACCCCCAGCTCTTGGGAACCACCATTCTATTTTCTGTCTCTATGAACTTCACTGCTCTGGGTTCTTCACATATGTGGAATCATACAGTATTTATCCTTTTAACTGGTTTATTTCTCTTAGCATAATGTCTTCAAAGTTCATCCATGTTTATATTGTATCAGAATTTCTTTCCTTTTTAAAAGTGAATAATATTCCATTGTATTCATATTCCATACATTGCTTACCATTCATCCATCAGTGGATACTTGGATTTCATCCGTGTTTTAGCTATTATGAGTAATGCTGCTTCAAACATAGGCGTGAAAAGATTGATTCTTATAACCAGCATTCATGCCAGGCAGTCAGCTCCCCTCTCCCAGCCTTTCCACCTTATTCCCTAGAGGCATGCCATAATAAACATTATAAAATTCACAGTTAATGGATGTTCTCAATAAATTTTCTTTACTGTTTCAAGTCTCTAGTTCATTCCTCATTAAGAAAGGATTTGCTGTTGCTGGGAGCAAAATGTCTATTCCATTTGGTGTGTCTGTTTGGGAGCAATAACTTCCTGAATATAAACTGAGAGCCAAAGCCAAGATATTAATTTATGAAGCTCAAGTATTGATTTGGGGATGCCATTATCTCCCCCTGATGCTATTTCCTGTTAACCCTCTCCCTGGCTAAATAGATAGATAGATAGATAGATAGATAGATAGATAGATAGATAGATAGATGTATCTGGGAAAGAGCCAGACTCTTTTATTTAGTAAAATAAAATACATACTGGCCAAGGAATTCATACGAGCTATAAATGTGTATTTTCAGTAAGTTTACTCCAAATTATCCTGTACACTGTTAAAAGGTAACACTGAGAAACTATGCACCTTTATATAATAACAAGATATAAGAAAAAGTATAATTATGTGGTATTGCACCTTTGTTTTATTAACCATAAATTATAATGTACATTCATTTTAGTTACTCTGTGCCAGAACCTAAGTGCTTTCTCTTCAGACTCATCCTCCAGACCATTCCTCACACATATACACACTTTAGTTTCTTGAACTCTGTGGAGTAGGTATTATTATCATCATTCCCATTGTACAGAAAAATGAGGTTAAAAGAGGTTAAGTGTGATGTCCAAGTTACACAGCCAGTAAATAGGTAGCAGATCTAGGATTACAATCCAGGTGTCCTGACCCTAAGGTTTGTGCACTTAATAGCTGTGTCTTTCTGCCCCCTGAATTTGGGGGGTTTTACCCAGACAAGCCCATCATCATTTTGCAAAAGAACCTGACAAGAGCAGAGTTATTTTCTTTAAAAAAAAAAATCATCATTTGAAAGTTTCTGTTGGTGGGCTTTTTTCTTCATTCAGGTTATATTGTACTTATTAACCCTTGGCTTCATTTCATCTTTCCTCAGACATTCTGTATTATTTCTGTCTCTTGGTGATATCTATTGCATTTTACTAGCGCCATCGATATTTACAGTAAGGGTACCATATATCCATTTTTTTTTCTCCTTTTCAAAAATAAAGTTAAAAATATTTGAATCTTATACCAATTTTGATGTACTTCGCCAGATACATATGAAAACATTATTTTTATTACTTTTTAGTTTTTTCCACAATCTTATAACTAATTTTTATTTGGTATATTTTTCCAGAACCACACCAGTTCAAGTAAATGTTCCATTGAGATTTGAAAAACAATTTAAGAGCACTTTTCTTCCCATTTTAACTCAAATACATCAAGGAAAATTGGTTCTTTGTTAACAAGTCTATTGTAAACTCATCAAATAGTATTCATAAGTCAAAACCTGAGGGGAAAAATAGGACCCACTGTACTTTAAATTGTATAATCAGGGTTTGTTGGAAATTAGGTAAGTAATGTCCTCCAAGAAAGTATAAAAGTTGATTGTATTTCTACACATATTGCTGGACAAAAATAAATTATAAAAAGCCTATTGTAATTAAATCTTGATTATAGCCTTTACTTTATTCCTGGTTATTTCACAAATAGTCTGAGACAGTTGATGTTTACTTTTCTGTTTCAGTTTTATTAGGGCTTTATAAGCTGAAGCAAAAAGACATACGTTAAAAATATCTCAGGGTTTTCATTCTGCTCACCTTAAATTATTCTTCCATAATTAGGCCCAAAGATGAAAATCATCTGTCCAACCCCACCAAAAAGTTGTATTTCATTTTTGTTTCACATTGGATGCCTTCATTGCATGTAAAAGGGGGCTACATGTTGCACAACAAAGATGTTTTTTCTCCCAAAATGGGTTAATACTTACACTTTTGGAAACAAAGTTAAAAATTTTTAATTGTAATTTCTCTTTCAAATAAAAAAAAATGTATAAACTATTTTTAAAATAACTTCTTTATGCATTTGGACATCTTCTGCCTTTACCACCATGCCTCATCCAAGCCTCAGTCCTCCAGATCTATAGGTGGAACTGTGGCCTGAATCCTGGAGCCCGTCAGGACCTTGGAACTACCTTCTGTTGTCCAGTGTCTTCTTTCCTCTCAAATACCAGCTCTGAAGACAAAGTGCCAGGTGATAGGTAAGGTTCTTGAGAGAATGGAGACTTCCAAAGAAAACCTAGGAAAGTGAGGTTTCATTTAATGACATAGAAGGATGCAGAATCAGGGTGCCTGAGTGTCTCAGTCATTTAAGTGTCCAGTTGATCTCAGCTGGGTCTTGAGCTCAGCATTGTGAGTACTGTGTGTGGAGCCTTCCTAAAAATATCAGTTGTTCCTTTTTTTAAAGGTGGGGGCCTGCTCCCTCTGCAGAACCAACCAGGCATGTGAAGATAACTTCACATTGGACACCATCCACAAGGCAACCTTGGGAATCATGGGACCATATGTTGACCATATCCTGAGTCACTGGGTCACCACTGAGCACCTGAAAAAAAATTTGGGGATCACCAGCAATTACAATGGCTAACTCCACGTGTTTGAAAGTCTCCACTTCTCAAAACTGTCTTAAAAGCAGAGGAAGAGAGCTACCAGTGTTGCGCCATTAATCTCCACTCCCTCCTCCCATCCTTCATCAATGAGGCCTGAGGTGACAGGAGCAATTTCTGAGAAGCATACGCTCCTCTGGGGGGCAAACCAGCACCCGCAATTGCGAAGTTAAGAATCCATCTACAGGGATAACCGCAGGCACTGCCCCTTCCAACAGAACCTCACAAAGCTGCTTTTATTGGAGATCCATCTGAACAATTTCTAGGATTATCAGTTTTTCTTAAAGCGTTGTTAAGACAGTGAGACTCGAGGTGCCAAGCTATATCCCGTGAGCTTGCCCTGTATGTACGACTGCCTTTGAGATCCAAGGTGGTGGGTGTGCTACAGCCTGGACCCTGCAGGACCTGGTCTCCTGGGAAAAGGTGGGCGTGGCTTTCCGATGGACGGGCGGGGCTTCTGTGGGAGGAGAGTCGCCGCCGAGGGGCTGCGCGGAAGACTCTCGCTTGTGTCCCAGGAAAGGACAGCTGATTCCCCCGAGCGGGGACATGCAGCGTCCCTGAAGACTGAGCAGGAACGGATTGAGAAAGTCCTGTGATAGGAGGGCTGAGGTGTCCGCAGCCTGCTTACACCCACGGCCCGGGCCCTGCGACGCCTGGGACCCCAAGTGCGGCGGCAGCGATGCTTGGCCGAGTCTGGGCTCTGGCGCTGGCGCTTATGCTCCTGGCCCCGGGACAAGGTTGGCGAGGTAGGGTTCAGGCGGAAGGGAGCGCTGGGGCGCCACTCGGACCTTAGGGAGAAGGGGGCTGACTTCCTGGGTGACACTGGAGCGTCCTTGTGCATCCTATGGCCGCATCTGATACCTGACCCTCACCGACATCTGCCCTGCCCTTCTGCCCTCTTTGGTCAGTTTGCAGCCCTTCGGCTCCGTGTGATTTCTTCGTGCTTAGGAGTTTGTAGCCTCCTCTTCTCCCGCTCTAGGACCCTCAGTCCTGTTGGTGTTCCTCGGTTCTGTTTCCTGCTGATATCCTGCTCTTTAAGGTCTCTGATTTACTGTAAGAAACTTTTGCTGGATTTGCCAGCATCCTAGTGGCAAGTGGTGCCGAATTACCCGCAAAGAGTTAACTTCCAAACTGCTGGACATCTACTGCACTCCCACCCCACCGCAGGAAATAAGTAATTGATGAACATTTTATCTCTACAATAAATCAATACGTTAAGTTCTGTGTATGATATTTTAGTATATCTGTTAGAATCCCTCTTGCTGCTGTAGAAGAGATCTCTACGAAGAAAATAGCACCACTCCTGCATCTTTAATCCATTAAAAAGAGGACAGTTTAGAATACAGGGAAGTTAAAACATTAGTTAGCTCTTCCTGATTGCTTTTTGTGGGCGGATAGATGGGAATATTAAATGAAAGTGACTTATTATATTGTAAATTTCCTTATATTTTTTCAGAAATAAATCTGATCTGTGTATATCTGCCCCTTGAAAAAAATACATTTATAATTGCTTAGGGTATAATTTAGTCTTATCATCTTGTTGATCTCAATGTATGGTACTAAGGTGAATTTGCTTTGTAAAAAGAGGAGGGGGGGAGAGAAAGCATTTTCCCATGTAAAATTTTAAAAAGAATATTAAAACCCAATATATTATTTCCTGAAATGATACTTTAACAAGGTATCATTAGTCTGTACCTTCTTTCGTTTGCTTACAGATTCACTAGATTTTCATGAAGAACTGTTAAACATAAAAAGCATTAAATATGCATTTATTATAGTTAGATAAAATATTTCCAGAAAAATGACTAATATATATAGAGATTATCTGCTTCAATGTTTGCCATACAGCACAAAACCCCTTGTTGCCTTTATATAATAGCTTTATAATTTCCCTACTGAGGGCAAATATTAACCCTTACCAAGTTCTAAGTTCATATGTTGGTAAAGTTGATAAGTTTTTTATATCTAATAAAGATGGAAGGAGAGAGGAATAGAAAATATTATTTTTTTCAAACAGCTTTATTGAAATACAGTTTATTGTACCATATAAGTCACTCATTTACAGTGTGCAGTAGTTACTGAAGTATGCAGTGGTCTGTTTTTTAGTATATTCACAGATAAGTACAACCACTACTGTCAGGTATAGAACATTTTTATCATCTGAAAAAGAAATACTGTACTCCAGCTTTCTGTCCCCTCTTCCCTCCATTACCGTCTCACCTTTGCAACCATAGGCAATCTCCGATCTACTTTCTGTTCTATGGATTTGCCTATTCTGGACATTTTAATAAGTGGAATCATATAGCAGCCTGCCTTTTGTGATTGACTTTTTTCACCTAGCATTATGTTTTCAAGGTTCATTCATATTGTACTGTATTTAGTACTTCATCTCTTTTTATGGTGGAGTAATTTTCCACTCTAAGTATTTACATTATACATTCATCAGTTGATGAACATTTGGGGTGTTTACACCTTTGGGCCACGTTTTTAAGTTTTTATTTATTTATTTTGTGGGGGGGAGTAGAGAGAGAGAGAGGGAGAGAGAGAATCCCAAGCAGGCTCTGCATCATCAGCATAGAGCCTGACTAGGAGGACTCAAACTCTCGAACTGTGAGATTGTGACCTGAGCCAAAATCAAGAGTCGGTGGCTTAACTGACTGAGCCACCTGGGCACCCCCAGCTTTGGGCCATTATATGTAATGCTACTGTGAACATCCTGGTACAAGCTTTTGGGTGAACACCTGTTTTCATTTCTCTTAGGCATGGATATACCTAGAAGCATATTTATTACTGGAATTACTGGATCATGGAGTAATTCTGTTTAACCTGTTGAGGAACAGCTAGTTCCAAAGTGGCTGCATGTTTTATAGTCTCATAGATGTGTGTGAGCCTTCTAATGCATCCACATCCCGGTCGACATTGAGATTTTGATTTTAGCCATCTTATTTCGTATGAAGTGACATTTATTTGTGGTTTGATTTGTGTTTTCCTGGTGGCTAATGATGGCAAGCATTTTTTCATGTGTTTATTGGTACCAGTATATCTTCTTTGAAGAAATACTACTCAGATGCTTTGCTGGTGAGTTGTATGAGTTATTTATGTATTATAAATACAATTATCTTACTAGATATGTGATTTGCAATTTTTTCCCATTCTCTGACTTGTCTTTTCACTTTCTTGATAATGTCTTTTGAAGCATGGGAGTTTTTAATTTTAATGAAATCCAATTTATCTATCGTTTCTTCTGTTGCTTGTTTTTTGTTGTTATTTCTTGGAATCTATTGCCAAATCTAAAGTCATGGAGATTTACCCCAATGTTTTTTCTAAGAGTTTTATAGGTATATATCTTGTATTTTGGTCTTCGATTATACATTTTGAGTTGATTTTTATATATGGCACAACATAAGGGTCCAAGTTTATTATTTTACATGTGAATATCCAATTTTCCCAGCACCATTTGTTGAAAAAGACTGTTCTTTCCCATGAAATGACCTTAGCACCTAGGCTGAAAATCAGTTGAAAACCATACATACATACATGGGTTTATTTCTGGACTCTCCATATTATTCACTGATCTGTGCTTATCCTTTTTTTTTTTTTTTTAATGTTTATTTATTTTTGAGAGAGAGAGTCAGAGCATGAGCAGGGGAGGAGCAGAGAGAGAGGGAGACACAGAATCCGGTGCAGGCTCCAGGTTCTGAGCTGTCAGCACAGAGCCTGACACGGGGCTTGAACCCACAGAACATGAGGTCATGACCTGAGCTGAGGTCAGATGCTCAATGGACTGGGCCACCCAGGCGCCCGATCTATACTTACCCTTATTCACCATGATGCTATTTTGATTGCTGATGTTTTGTAGTAAATTATAAAATAGGAAAATATAATTCCTCCTATTTTGTCTTTCTTTTTTAAGATTGGTTTAGCTATTCTGGGTCCCTTGGAATTCCAAATGAATTTTGAATTAGTTTGCCAATTCCTACAAAGGAGTCACATGGCATTCTGATAGGGATTCTGATAGGATGAACCTTCTTGTTAATTTGGGGCAGATTGCAGTCTTAAACAACATTAAATCTTATGATCTAGGAATGTGGATGTATTTCCATTTACATAGATTTCTAATTTATTTCAACAATGTTTTGTGATATTTAAATTTACACTTTTTTATTAAATTTATCCCTAAGTAATTTGTTCTTTTGAAGCTATGTAAGTGGAATCATTATTTTAAAGTTTATTTATTTTGAGAGAATGAGAACATGCATGCACGTGAGAGGGGAAGGGACAGATAGAGAGGGAGAGAGAGAATCCCAAGCAGGCTCCACACTGTCAGCACAGAGCCCAAAGTGGGGCTCAATGTAGGGCTCAGTCTCGCAAACTGTGAGATCATGACCTGAGCCAAAATCAGGAGTCAGATGCTTAACTGACTGAGCCACCCAGGCACCCTCAAATCATTTTTTAAATTGCATTTTCAGTCTATTCTTTGCACATGTGTAGAAGTATAATTAAATTTTGTATCTTGATTTTGTATCCTGAAATCTTTCTAAATGTGTTCATTATAATTTTTGTATGTGTGGGTTTGTTAGGAACTTTTACATAAAAAATCATGTCATGTGAATAGAGATAGTTTTACTTCTTCTTTTTCAATCTGGATACCTTTTATTTATTTACCTTTCCTAGTTGTCAGAGTTAGAACCTGAAATACCATGTTGAATAGAAGCAGTGAGAGCAGGCATTCCTGATCTTATGAGAAAGCATCCAGTATTTCTTCAAGTATGATGTAACCTGTAGGGTTTTTTGTAGATTCTCTTTATCAGGTGGAGAAGTTGCATTCTACTCCTAGTCTTTTTATGTATGTGTACACACACACACACACACACACACACACACACACACACACATATAAAGAGTGTTAGATTTTTCTCAAATGAGTTTTTCTGGATATTGAAAATCACTTATGGATTTTTATTTTTTTATTATATCAATATGGAATATTATGTTGATTAGTTTTTGGATGTTAAATCAACCTTGCACACCTGGTTGAAATTCCACTTGGTCATGGTTTGTAATTCTTTGTCTAATTTCTAGATTCATGTTGCCAATATTTTGCTGGGGACATTTGCATCCATATTCAAAAGATACATAGATCTGTAGTCTTCTTTTCTTGTGATACCTTTTTTCTGGTTTTGGTGTCAGTAATACTGGGCTCTAGAATGAGTCTGGAAGTGTTCCATCCTTTTAATTTTTTTAAATTTTTTTAAACTTTATTTATTATATATAGAGAGACTGCAAGCAGGGGACAGAGGCAGAGGGTGAGAGGGAAAGAGAGAGAGAGAGAGAGAGAGAGAGAGAGAATCCTAAGCAGGCTCCGCACTCAGCATGGAACAGGATTCAGGGCTCGGTCCCAAGACCCTGTGATCATGACTTGAGCCGAAATCAAGACTTGGATGCTCAACTGACCGAGCCACCCAGGTGCCCCTAGTGTTCCATCCTTATATATTATTTAGAAGTGTTTCTGAAGAAATGGTTTATTCCTTAAATGTTTGGTAGAATGCAGCATTGATGCCATCTGAATCTGGTCTTTATTGTGTGTGTTGTGTTTTTTTGTTGTTTTTTTTTTTTTACTCGGTATTTTACATGATACAAATCTATTTGGATTGCTTATTTCTCTTGAGTAAGTTTTGGTGTTTGTGTCTTTTTAGGAACTTTCCAATCTCATCTAAGTTACCTAATTTATTGACATATACCTGTCTATAATAATATTCCTTAATAAGATCTGTAGTGCTGTCTCTTATTTCATTTCAGATTCTGGTAACTGAGTCTTTTTGTTCTCAGTCTAGTTAGAGATATGCCAGTTGTGTTGATTTTTTTTCAGAGAACCAGCTTTTGATTTCATTGACTTTCTCCATTGTTTTTCTATTCTCAATTTCATTAATTACCTCTCTAATCTTTAACATTTCCTTTATTCTGCTTTCTTTAGATGTAGTATGCTCTTCTTTTTCCAGTGTCTTAAGGTACATGGCTAGTTTATTACATTGAGATCTTATTCTTATCTAATGTAAGGATATATGTCTATAAATTTCCCTCTAAGTACTACTTTGACAGCATCTCATAAATATACTGTATCTGTTTTAATCTTTTCAGTGTATTTTGTCATTTCCTTCTTAATTTCTTTTTTGAGTCATCAATTATCTGGGTTGTTTAATTTACACATATTTGTAAGCTAATTAAATTTATTTTTGCTGTTTCACAATTTCATTCCATTATGGTCAGAGAACATATTTTGCATGACTTGTGTGTTTTTTTTTTTGAATTTATTGAGGTTTATCTTGTGGTGTAGTTTATTGTCCATCCAGGACAATGTTCCATATGCACTTCAGAAGAACTTATATTTGCTGGTTTTGACAGGTATGTCCTATAGATGTCTTTTAGGTCAAGTTGGTTTATAGTACTGCTCTAGCTCTATTTCTTTGTTATCTTCTGCCCAGTTTTGTATTCATATTGAAAGTGGAATATTGAAGTCCCCAACTACTACTGTTGAAGTATGTATTTTTTCCCATTTCTATCAGGTTTAACTTGATATATTTTCATGCTCTCTTATTAGGGGTGTGTGTGTGTGTGTGTGTGTGTGTGTGTATTCGTAATTGAATATCTTCCACATGGATTGAACCTTTCATCATTACAAAATGCCCCTCCTTATTTCTGGTAATATTTTTAAAGATTTTTTTGTCTGATATTAATACAGACAGTCTAGTTTTCTTGTGGTTTCTGTTTGCATGATATTGCCCATACTTTTACTTTCAATCTATTTGTATTCTTTACAAGAAGCATTCAGTTTGCCTGTTGACGTACAAAGCAGGGCAAGGTAAAGAGATTTAGCAAACTAGACACTCTCTGACCTTGTTTTTCAGCCTTTTGTGTTGTTGCAGAACTCAGTTTTATTGTGAATATCAGAAGCTTTAGGGAAGCTAGCAGATTTTCAAAAATTTACAAATATTTGAAATTCCCATAGGGCAATATACCAAAGGTTTTTTAATTATAAACTCAAATATTATGAAGTCCCTGTTTTCAGGCATTAAGCCTATTCATCTCTTAAAAATACAGTGATTTATCTAGTTTCTTAACAAATTTTTTGTCTACCAATTATGAATCTTAAAGAATCCTGGCCATTGTGTTAAACTAGAAAACAATCTAGTACAGGTTACCTTTTATGTACAAATAAAACTAGAAAAGTTTTTTTATACTGTATCATTATGTATCCTTTATAACTTGACACATTCTCCTACAGTATTTGAAATCCAGGTATTATATCCTATTAAATCCTATTATATGCTGTCTCACTTATTTGAATCCCATTGTGATTCAAATAAATGGATATGTAAATATAAGTGAATATTTTATATGTACTTTTTTATGAGGGAAAACTTATGTTGGAAGTTTGCTAGAAAGCTTAGCACATCATTCACGTCATGAATAAGTGAGATGGGCTTGTAGAACTATTAGTATTTGGGGAGCTGAGTCCCCACATTTCCAAATGGAAACCAAAACTATCCTTATAATTCTCACTTTGTTAATTGTGTACTGCATTCTAAAGTTAAGGCTGTCATGAGATTTTTAAGAGTGTGGCTTGTTCATTACTAATAAGATTTAAAAATTTTC
Organism: Panthera leo; assembly: GCF_018350215.1. NCBI lineage: Eukaryota > Metazoa > Chordata > Mammalia > Carnivora > Felidae > Panthera > Panthera leo. The sequence continues at coordinate 104,379,332 of NC_056680.1, read as the reverse complement.
TACAGAGACCTTGAATATTTTTAAAAAGACAAGTAGATTTTTTAGAAAAAACTGAAATGATCAATATAAAAAATATGGGCTGTTATTATTTATATGATTTAAGAATTTTCCTCTAAAATAAATATTAAATAAAAATAAATACAGGTCTAACAATTTCTGTGTAGATATTATATAGTTCTTTGGTATTGCTGATGTTACACTGTGATTGCTACTATATTTATTACATCTTCAGCTTTGGACTAGAAAACAGTTATTGAGAGTGTAAAATTAGAGAAAATGTGAGAGCTACAGAAGCACTTAGGAAGAAGAAATACCACACAGAATAAAGATGGACTTAGTGACTTTTTTCCGAACACAAAATTCTACTGCAGGAAAGAGAACAGAGAAAACATCTCAATAATTCATGCAAACCTCACTAGGAATCTCTTTTTAAATATTTCCTTAGTTTCTAACCAGGTACAGTGTTCTGGTATTGATAGGACCTTAGAGTTATTTCAAAATTAGATGAAATGATAGCACATCCCCTGAGTTCCATCCATACACATTTTATGAAATATTTATCCAGTGTTGACAGATTGAGATCATTAAAGTCAATAGAGCTTTTTGGATTACATTTTTCTTGGGAAATTTAAAACTTGTATAGCAAGAGATAAAAGGAAGAGGAAACTTTTGTGCTTATTCCTAAATTTTTTTACTCTAAAAATTCTTTAAGAACACTACATTTTGTGCAATTTAATTGTAATATCTACAAACGACAAAATGAACAGCAAAAAATCATAATAAAAATTGTATAAGCTACATTTATGATATCTACTTGCAAATTAGTATTTCTAGTTTATGCCCTTAAGTTCAGAAATTGATTTTGATTGAAAAACACCTCTGTAACCTAAAATTATGTATATATGTTTGAGAGTTTTGTTCAGTTAGATAAATTTGTCCCACAGTGAGGTACCTTAGTAATGATTGGATTTTCCTTTCCCGTTTCAATTTCATGGATATTATCTTTATAATAGTGCTTTCCTTCAGTGTATGTAATAGCTAATATTTGGAGATTTTCTACCTACTGTGTCAACAAGAAACTCTGGTACCCAAATAAGGGCAGTTCTCTGCTCCCTATCATTCGAGAGTACAGGAAGCTCAAACAAGAGCCATATTTCTAGGACGTATCTTCTTCTGACATCTGCTTCTCCCTTTTTTTTATTTAAAAAAAAAAATTTTTTTTAACGTTTATTTATTTTTGAGACAGAGAGAGACAGAGCATGAACGGGGGAGGTTCAGAGAGAGAGGGAGACACAGAATCTGAAACAGGCTCCAGGCTCTGAGCAGTCAGCACAGAACCCAACGCTCTGTGCTCAAACTCACAGACCGCGAGATCATGACCTGAGCCAAAGTCGGCCGCTTAACCGACTGAGCCACCCAGGCGCCCCTGATTCTCTCTTCTTCATGGGAAGAGGAGCCTGATGTTCTGCCTCTGTGGGTTTCACAGAAGTATCTCCCAGGCCAAGTGCTGCTAAGACAACTTCCCCAAAAAACTACGGAACTCTTCTTTTTCTCCTTCAAAACTGTACCCCTGAACCCCATTCCTTTTCCTGTGTTTGGTAGTAAAAAGGGATTCCAATACTTTATCTTAAAAAAAAAAAAAAAAAGAAAAGAAAGAAAAAAGCTTGACAACTTTATATTCTTTCCTGTACTGAAGAATGCAGGAAGCTTCAGTAGGAGGGCATTTTGCAAAAATTAGATTAGCATTAAAAGCTTAATTTACTTTGTTGCCTTTCAGGACTTGGTAGAGATGGATATTGGGGGACATATAGTTACTGGGAAGGAAAGCAGGTCATGGAGGGTCAGAAATGGCATTCAAACCTGGAAGGCCATCCTCAAGAGGAGGCTTATAGGGGCTGTAACTTCAGACGGAAAGAATGAAAAAAAAAACAACAACAACAACAAAAACCTATGTCAACAGTGATAACAACATTGACTGTCCATATTAAATGAAAATAAAATTCTTGAAGCTCAAGTACCTCAAAAGCACATCCTACAGTTTGCTGACTGGATAATTGCCTTTATGAAAAGTGGAATACATCTTTGACTTACTAAGAGACCCTGACATTTCTGATGGTCCTTATGTGCAGTTGTGGATTATTTGTTTAATTTGGGGAAAGAATCAATTTTAATTGAGGACTAACCCATGTTAATGAAGGAAACGCGTACTTAAGATACTGTCTTTCCCTCCTAGCTCAGGAGTGCTCTCCTGGGGGACACCAGATTCTTCAGAGCCCGTACCGAAGTGTGCATTTTGACTCTTTGCAACTCCAGCATTCTCCCTTTCAAAACCTGCTGTGTGACCGGTCCCTGTCTCCCGGATGGTATCGGTTTCTCATCTTTGACAGACCTGCTGAGATGCCAACCAAATGTGTTGAGGTATTTCAACTCACTAAGAACTACATGTGCTTTTCCTTATGTATGTTTTCATGAGTGTCGAATCTTGTTACAACCAGTTTATTTCTCACTCTAAAATATTTTTTTGCTTGTGTATCAAGATTGAGTTAATCCAAAGAGGTATCTCCATGTTCCCTGTTCTCATGGTAATAGTAATAACAATGGTTAATGTTATGCTCATGCAGTCCACCAAGGGTTTTTACCTACAATATCTTATGTAGTTTTTATAATGGCTCTACAATGTAACCTGTCATCATTATTTCCATCATATAGCACAGGAAACATAGGTTCTTAGGCGAAACACTCCTACTAGAGTTACCCAGCTACCCAAACACCCAAGTTTTGATCACAGACCACCAGTCTCCGGAGCTCATGTCCTGAACCACACACAAGTAACCTGCTAACAGTAAAATAATGTGTATTCCAAGTACTTCATTTCTGGTCAGTCTTAAATAGAAGGTTCATTCCCCTTATTGTTACTCACCTTTTGTGAATTATGCGGAAGCAGGAATTATTTTCCCTTTTAAACATGCAATGTAAAAAAACTCAGTAAAAATATCCAAATTTTAACAATATTTAATTTTAATTGGTGACATGTGGCTATCGTATTTTTTCCTTTTTGTTTATTTGCTTGTCACTTTTGTGGCATTTTGTTTGTGATAAACAAAAAAAATCAGAATTTAAAAGTAAAATTTGAAGAAATTACAGGAAATTTACTACATCCTTAAATATTTGCGTTCTTTTTCCTTGCCTGAACTAACTATAATTGAATCTAGAACCTGACACAAATGTAAAGGTGAGATGATTCCGCTGGGTCTGTGCCCCCATGAGGAAGTGTTCTCTGCCCCCACTCTTTCATCTCCTACTTGAACCAAGGCTTTGCAGCATCGAACTGGAGAAGTGATTTTTTTTTAACTCTACAGGATAATACATGTCTGTGTAAATAAATGTCTATTATAATGTTTAAAGTAATTTATGTGCACTACAGAAAACTTAGAAAATAAGAGACATTTAATAGAATAACATTCATTCATTCATCATCCACCCACATAGTCATACCTCCATTCACATTTTTCTGTCATTCCCTCTTTTCATATTGTTCTTTAAGGTTCATGCTACATGTTAAATTGCATAACATGCTTTTTTCAGGTACCATTAAAGCATTAACATTTTCCTATGCTGTTGAATATTCTTTAAAATTAATTTTGAACATAATATTCTATCACTAGTGTATTTAGTAAGATTATTTTTATAAGTAAAATTAGTGAAGGTTAGTATCTTTTTGATACATATAATTGTTTTTAGAAAATATAATGCTAATATTTCATTTCAGTAGCAGTAGATAAAAGTACCTTTTCTAATAATATTTATTTGTTTTGAGAGAGAGGAGAGAGAAGGAGACCACAGAGGAGGGGGAGAGAGAGAGGGAGAGAATCCCAAGCAGGCTCAGTGCTGTCAGTGCAAAGCCCGACACGGGGCTCAGTTTCATGAACTGCAAGATCATGAACTGAGCCAAAACCAAGAGTCAAATGCTTGACCTACTGAGCCACCCCGGTGCCCTTGTGATCTTAGTTTTTAAGTGGATAATAATATATCATTAAAATAAAACAAGTATAATAATGTGACAATATAATCCTATTAAATAATATTTCCTATTAAATTCTTATTTGTCTTATATTTTTAAAATTATTATTTAAACACAACTATTAGTCTTTTCCTTTATGATTTCCTTTGCTATTAAGCATGGGGATAATAATAATACTGAGTGCTATAATCTGGCTAGTAATTACTGAGTCATTGCTATGTAGAAATTATGTTGTGTACATAATTATGTTTATAGCTCACCATAGTACAGTGTGGTACATTCTGCAATCCACCTAGAACAAAAGGAAAAGATGGATGTTGAGTTCCTGTCCCAAGGTCATGCATTTAGCAAGTGCCTGGGTCCTTCCCAAGTCATATATAGTTTCTTCTTATTTTTCCTGGATTAGTTTTCTGTTTAATTCCATTTTCCATCTGGAAATGATTTTGCCAATTGGCTTCAAGTGACGCTTTAACTTCCTTTCTTTCCCCAAATCGCCAACCAGTTGTTTCATCACCAAATTCTGAACAGTCCTTTCCTTCTCCCCTGATTTTTGATACCTCTTGAACCATGCATTAACTTCTTACATATACTATATTTAGTAATTTCAGAAGAAATCTCCAAGGTGAGTTTATCTTTTTGCTCTGTATTAAGATAACTTCAGATTCACCTATCTTACCTTAAAATATATTGCTATGATAGTAAGTTATCTGATACTGAATTTCTCTTGTTCATAATACAAAAGTAACACAGAATAAATTTAAATTGAGTAAGGTTATATTAATTATGAGCAATCTACCTTAAATTTAATATTCCATAAAGTTACTTTTATAGTACAGGTACAAGTTATTAGGTTTTTTTAAATGATAACTTAATATTTTAAAGGTGGTTCAGAAAAAATGCAAAGTTGATTTATCTATCACACGTGAAAATAACTTGGATTTTCAACTTTTGTTTTCTCTATTGCAAAAGATGAATCACTGTGGAACACAGGCCCCCATCTGGCTATCCCTGAGAGATTCAGAGACACTGCCTTCACCTGGAGAGATCAAGCAACTGACAGCTTGTGCCACATGGCATTTTCTGTTTAACGCTACAAAAGACTGCTGTCTTTTTCAAATCCCAGTGTCTGTAAGAAACTGTGGAAAATTTTTTGTGTACTTACTACAGCCCACTCAAGGATGTATGGGATATTGTGCAGAAGGTAAGAATACATGAGTAATATCCATGAACTGCTTGTCACAGAACTGTGTGTGTTGCTCTGTTTGGGCCATTCTCTGGATAGGTTGTGTTGAGATAATACAAATCTCACTGAGTCTTGGTCTGCCACTATTGCTAGAGTGAAGCTAAATTTCTGGTTTAAATTGGCCAAATCTGTTTAGGATTGTTTACCAAGATCTTAAGATCCTCAGAAATATTTGCTGATGTGAAAGTATCAAAGCAGATTTCTTGCCATTCCTCCCATTGAACATAACGATTGAGCTTGTTAAAACTTCTTTGGTTTCCTCATGCCCTTTCACCCTTTTTAATTAAAGGATGAGGATGGTGAGTGAAAGATGTCATAGACTCTGGGTCTGGAGTTCTCTCTTGTCCAGCAAGAGAGCGGACGCAGGATTGAAATGCAAGAGAGGCTAATGTCAAGGAAGAGACGAGACACGAGTAAGGGTCCTTGCTCGTTTTTATTAGGATCAGAAGGCTTACAAGCATGATGGACATGCACAAAGAGACTCTGAAACCGTGAACATTAACTCATGGGTGTGAGGGAAAGGGGCTTTTGAATATATTTGGCATTAGGGGTTTGGGTCAATACAAAACAAAGTCCTGGTGCCAAGCAGATGGTTGTTTACGGCAGGCATGAGTCTGTTTATCTTAGCTAGCCTAGGGAATAAGACAGAAAGAGCATGCTACCGTCAGGGTCAACAAGGCACCTTTCTTTTGCTAATTAGCTCCACTCTGGGCAACTTTGCCATGCTGCCATCCATAGCCCTCTTTACCTGTTTACCTATTTTGATCCTTCCTTCCTGTGAAAGCAGCTTTCTGCTATTGTACTACGTTGGGGGCTGCTTCCACCCTGAATACCTAATCTTGTTTACCTCATCTTGGATGTTTTCATCCTGAAATTTCCTATTCCTATACCTTTGTCCTATACTGGGGGCCTTTTCCCTGTTTACCTAATCTTTGATGCTTTCATTCTGTGGCTTCCTATTTCTTTATGCCTTGTTAACCCATGGGTGCAAGCTCAGGGAATTCCTAAGCTTATTCCACACAAAAAGATATCATGCAAATGTGTTTTAAGTTATTTCATCTTTCATTCGTTAATATTGATTGAATGTTTATCCTTTGCCAGAAATTATTTTAGGCCTTAGGGTTATGGTAATGAACAAGACAAATGAGATATCTTCCCTCATGGAACTCACATTCTAGTGGAGTGCCTCAGACATAGAAAAATAAACTGGATATGACTCAAAGAATAAAATAAATATCCACGAGTCCCTACTACATCAAGACATGATTAGAGAAATAAATTGATGGAAGAAAGGAGACAAAACTTCCTTAAAGAAGAATTGCAAATATTTGCAGTTACTATCCCACATAGAATATGGGGCCTAATTCCTTTCATTTTGATTGTGAGCAGTATTTAGTGACTTGTTCCCAAATAATAGTGTATAGAAAGGAAAATAAAGTGATTTTATAAGGGAGAAACGTAGTAGACACTGTATTAACCAAGTGATCAAGGTTAATATCATGAGTGATAATGTATGTTGATATCAGTTACCTGCTGATAACATGCAATAAGATGTACTTCTCCTTTGTGGTATTCTTCCCTAAAAGCCATAACCCCAGTATAATCATGAGAAAATTCATACAAATCCAAAGTGAGAAATATTATACAAAACACCTGTGAAAAATACTCTTCAAAAGTGTCAGAATCATGGAGAGTCATGAGAGAGTGAAAAAACTGTCACAGACTGGAAAAGATTAGGGAAACATGATGAATAATGCAATATGATGATATCCTGGATTGAATACTGGAACAGAAAAGAATGTTAGCAGAAACTGGTAAAATCCAAATAGACTTTTCAGTTTATTTAAGAATAGAGTCCTAACTGGGACACCTAGGTGGCTCAGTCGGTTAAGCATCCGACTCTTGATCTCAGCTCAGGTCATGATCACATGGTTGTGAGTTTGAGCCCCACATTGGGCTCTGTGCTGACAGCACAGGGCCTACTTAGGGTTATCTTTCTCTCTGTCTCTATCTCTCTCTCTCTCTCTTTCTCCCTCCCTCCCTCCCTCCCTCCCCTTGCCCCGCCAAAATAAATAAACTTAAAAAAAAAAAAAGAATAGAGTCCTAAGATCAATTTCTTAGTTTTAACAAATGTATCATGGTTTTGTAATATGTTAACATTAGTGAAAGGGTATTATTACCAGGAAAGCTCCATATTATTTTTGCAACTTTTATGTCCATTTAAAATTACTTTTAAATAAAATTTTATCACAAACTGAAAATAAAAAATAAAATTGTTTTTGGAAGCAAAATGTGTTATAAATTAGAGAAAACTGGTCAGTGCAATAGTGATTGACTGGCACAAGGATGCTGTCTCACCCAGAGTACCTGAAGAAGGTCTCTCTGACAGTTGATGAACTTGAGCTGAGCTCTGAATGAGGAGAATGAACCATCCATGAAGACATATGGGGAAAGAGCATTCTAGGTAGAAAGAACAACAAATGCCAGTGTCCTTAGACAGGTATGAAGATGGCTGTTCAGTGAACTGAAGGAGGAACAACATGGCAGGAAGACTGAATGGATGAGACTTCAGAGATGAGATCAGAGAAGTAGGAAGGGGACAGAATCTGTAGGGTATGTTGACTGTGGTAAGAACTTAGAGTTAGTCATAACTGCAGTATAAAGCCTTAATGGGATTTAAAATAGGTGAATATGATCTATGGATTGTATTTAAAAGACTCCATTGAAGAGGCTGTGGAAAGACAGTGGTGGCTCAAAGGTTGGGGAAGGAGGAAATGGTTTAGACTAGTGGCAAAGAGAAGAGGTTATTGAGTTGGAATGTCTTTTGGAGGCAGAGCTCATGCATTAGATATGAGAGAAGGTGGAAAGAAAGGAACCAAGGACAAGGCCTAGGTTTGTTGCTTGAGCAGCTGAGATAGGAAAGCAACACATTAGTTGGGGAGAGAAAGGAATGGACAGTTCTGTTTTGGCTTGTTATCTAAGAGAGGACATGAGATATACAGACATAAAATGCACAGCGGATTCGTGAGGCTGCCACTGACCATGTTGTTGACTAAGGATGTTGGAGAAGAGGGTAGTTCCCATAATACACCATCATGGAGCTCACAATAGATAATTGAACTTAATGAGTTTTTTGGGTTTTTTTTCTCTGTGCTCAATTATGACTGTGAACTTTTTGAAGGCAATGTACCCTTTATATCAAGGTCTCATGACCTCATGCCCAGTACCAAGTAAGGACACAACAAATGCACATTAATAGAAGTGTTTAATAGAACTAGTGACCCACCTCCTCAGATACAAGGAGCTCAAAATGGAAAGAAGCTACATAATGGTGATTTTTTACTTGGACTGCTTAGACAGGAATGAAGCTGATAATTGAGGGATTTATTCTTGGTTGGGGATGGAGAAAGTTTGCTGATATGTGACCAAATTATGGGAGGAAACCAATATCCCTCTACTATGTTATCTGGATTCCTCCATATGTAGGAGACTGAAAATGCTAGGAGATACTGTTCTGGATTAGTGCTCTTAAACTAGGCCAAACACTTGATTTAGCAAACAATGACAATCGTTTTAGTAATGCCTATGAATATTTTCATCTTGAGGTTGTTAGATTATCCAAAAACAAAAAACAAAAAAACCTACAAATAATAGATATGGCAAAACAATGGCTAGGAATATACATGGAACCACAAATTGCAATGAGTGGTGTGAATGAGAAGATTAAAAGTTGCTGTAGGTGTGCCTGGGAGGCTCAGTGGGTTGAGTGTCCAATTCTTGGTCTTCACCCAGATCATGGTCCCACGATCATGGGATCAAGCCCCACATTGGGCTCTGTGCTGGGTGTGGATCCTGCTTGGGATTCTCTCTCGCACGTTCTCTCCCTCCCTCCCTCCCTCTCTCCCCTTCTGCTCCTCTCCCCCACTCATGTTTTCTCTCTCTAAAATGAAAATTAGAAAAAAAAAGTTGCTGTAGATGAGAATACCAAAGGTGAAGGAGGGTGAAATTTATAATGAGGAACCACAGAAGAAAGCCTCTTCTGAGAAAAGGGCATTGACATGGAGAGTTTGAGGGTAAACAGTCCTGGGTCAGATAAAAAGTGTGGGGAACAACATCCCAGACAACAACAACAACAGCACGTAAAAGGCCTTAAGGCAATAAGTGTGGTGTTGCTCCCAAGAGTGAAAGTAGCACAGAGATGTTGGATCGCAAAGAGTGAGCAGAGTATTACAAGACATGGGTTGGAAAGGCAGCAGGGTCTGCTAGTTAGGGAACTCTTCATTTTATTCTGTGCTTTGAGAAGTCTTAAGAGAATTATCCTGAGAGCTTTAGCCAGTAAGTCTTCACATTTCTTACACAGCTGCTAGCCAGCTAAACCTGGTTGAAAGCAGTATGTTCAGGAAGGACAGCAACTGCTCAGTTAATAGAGCTAATGTTATCCATTAGGAAGGAGAGAATCCAGAGAGATGCATCTTGAGTGGCCAAGGGAGAGATTTGAAAAATGTCTTTTTAGTATTTTTCAATATTCTTGTCATCAAAATAGTTAATTTTTACAAAATTTCTAATAATATTACCAAGTATTTGTGGAAAATTGCATAGGTATTTCAATGGGAAAAAACCCAACAACATATCTACATTATTTTTTAAGAAATATTGATTACTATTAAAAATGAAAACAGAACTTTTATATCAGGGAATATCATAAAAGCAGTCACTTAGACAAAAATATTGTTTACATTGAATTTAAAAACTCAATACAGGGGCGCCTGGGTGGCTCAGTCGGTTAAGCGGCCGACTTCAGCTCAGGTCAAGATCTCGCGCTCCGTGAGTTCGAGCCCCGCGTCGGGCTCTGGGCTGATGGCTCAGAGCCTGGAGCCTGCTTCCGATTCTATGTCTCCCTCTCTCTCTGCCCCTCCCCCGTTCATGCTCTGTCTCTCTCTGTCTCAAAAATAAATAAACGTTAAAAAAATTTAAAAAAAAAAAAAAAAAAAAAAAAAAAAAAAAAAACTCAATACATATAATTTGCATTTTTTGACATGCTGTTAATACTTAAAAAAATATGTCCTGTTAATGTCATTCCCACCCATTCATTTTCTCAAGTTTGAATATTCAAAAGTATTTCTTTTATTCTTCATATTCATGTCTTCCTACTGGTTTTAAGTAAAGAGAATTTCTGGGAGAAGATTGTTATTTTTTACTTTTTGTATATAAGTTATTAATCGATATACACATGAATTATCTTCTCTGATGTGCCAATAAAAGCTTACCTTGAAATACTATTTAAACTTGAATTAGAATTCCTGGATAGCAAACAGAAATGAATCATATAATCCTCTTAAGTGTCTCTTTCTCTTGCTTACCAAGAATCTGAAGCAGATGTTCCGGGCTGATGATGACTTGGCCATTTACAATGTCAGGCTGAGGTCTCTGTGAGTCTCTAGGCTTTTTCTTCACAGTGACGAGATGAAGGTCCAGTTTTTGCTCTTTATGTGCATTTTAGACAGGATAAAAGGGGAAGCCCAAAGGATAAAAAGAGAGCTTGTGCTAACTGGAATTTACCTCCCCTTAAGGAGCTTATTTGGAAGAAGTCTTATCACAACTACTTCAGAAGAATTCTTTGGCTTATCTCTGTCTTCAGAGGCAATCTGTGAAATCTCCTTTTTTACTTGGACATATTTCTGTCACCAGCTAATAGGCTATTGGATAGGCAACAATCCATCAGGTATATTTAACTTAAAAATCATCAAAACAGGGGTGCCTGGGTGGCTCAGTTGGTTAAACGTCCACCTTTGGCTCAGGTCATGATCTCACAGTTCATGAGTTCTTACAGCCCTGTGTTGGGCTCTGTGCTGACAGCTCGGAGCCTGGATCCTACATCAGATTCTGTGTGTGTGTCTTTCTCACTGCCCCTCCCCCTGCTAATGCTCTGTGTGTGTCTCTCTCTCTCTGTCAAAAATAAACAAATATTAAAAAAAAAATTTTGAACATTATCAAAACAGCACAAATTAAAGAAAATTGTCACCATTTTAATAATATATTCTTATGACTTTTGTTTTTTATAACTTACATATAATTTTCATACAATTTATCTACAATTTCTATAAGGCAAAGAAGACAAGAAACACTAATTCAAGATTACACTTATAATCAATGCCATTCAAGCCAAAAGATTTATATATGTTATTTACTGAGAAAAGTTCATTGGAAAATGTTTTTTCATATTTTCCACGTTTGTACTTAGCAAGGTGGTTATTAGGTCCTTATGCTATACAAAGAGGCATTATATCAATTGAAAGTAGGCCATGAGAAATTGAGGACATATACTATATACCCTACAGCACCCACTAAAATATGTGTGTGTATCTAATAGCCAATAAAATAGATAAGATACACAAAATACACCTTTTAGAGATACAGAAACAAGTGAAAAGTGCCAAAAGGACAAATAGAAAATAGCAACATGATAGATTTAAACCCTAGAATATCAATAATTATATTAAATATATGTGATCTAAACACCCCAATTGAAAGTCAGAAATTTTCAGATTGGATAATAAAAGCAACACCCAACTATAACTATAGGCTGCCCAGAGAAGCCCATGTTAAACATAAAGAAAAATGAGGTTATAAATATGAGGAAGGAAAAGGATTGACTTAGGTACCACAAATGACAAGAAATCTAGAGTGGCCTTGTACATATCAGACAAAGTAAATTATTGAGCAAAGAATATCACCTAGAAGAACAAGGGTCATTTCCTAAAGATAAAAGGATCAATTGAACAACAGGATAAAATGGTTCTAAATACTTATGTACCTAAAAACAGAATTCAAAATACAGGAAGCAAAACTTACAGATCTTTAAGAAGAAATAGACAAATTTATGGTTCATGTTGGAGATTAACACTCATCAGTCAATAATTGAGCACATAGAAACAAAAACAAAAAAAATGGAGGAGAGTGGAAAGATTCTATCAATCAACTTGATCTAAATGACATTTAGAGAAGATTCCACAGATGACAGAACAACCCACATTCTTTACAAGTGCACCAGAAACATTTACCAAGATAGATTACATGCTAGGCCCTAGAGTAAGGAAATTAGAATATAAGAAAAAGTTTGATGTTAGTAAAAAAAAAAAAAAAACAACCCCTAAATATACTGTGAAAACAAGAGAGTTTACAGATCTGTGGGATCTGTAAAAAAAAAAAAAAAAAAACAACTCAGTTTATATGTTAAGAAACTAGAAGCAGCACAAATGAGACCCAAAGTAAGCAGAAAGGAAATAACGATCAGAGTGAAAATCAATGGAATAATACACAAAATGAAAAAAGTAAAGGCAGAGGTTTCCAATATCAGGAATAAGAGAGGTGATAAAATACAGACTCTCCAGATATTAAAAGAATTATAAGAATAAGGAATTATTATGAATAACTGCCAATACATTTGACAACTTAAATGAAGTAGACAAATTTCTTGAAATACATGGATACTAGAGCTCATTCAAAAGAAAAAATAATTTCAATGGCCCTATAATTGTTAAACAAATTATATTTTTAGTTAAAATCCATTCCACAGATAAAATAAAACAAACAAGAACCCTGGCCCAGATGGTTTGGGAATTCTTCCAAATAATAAAGGAGGAAATAATACCAATTTTACATAACTTTTCCAGAAAAATGAATAGTAGGGACCAAAAAACTTCTGTAGAGCCAACAATACTCTCAAAGTAAAAGCAAGACACAGACACTCAAGAAAACTATATCCCTCATACATATAAATGCAGATGGTATGATCATATATTTAGAAAATCCAGTGGAATCTACAAAATAGCTATTGGAGCTAGTAAGAAGTAATACTGAAAGAAAAAAGATCAACATGTAAAAATCATTTGTATTTCTTTATATACGTACTAGCAGGAATTTTATCTAAAAATACTAATTATAGTACCAACTATATGAAATACTTAGGAATAAATATGGGAAAAGATGCACAAGACCTATAAAGTGAAAACAGTAAAACTTTGCTGAGAAAAATTGGAAAACTTAAAATAATGGAGAGATAAACCATGTTTATGGAACAAAGATCAATGTTAAGAAACCAATTCTCAAGGTAATTTATAGCTCTAAAACAGTCCTAATCAATATCTCAGCAAGTTTTTTTTTTTTTTGGAGATTGACAAATTTTCCTAAAATTTATATGGAAATTCAAAATATCTTCAATACCCCAAACTACCTTGATCAGGAAAAGAGTTGGGCAATTTATAGTGACTTTCAGATTTATCCTAAAGTTAATCTGTAAAGTGTTATGTTTGCATCAAGATAGATCAGTGGATAAGAACAGAGCCCAGAAATAAATCAACACACGTATAATCAACTGATTTTCAACACTAAATATAGTCAATTCTTTAGAAAAAGGACAGTAGTTTCAACAAATCGTTTATACACAAATTTTAAAAAATGAACTGTGATCAAAATGCATATAAAAATATAACTCACAAAAGGGGTGCCTGTGTGGCTCAGTCAGTTAAGTGTCGGACTTCAGCTCAGGTCAGGATCTCACGGTTTTTGAGTTCAAGCCCTGTGTCGGGCTCTTTGCTAACAGCTCAGAACCTGGAGCCTGCTTCTGATTCTGTGTCTCCTCCTCTCTCCCTGTCCCTCCCATGCTCATGCTCTGTCTCTGTCTCTCAATAATAAATAAACGTTAAAAAAAAATTTAAAAAAGGTATAACTCACAATGAATCATTAGTTTGAGTTACAAATAACAGAAAACAAGTTGAAATAATGTTTAAAAATCATGAACTCTAAGGATTTTAGGATGTGTCATTGAATCTGAGAAAGAGTTAAATAAGAAGGCCTCAGAAGATATGAGCATTAGAGCACCTCCCATGAGGTTAGCAACAAGAGTCTATACACATTCCTGTAGAACTTCATCATTGACTTGACTCTGCTCTCAAGTCCTTGTCTCTCAGTTTAAATTCTAAATTCTTCCAAGAAGCAGTCTGATGAGCCTGTCTTTGTTCGAGTAGTTACCTTTGTTCCAATGAACCTAGTTTGGCATTGGGTTATAGTTATTACCATGACAGCTGTCAACTCATTTCTGTAACCCTGCACATGATTATAGGGGAAACAAGTTCCACAGAAGTGGTTCAAACCAATTGTTGTATAAATTTATGTAAATTTTAGTTTCATTACTTAATAGTGTAGACTAAAATTTAGGAAACAAGACATGAAAGCTGTAGTTGTTTTAAAATATGATTCTAAATTATCTCTATTTGATCTCATCCTGAAAAGGGAAAATTTTATTATAAATAAAAATGAGAATAAGTAAGTCTTAGTCTATTGAAACATACTTCTCCGAGGAATTGTCATTTCAGATATTTATGTATGTATTTATATCTTTATGCTCAATTGAATAAATATACAAACCTTAACCTTTTGCAGCTATTTCTGATGCAAAATTACACCCATGTGACCCTGATGAAATTGAAATTAGTGGTGACTGTGTTCGTAAGTATCAAATTTTATTTTTTTTAACAATTTATAAACTTACAATTTCAAAGTTGTTTTGTTCATTTCTCTTGAGAGAGAGAGAGCGAGCATGAGCAGGGGGAGGGGCAGAGAGAAAGAGGGAGAGAGAGAATCCCCAGCAAGCTCCGTGCTGTCAGCCGAGAACCTGATTCAGGGCTCAGTCTCACAAACTGTGAGATCATGACCTGAGCTGAAATCAAGAGTTGGACACTTAACTGACTGAGCCACCCAGGTGCCCCCATTTCAATGGGTTTTTATGTTCTGTAACTTACTTAGATGTTAGTTATGCTATTTGACTTCACCTCAGTCTCATGACTATCAAAAATAAAAATCACTTTATCCTGCCTGTAAGGAATAGTCCTGGAATTAGCAAATATATGGAGTTGGGCATGTCATACCCTACAGATATTGGTAGAATTCTTTTATGGGGAAATATTTGGCAGTATATCGCAACAATATTAAAAATGCAGGGGCGCCTGGGTGGCGCAGTCGGTTAAGCGTCCGACTTCAGCCAGGTCACGATCTCGCGGTCCGTGAGTTCGAGCCCCGCGTCGGGCTCTGGGCTGATGGCTCGGAGCCTGGAGCCTGTTTCCGATTCTGTGTGTCTCCCTCTCTCTCTGCCCCTCCCCCGTTCATGCTCTGTCTCTCTCTGTCCCAAAAATAAATAAAAAACGTTGAAAAAATTTAAAAAAAAAAAAAAAAATGCACATATATTTGTCCTCAACAATTCCATTTTCAAAAGTCTAGCTTATAGGGGCGCCTGGGTGGCGCAGTCGGTTAAGCGTCCGACTTCAGCCAGGTCACGATCTCGCGGTCCGTGAGTTCGAGCCCCGCGTCAGGCTCTGGGCTGATGGCTCGGAGCCTGGAGCCTGTTTCCGATTCTGTGTCTCCCTCTCTCTCTGCCCCTCCCCCGTTCATGCTCTGTCTCTCTCTGTCCCAAAAATAAATAAAAAATGTTGGAAAAAAAAAAAAAAAAAGTCTAGCTTATAGAAATATTTAAAGAAGCATGTAAGTATTCTCTTTAAAACAGCATTTTTCTAATAATATGAAAAACTAAATTGCAAATATACAATAACTGCTGATGATTCAATATTTTCGGTGTACCCATGATAAAATATTCTATAAACAATATTAAAATTCAGGAATACATTCTTTGATATTAGTAAATATTAATAGCATACTGTAGTTAAGAAATCAAAATATGTAGCACAATCTCATTTTTATTTTCTGAAAGCGATTGCATTTATACCAAATAACTCTTGAAAGATAAACACCAAAAATGTTAATGGTACTCGTAATTTTTCTCCTCCTTCAAATCTGTATTTTTTTTTATTTTCTAAATTAAATTTTTAGAAGTTGTTTACAAACTAAAAAAATCCTATGTCAGTATTTCTTAAAATAACTCTAAATAGATCGTCTAATAAATTTATGATATCTACTTAAAGGATGAGAAGAGATTAAAATTATTATTGAAACCTTAGCGTTTTTGCGGGATATATTGGTCAAGTATATTGATGATGATATGAGAATATAATAAATGAATATGGGATTGTTGACATATAATTAACTAAGGTGTTTGATAAAATAAACCATAATGACAAAAAACAAATCAGGATAGATTATATAATATTTAGATACCAGTTCTAAAAATTAATGTGTTTTGCCTTTGAAAACTACCCTTATAATAATGCTCAAAATAAGGGGTGCCTGGGTGGCTCTGTCAGTTAAGGATTTGACTCTTGATTTTGGCTCAGATCATGATCTCACAGTTGGGAGGTCAAACCCCAACATGGGCTCTATGCTGGGCGTGGAAGCTGCTTAATAGTCTTCTTCCCCCTTGCTCTCTGCCCCTTCCTCACTTGCACTCTCTCTCAAAAAACAAAATAATAGCACTCAAAGTAAATCCCTCTGAATTGTTTTTCTATGTTCTATTCCAATTGTAAATGGATTTTCCAGCTCCTTTTTCTACTGTTCTTTAAACAAGTTATTATTTTATCTGAAAGTCTCAGTTTAATTAAACACTGTGATTTAAGTTCTTAAGAGAACAAAACAATATCCCTAATAATAGTAATATTAAACATAAAGTATATTTGTTATACTTTATATATAACCTGCGTAATAGGTTTGGATTATCTTTCTCATATACATATATTATAGTGAAATCGCTTTTCTTTTCTGAATAAGCAATAAATTTAAGCTATGTATGTATGTTGTACAGAAGGCTTATGCAATTATTGGAAAAAAATGCTATACAAAATCATACACAATCTGGGGAGATAACCCTTGAATGGAAATATTGAATCAAAAGTCAACAGCTTCAGGATAAAGTAGAGAATATGTTAACATATCCAGCAACTGTTAATATCAGAATTGACAAAAAGGTACAAGCAGAAATAATTTATCTCTTGTTTTTGCAAACTTTTGTTTTAAATATATGTTGACAAAGTTTCTTTCCTCTACATTGTTGTGAGCAATGATCTGTTTTTTCACCCAGATAGTTGATACCATTTAAAATAGTGATTCAAAATTTTAATTTTCATGAATTATTTTCTTTTCAGTTATCGGTCATCTCTTACTCTAAATAATCATTTACATAGATAGTTCTTCCCTGTTTGGAAATAAGTTGAACTTCTTTTTCCTAATTTATGTAAGAGGAAATTTTCCCTCATATATAATTTTTTTAAAAACCAATGTACTAAAGAGTAGTCTATTATTTCTTTCAAATGTGAACATAATGATTTGACCTCATGTTTAAGATGTTTGGCAAGGTATTTGTTACTTAGATTAGGAGTGCCTGGGTGGCTCAGTTAATCATCCAACTCTTGATTTTGGCTCAGGTCATGGCCTCATAGTTTGTGAAATTGAGCCCCGAGTTAGGCTCTGTGCTAACAACACAGACCCTGCTTGGTACTCTCTCTGCCCCTTCCCTGCTTGTGTGTTCTCTCTCTCTCTCTCTTTCTCTTTCTCTCTCTCTCTCTCTCTCTCAAAATAAAAAAAACAACAATATTTATTACTCAGATTAGTTTGAAAAAAATTCATTTGCTACTCGGATTTTGTAATTGAATATCTAACAAAATAGCAAGTTAAAATATCTTAAAATACACAAGGTTATTTTTTCCCTTATATTTAGGTTAGAATCCCTCAGAGTTTTCAAAAATTTATGAGAGGACTAAAAAAATTACTTTTGCAACTATTGTAAAATGACCATGTATATCCTAAAAAAAATTTGTACATTTTAACACGTTTTAAATGTTGTAAAATTTATCACTTGGATATTTTTCTCTTTTCTAAAACAAAGGAAATTTAAAAAACTCATTTAGAAACATTTTAGATCCCTAAATTTAATCTTACAAATGACCAGAGATGAAAATTGCAAAATCTTCCCAAGTTCCTAGAGAAAATTTCAAACATTTTTAACATCAGAAAAATGAAAAGAGTAAGACTGTTGTTTAACACCTGATGTATTTCACTCAACAGTTTAATCAGTCCCGTAATGAGCTGCTCTTTCAACCCAGAGTAATGATGGGTTGAGTTATAAGAGGAAAATAGTAAGCCTTTTGAGTTTACATTATAATGACTTTTTTTTTTTTAATGTTTATTTTTGAGAGAGAGAGAGAGAGAGAGAGAGGAAGCAGGGGAGGGGCAGAGAGAGAGGAAGACAGAATCCGAAGCAGGCTCCAGGCTCCGAGCTGTCAGCACAGAACCCGATGCGGGGCTGGAACTCACAAACCGCAAGATCATGACCTGAGCAGAACGAAGCTGGACATTCAACCGACTGAGCCACCCAGACACCCCTATAAATGACTACTTTTTAAGCAAGAAATTATAACGTAAAAAAAACCTTAATTTTATTTCTTTGTTCAATCTTTTAGAAAGGGAAATCTTTCATAAATCACTTCGAAGGAGGTGAATTACTTTTATGCTCAAGAGCTAGACTTCTTTCAAGGGTAGACACATCCAAAGTACATTAATATAAGCTTGATGAGCTGATAAGTTTCTCTGCTATCAATATTTCTGTGATTATTGGGTCAAAAATAAAAATGTGCTGCTTTGCTGATTGCTAGATAATAGTTATCTTTCTGAATGTATTTTACTTTTCTTAATATAAATCCCTGAGCCGCAGTCTCCATGAGCTTTCTGCTTGTCATTATCCATTCTTTAAGATGCCTGATTGATGACAGATTATGCATTTTTTCCCCTCAGGTCAGCGGTTTGTCTCAGTGCCACCACCGCCCCCAGGAAGGCCAGAAGTTGTGGTGGAGCTGATTGAATCCAGGCTTTTCTGTAGGTGTGCTTTTGATGTTTCCCCTACAAGCACTTCGGTGGGATTTCTCATAACTTGGTCTAGGCTTTCTTCTCAAGAAATCAAAGAGGAGCTGAAGCAAGAGACCACAGTTCAGGCATTCTCTCTTTTAGAGCTGGATGGAATAAATCTCAGACTCGGAGATAGGGTATGTTTACATTTTTTTTTCTTTTCGTGAATGTATTGATTTTAAAAAATGAGTTTTTTAACATATCCTAAAAATACCTTCATCCTCAGAATACCAAGCACTAATGTTTTTCTTTTTCTTTTTTCCTTGGCAATTGTGCCAACTCAAATGATATTGGATGAGTCAGTATCTTAATGACTACATATGAATATCTGCTGTTACCATTTGCTGAATTATCAATGAACCCTTATAACTTGATGCCTCTTTCTGGTTTTAAAATGATATGTTTTTATTCTTGAAAAATATTTTCATTTTTTTAATGATGATGTCACTTATCCACTTTTAAATATATCTTAAATACAAAGTCTACAACACTTTGATTTATGTTGAGGTTTGAATAGGTAATATTTTTAAATTGTGGAATTTTTCTCGATTTTCAAGCAAGTTTTCAAATTGTTTAGTTTCTTATTATCTTTTATGCACAATCTACTATAAGTTAAGTACTTAATTACAATAGTTTACACATATTTTCCCCATAATTGTATTGCTAAATGATTATTCATAACTGTGTTCATAGATATTCTGTAGTGCTTCCATCTTTTTGTTGGAGAATCCACATGTACAAAGCTTAGCCATCGAAAGCCAAGAATTTTTTGCAGGCATTAAGGTATGTAGCCACGGGGATGGATCAGACAGATTACTTCTCTATCACTGTGTTTTCTATACTGTGATCTGTGGATGCTGGTTCCAAGACCTCATCACAGACTGAACACTGAGATCCGAGAGTCTATATTTTTGAAAAATTACCCAAATAATTCTAATGCACAGCACTGTTCGAGGGCCCCTGTTAATGAACTAAAATTGGAATATACTTGCATATTTTTTGAGAAATAGCTCAAATTAGAATAAAAGTGGGGCACTTGGGTAGCTCGTCAGTTAAATGTCTGACTTTGGCTCAGATCATGATCTTACACTTCATGAACTGGAGCCCTGCATCGGGCTCTCCACTGACATTGTGGAGCCTGCTTAGAATTCTCTCTCCCTCTCTTTCTCTCTGTCCCTCCCGAATTTGTGCTCTCTCTCTCTTTCTCTCTCTCTGTCAAAATAATTAACTTAAAAAAATTAAAAATGAAAGCTTTGTTCCC
This sequence comes from Panthera leo, assembly GCF_018350215.1. Lineage (NCBI taxonomy): Eukaryota > Metazoa > Chordata > Mammalia > Carnivora > Felidae > Panthera > Panthera leo. The sequence goes on along the minus strand of NC_056680.1, from coordinate 104,358,965 downwards.
ATAATTCATTCTATCACATGTCTAAAAGTTAGATTATTGATATTTAGTTAGCATGCAGGTCGGAAGACGAGTACCAGGTCAGGTACTGAAGCCTCTGACTAGAGTAAAATTGACCCAGAAATCTGGGCTCTATGAACTGTGAAGATGGAGGTAACTACACAAGGCAATGTCTGTGGTCACTGCTGGTATCATGGGAGGTCCAAGAACAGGATCTGCTGCTATTACAGCAGATGAGCAGTCATCCAGGGAATCCAGAAGTGGTGGAATGAATGGGGCAATATTATGAGGTCTAGGCAGACAGGCACTGTACACCCCCTGTGGTCTCAGCCACAGGACTGGAGTTTGACCTGGACTCATCTCTAGTTCAAGGACAAGATGAGACAAATCAATAGATTGTGTGAATAGGACTCATAATAGATTGTGAGAGCCTAGACAAAAACTGGTCTGGAGAAAGTCCATTTATACACAGTAGGGACCAAGGAAGGAGTGAGAAGAGTGACCATGTTGTCAGAAGAGTATAATCACAGTAGGAGGAGAGAAGAGCTCATACCTCAGGGAGGCAGAACCTTTGGATCTCCATTGGTGAACACTCAGCAAAAAACATCCGGGTCATTGGTCAGCCCCCAGGAGATGTTTCTAATTAGGCTAGTAGGGAGCTAGCCAAGAATTCAGACGGAGTAAAAACTTCCTGCCTCAAAAAAGGATTGGCCCATGAACTGGGGTGGGACCAGTCCTAGACTTCAGTAGTTAGTAATCCAACTAAGGAAGACAGAGGCTGCAACATAAGCTTGAGATATTTGAGGTGACAATGATATTTTGATTTATATATGCAAAAATACTTAGATTTCTAACTTATGTTAAGGGTGATATTAATCTCTCAGAATAAACACACTCATTTGTGAGTCAGTAAATGTTAACAAACAAATGAAAGAATATAGGCTTCTCTCTGTCTGTGCCCATTCCCCAGTGCCCATCCCAGAACCAGAATCATCAAGACAGACTCCTACCAGACTGCCTACCATGTTGGGGAACCAAGTTATCCCTCAGTTCAGGGCAGTACAGTGACTCCGTGTACTCTGCTATGTGCTAATGTTTTTAAAGATTTGGTTTTAATCTTATTAAATTGAAAATTTCAGGGCTTAAGTTATTACTCCCAGCTTATTTAGCAAAATAGGAGCTGTTAAGAAAAATGCTCTTGTAAAATTTTATCTTAGGAATAAATTCTATTTTGATATGACTACATATTTTCTTATACCAGTTACACCCTGAATTAAGCACTATATCAGAAGATGGGAAAGAATATCGCCTGAAGATAGAGAGCACAGTACCTGTCATTTGTTCTGAATTCAGTGAGCTTGACCAGGAATGCAAAATCTCATTAAAACTGAAAACTGTTGATCAAGGTAATACACTAAATTCACTTAATTTTATTACTGGATTTCAAATAATAATTAATGCTTTTTTTTTCTTCTAGAAAAAGTCACTGGAGAGTATGCATATAATGAATTATGTTGTGTGTTTACATCAAATTATAGCTCAGCCATATTAATGATATGGGTCCATATTATTGACTGTCAAAACAGTCTATGTTGCAATTCACATTTATCCTTCCTGGGCTCATAGCATGTATTAAAAAAAAAAAAAACAGTGATGAACAACTCCTCATCATCATCTTTTTCTTCCTCCTTTTCATTCTCATCCTCCCACTTACTTTTTTCTTTGCTTTGTTTTCAGAGATGGAGAGACAAACTGCTCTTTAAGATTTTCCAAATACCCCTAACTAGGGAGGTATGATATGTTATATTAACATAAATTCAAGCTTATGCAACATGGGTCTCCTAATACAGTCTTTATACTTCTCTCCTTAATGTAAGCTTGTGTTTGAGACCTTTTGTTATAAAATTGTATTTAAATTACAAATTACATAGATTGTGTGATGCATGGCTGCACATATGTCACTGTCACAGCCATATAGGGAGAGATAAAATTCTCCCAAAGGACACGATAGATTATGAGAGGACAAAGCATGGATGGCGGTGATTGGGTTTAGTTGAATTCTGTTTCTCCCTCTAAGACTTTGAGGTAGAAACCAAAGCACATAAGAGATATATAAATTAGAATATGACTTTTAAGAGAGATTCTGTTTACATACCTTTTCACCATAGGACATAAAATTTTATGTAATAAATATACCAAATACGATGTGTCTAGGTCTTCAGGTCTCTATTATACCTAATTAAATCAGAGAAGCAAAGGATAAAAATGTTTGAAGAGAGAGTCCCATGGGAATGATACACCCAGAAAAGAGATGGACGTACAAATAGAGAGAAGCATTGGGAGATGCTGTCTCAAGACAGGTGACAGTAAACAGGCTTAGGTAATAAATGCCCAGCCACTCATTCAGATTTCAGGAGCATTGTGAGCAACACTGTGTTTTGAAATTCAGCACAGAAATATGCAATTAAACCCTCTCTCTCAGACTGTTTGACATAATTTTACTTCAAACTACGTGTGAAAAGTATGTTTGGTAAATTTTACTACAGCTTATGGGGGAGAATAGGAAGAGGATGATGTTAATATGACCCTTTTCAAACTTGTGTCAGGCAGAGATTTTCTTCAGCTGCAAGTATACTTTAAACTATATTTGTGTGCTCTCAATTCTTGCAGCAAGAAAGGCATTATTATAATAATACAAAAGCAATATATATCTACATTTTAGGAGTTTGCATGTCCCTGCTATTTGTCAGTTAAAAATAATTTCCCTTTTTTTCTGGAGGAGAATTTCTGGATTTCATTCTGGATTTGCTTCATCTTATCTTTTTTAAGTGTATTTTCATTGCATATCTACTTCCACAGAGCTCAAGTGGGTATCTCTTAGTGTATTTCCACAACTACTATGCTGCTTTTTCACAGGCTTATAGAGAGCAATACTTGTCCCTCATACCGTGGACCAGGGGAAATGATGTCAGGGGTTATATCCAAGCCAGATATATTCCACAGTGACTTTAGGGAGCCAGCTAAAAATTTGGATGTTTCTGTTATTTTTTATGTGCATAATAACAGTATGCATTTCCATGGAAAAAAATGCATAAAGAGGAACTTTTTTTTCAGTAATTTTGAATCTAGTGCAGTGTCCTACATCAGACCAATATAATTTTACACCTGAAAATCATGTGTGGAAGAAAAGACGATAGAAAAGTTTTCAACAACAGCCACTTTTTTCTAGATCTCAGAAGGATTTTGTAATTACTAATAAGATATGATAGCAGACTTCCCTTCTTACCGGTTTTTGAAATAATCTATCCTTTTTGTTTACTTACACAAATTCCTGAAGTTCCTTTCTCTCTTCTGTTACTATTTTTTTTTTTTTATTGTTTTCTGTCCTTTTTTCCATAGGAAAGAAAGCTTCTCAAGGTTCTGAATATATTGAGACATTTGGGAGATAAAAAGCAATAGAGAGTTTATTACTTGTGTGGAATTACTTAATTTATTTTAATTTTTCTATTTTTAAGTTGATGATCCAATAATCATCTGTACTAATAACCATTGCTATCACTCAACAATGGATAGAACATGAGTACAAACCCTATGAAATATTACAGATATATCTGGACCCAAGGCACAATTGATACAGAAAGACATCAAACTTTGCTTTTTGGTGGTGAAATTATGATTTTTTTGCACAAACAATAAATTTTATATATTGCTTTGAATTTTATGAAGGTGCATATGGATTTATAACCTTATTGAAAATAGTACTATGTATACATATATATTGAAGTTGATTAATTACTTATAAAAATCAAATAGAGTTCTATACCTTTAGACAAAATTTACACATTCAGACAAAATTACAACCATATTTTTTAAATAAGAGAAAATGAGAATAATATCTCGATTCAATTTTCCATGTTAATCAAGTTATTACATGCTTTTGTTGGTATATTTCCTTACAAAAATTCTCAATGTATTTTTTCACAAAATAGGTACAGAACAGCTAGGTTTAAACTTGGCACTGTCTTCCTGTCACGTGGACCTTCACCAGACATCATCCTGTGCTAATGGATCCTGTAACCATGCTTTTGTGTCCTACACTGCTGTAACAGATTTTTCTCGAGACGGAGATAGAATCACAAACATTGTAGTGGAACCTATAGTTAATGAGGATTTCCTGTGGAACAGCTACATTCCAGACAGCATCCAGGTTGACAAATTACAAAAATATCTTCACAATTGAAGCTTTAAAAAAGATATATTTATTTGAGCAATACATCTCATAAACGTTTCATTTCAAAATTACTTAATAAGTTTTTTCCATTTTAAATGATTCAGTTTTCTATAACTATGATAAAAGCAATTATTTGAAAATTCATTGAGATTGCTAAGCTATTTATTGTATGTCACTAAATACAATTAATGATAATATTTACCAAAAATATCTTTGCTTTTAAGATCAAAGTAAAGGATGTCCCAACTGCTTACTGCTATTCATTTACTGACCCACATATAATTACATTTGATGGCAGGTAATTTCCTGAAAGTTTTTTTTCTTTTAATAGTTTTTGCTTCTTTTGGAATTTGCTGTTGTTTTGTTTCTAGTCCTATTCACAAAGATTAGAAAGGAAGGCATGTATAGATAACACTGGCTTATTTCAAAATACTGATTTATTTGTGTGAAATGTTTTTGCCTTAAACTTTAGCTTTTGGTAAATATACAGATTTGTAGTGAGTCTGTATTTGTAAAAATGAAGATTCTTACAAATATGAATAGTCATTTTAATTTGATCATTCAGTTATTTTTAATAATGATTAAAATATTTGCTCTAGAGATATTTACTATATTGCATTTCTGCAAGATACGGAAATAATCTTTTTGGTTTAGGCAAGATGATTAAACTAATACAAAATTATTTAAAAAGCTAAACACTTCTAAAAAACTAAACACTTCTAATTCATGACAGTGATACTCAGGGGGGAAACTATTGTGGCTATCATAAATACCTAAATATCTGCTTCTAGAATGCAAATAAAATGGGCTAAATGGCCAAAAAGTAACCTAAGCTATCTTGCTATTAATATCTGCCTATAAGGGGGCGCCTGGGTGGCGCAGTCGGTTAAGCGTCCGACTTCAGCCAGGTCACGATCTCGCGGTCCGTGAGTTCGAGCCCCGCGTCAGGCTCTGGGCTGATGGCTCGGAGCCTGGAGCCTGTTTCCGATTCTGTGTCTCCCTCTCTCTCTGCCCCTCCCCCGTTCATGCTCTGTCTCTCTCTGTCCCAAAAATAAATAAAAAACGTTGAAAAAAAAAAAATATCTGCCTATAAGGATTTAAACTCAGTTTATACTCTTCTGGGGAATATGTGATTTTAAGATGTGCCTAAGAAAATTTTAAGAACACCTCTTTGGTGAGTCAAAATTTTCTTCATGACATAAGGTAATTTATTCTTTTTAAGATCTTTTTTTTTAAATTTTTTTGGGGGAGGTTATTTATTTTTGAGAGAGAGAGACACACAGAGTGCGAATGTGGAGGGGCAGAGAGAGTGGAAGACACAGAATCTGAAGCGGTTTCCAGGCTCTGACCTGTCAGCACAGAGCCCATCGTGGGCCTCGAACTCATAAACGGTGCATTTAGACCTGAGCTGCAGTCAGACGCTTAAATGACTGAGCCACCGAGGCACCCTTCTTTTTAAGATATTTTTAATGTCATCATTGTCTGTAAAATTATTCAATATGAACAAATAGAGATAGAAATCCTCCATAGCAAGTGATACTCTGAAAATTTGAACAAGTATTAAAAAGTAGAAATTGATCCCACCTTCAAGAATCCTTTATGGTTATGATGAAAACTTAAAACTTTTAGTGGAAAAACCTCCAAGAATAGTGGGATTGATTTAATCAGCTATAATTCAACAAGATTAATTGTGCAAGGAGTGACAATCCCTGTTCTAAATGCTGGGGGTGTGGCGGGGCATAGAACAAACGTGCCCTCTCTCATGCAGCTTACTTCTATAAAGCAAAAGAGAGATATGCATGATTAATAAGTAAAATACATAGTGTATCTGAGTAAACTTATAATAAGTAAGTAAACTTATAAATAAGTTTAACACACATTGTTTGTGCTTAATGTATTATTGTGGTATTTTATACCAATTCTTAATGCAGTTGATTTTTATTAATGCCAGGGTATATGATAATTTCAAGACTGGAACATTTGTGCTTTATAAGAGTATGTCACGTGATTTTGAAGTCCATGTACGCCAGTGGGACTGTGGAAGCCTTCACTATCCTGTGTCCTGTAACTGCGGGTTTGTTGCCAAAGAAGAAGGTGATATAGTTACTTTTGATATGTGCAGTGGCCAGCTACATGAATCACAGCCATATTTATCTGTAAAGAGCCAAGATGCAACCAGCAATATCAAGATAAGTGAATCTTACTTAGGAAGAAAAGTCACAGTATGTATGATTCTTCACGGTTGAAAGTATTTTTCCTTTCTTTTCCTACAGATTTTGGATTGATTTCTGAACTTGTTTTCATCTCTGTTAAATTAAGAGTTATCTTTTTTTTTTTTTTTTGCATTAGGGTTTTTTTTCCCCCTAAATAAAGCTTTAGGGGAAGGATCTAAGAAGGAATAATACCTTTTTTCAATTTTCCGTACACATTTAGACACAACATAGTTAAGTCTTTGTCAAATCTAAGCAGCCTTATTTTAAGATTTCAATATGCTAACTTGGTAAGTTATTCCTAAAAAATATTTTTCACAGTGCCTAATAAATCATATATTAGGGATTAAATATATAGTTAAGAATAAATATTCAGGAATAGTTAGAAATATAGAGTTTTCATTCTTGCATCAAGATATATTGAACATATATAAATAAATTCAACACACTGTTTTGTATTTAATGTATTTAATGTGTTATTTTATACCAACTCTTAATGCAGTTGATTTATTTCTGTATTGCAGATCTGGTTTTCTTCTGGAGCATTTATCCGTGCTGATCTTAGTGAATGGGGCATGAGTTTAACAATCCGAGCCCCTAGCTTAGACTATAGAAACACTTTGGGACTTTGTGGCACCTTTGATGAAAACCCAGAAAATGATTTCCATAATAAAAATGGAACCAAAATTAGTTCAACTTTTAATGATTGTGTTGCTTTTATTAATGAATGGAGGTAAGAAAGTAAATTATTTTCATTTGTTATTGTATTCATGTTAGAGTTTAAGTGAGGGTGACATGGGGGCGCCTGGGTGGCTCAGTCACTAAAGCATCTGATTTCATCTCAGGTCATGATCTCGCGTTTTGTGAGTTCTAGCCCCTCATTGGGCTCTGTGCTGACAGGTCGGAGCCTGGCCTGCTTTGGATTCTGTGTCTCCCCCTCTCTGTGCCCCTCCCATGCTCATGCTCTGTTTCTCTCTGTCTCTCAATAAGAAATAAACATTAAAAAAAAATTAAAAAATAAATAAATGAATGGTGACACAGTATTCTGCGGGTTTTTGTTTTTGTTTTTGTTTTGTTTGTTTGTTTGTTTTTCAACACATTACTGAGAAAAAAATGTTCTTGTCCAAATTACTATTCTTTTCTCTTTTGCACTTGGAAGGATTTTGCCAGGGAAAAGCATGTTTGACACAATGCCAATTTCTCCGCCATCATCTGGAAAACAATCCTATTGTAGCTGCTCTCTGACTAATTCATTATATCCTTCTGATCACCTGGACAGTGTTTCTCAACCAGAGATTGTTTCAGGTTGCAGAGATCTCAAACATGTCAAATTCTCTTTCCTGATACCAGAACTAGATGTCACTTCTGAATATATTAATTCAGAAGCTCTTACCAGAGGGATAAATGAGTATGCATTTGAAGAAAATAATTTGAATTTCTTTCCTCAAGAAAAAAAGCACGTGAACCTAACCAAACTGGACTTAGATTTACAAACACATCCTGGAAATGAAAAACAACACACACCAAACACTTCGGACAATGGGAAACAGACCCAGGACCAGGGTAGCCGCAGCCAAGAGATGAGGTGGGATCCACAAAACAGATGGAAACGGCAAAACATAAATTATGAGTTTCTTCCTATGTTTGCTTTACGAAGTCTCAGCCAAAGTGACCTAGAAGAATTCACTTATTTCTTCCCTGAGGACCATTCTGAGGATGTCCACCAAGAGTTTGTCCCTACGTGGCCCACACCCTCTGGTCTCACTGAATACAGCACCTTGGCACTGTGCCAGCAGACTCTTGGTAACTCCAGCATAGGAAGACACTGTCTTGCCTTTCTGGGCAAGAGCCTAGACATTGCTATAGATATGTGCATTAAGGATGTTCTCCTAAAAGATGATCTTAGCTGGACAGAAGCAGCTGTGGCTCTTTTAGAAAATGAATGTGAAAGGAGAATTTTGGAAGAGGGGAAATACAACACAGAAGAATATGGCAAGTCAATTGAAGACGTTCTCTCAGTACTAAAATGCCCCAATTTATGCAGTGGCAATGGGCAGTGTATGGTATGGGGATGTGTATGTTCCCCAGGCTTTAGTTCCTATGATTGCAGTGATTCCCATGGTGAGTAAGTACCCTCCAACTTTGATATTGTGTATGTCATTTGATTATGAAAACTTATTTGTTCTCTCTTACCTTCTGTATTTTGACAGAGTTCCTTCAGATTATGTTGGGAAAAGAATGTAAATTATATTAAGCAATACTATTAGTAATAATTCTTCCAAAGTGTCTCATCTTACTTATAGTGAAAGCTGGGGTACTGATAATAGCCTATAAAGCACAATATGTTCAGGCACACCATATATCTTCAAACTCATCCCCTACAACTAAAACCCTCACTTATTTTACTCCACCCACTTTGGTTTCTGTTCTCTTGACCTCAGGGCCTTTGCATACAGTTTATCCCTCTACTGGTAGAGAATCATTATTTCTCTAGAACTCACATTCACTGTATTTTGAGTACTGTGTTTATAATATTTTACTAATTATACCAATTTGCTTAATATTTTCACTAACCCATCTACGTGGCACAAACTATTTTGTATCTCAGTATATAAGAGAAAGAAATTTCTAAAAGTCAATTGGATTTCATTAGCTATTAAACCAGTAACTCCTGATTTTCTTCTACCCCCACCATCCTGCCCTTTTCCATCTCAGTAAATGTAAACTTCACTCCTCTGATTGTTCATGTTAAAAACTTGTAGTCATTTTGGCTTCTCATTTTTTTTTTTCATGCCTCATGTTTTAGTAGCAAATCCAGCTCTAGATTTGAAGAATATCATCTCTTTCCCTGCAATAAATTAGTCCAAGCTACTATTATATCTCACCTGGATTATTATAGATTCTCTCAAAGTTTATTTTGCATATAACAGCTAAAGAGATCCCTTTGAAATGATAGTGAGATCACAGAACTCTTGCTTAAATGCCTCTAATGGCTCTCTCTCTCTCCTTCCGAGTAAAATCCACATTCCCTACCATGGTCTAGAAGACCCTATGCAGTCTGAACCTCCTCTCTCACTGAACTCATCTACCATTCTCTCCATAGTCCACTGCTCCCCAGTGTTCTTAAGTGGTTGCTTTGCTGTTTGTCAAAGAGGCCAAGCCTGCTCCCACCTCAGGACCTTTGAATTACTTTCCCTTTCACGGGAGCATTCTTCCAATTCATAGATTCCTGATCAACTTCCTTCTCTTCTCTGTTCAAATATCGTATTATTTCAGACTTCTTCCAAAGTCTTTCAAAATAAAGTAGTTTTCTTCACACAATCACATAGTCTTATCTCACTTAATATAGTTAGTACATATGTTTTCTCCATAGTCTTGAAAACATTTGTGTGATACACTTTATATTTATTTTTCATTTTTTTTTTTGTCCTCCCATATTAGAATGTAAATTATATGAAGGCAGGAACTTGTTCTCTTTACATAGAGAAACCTAGTATTCAGTACCTAGAATAACATCTGGAAAAGTAGAAATTCTTCAGTAAACATTTGTTGAATATGAAAGAATAAACAAATGTTTTTTTAATTTCCATAAGCATTTTTAGTGTTCTGAGTATACAATTTATGATTTTATATTCTCCTGCTAGTAAAGTTATATTCACTTACATTTTGCCAGTACTTAGAGGACTCAGTTACTTTCATATGCTGCATTTATCTATTTTGACAACCAGATCTTGCTGGTACACATGATGTGTGATCTTACCAAGACCAGAACCAAAGATATAACTATGTGAAAATCAGTTAACTCTGACTACTAGGAGAATTTTTTTCTCCTGTGATTGAAAGTACACTTAAGATTATGGTGGCATGTAAGATAGCAATAATACATAAAAACATTAATAACATTTTCATAAAATTTTGATAATTCTTCTTTTTAAATTAAGACTTTTTTTAAATATTAATATATTACATTGCTAATTACACTATTTTATTGCAGAAGTATTTTTCTATAACCCACCTCTATGGCACAAACCAAAATGGCAAAAACAAAACACAGGCCATTGTAGTAGTAATTTGCTAATACTTGTAAATAATTGGTATTAAACATTATTAAAACATCAATTAAATCTGTGTATTTGGGCACTGGTAGTATCTTTAATGCTGTTGTTATTGGCTTGATGGTAAGTGACACTTTTTTAAATACCAGGTTACTCTTAATATTTAATAGTTTAATTAAGGTACTTATATTTGGTTAGACTTCAAAATATTATTTTCCATATGCTTTTAATTTGGACCTTGCAAATAATTAGTTTATTTTTATGGATTTTTGTCCATTTTGTTTTATCACTTTTGTCCAAAGACAAGGCTCCTGAAATTATAGGACTTGGGAATGCTGGATTCTGTAATATTCGAAAATATAATTGTATGACAGTGAGAGTGTTTGGTCAAGGCTTCAAAGAATTACCTTCAACTAAATGTGAAGTTACTAAACTGCAGGTATGTTAATTATAGTGTTGAAAAACAATTAAGTTTATGAGTTATTCAGATTAATTTTTTCTTGGATTAATTTGGTCTATCAGTTAACAACATAATCCCAAAGGATGTCAAATCCACAGAGAGCTCAATAAGAATATGGTTACATTGCTTAACCTTAAAGTTTCTTTCCTATTCATTAACCATATTAAAATATTTTCTATAATTTTTATTACAGTATTGGCTCACTATTCCAGTCATAATAAGAAATTAAAGTAATATTAAGCTTGATATGTAAGCTTCTGCATTTATTAAAATGTAAAACCACAACAAATAGAGATCATTTTTGCCCAAGACAAATCTGTATGACTTAGGGGATGTAGAGATATGAACAATTCCCTTTTACCAAACAAAAAGTGAAGATTCATTGCACTCATCCTTTATATTTCCCTTACTATGGATTTCAAAATAAAAATAGTGTTTTTCTTTCTTGGGGCTACAAACGACAGACGTAATGACTCAGTTTGAACATTGGTATATCAAGCTATATCTTATTTTGATGATTATTTATCATCAATCATTGGTCTTCCTTTTCTTTATTCAAGTGGATTTTTATTTTAAGGAAAGCCCTTTGAAAATACTGGGGTAAGCTGAAAACTTAAAACAGAAAATCACATTTTAGCATTCTTTATACTTTTTCTCTAAGTTGCTAAAGCTAAATGTGATCCTGGGATTGAGAATTTAAGGAGGAAATAACTTTTGTGTCTGTCTTTTTCAAAGAATTATACAAGAAAAATATTCTTATTTCAGGATTTTTTGAGTAGAGCTTTTCTAAATGAGCCATGAAATATTTTAATCCCAATGAAAAAATAAGACACACAATGGAAAATGGAATGTATGCATAATTTTATTCACTTCAGTATTCCTCAAGAGACTAGACATTATACTGTTTGTGGCAGAATAAATCAAATGACATCACAGTACAATTAAGTTATTTGCCAAAAAGTTTTATAGGTCTGTATTCTCTTGGAAAGTACATTTTGTACTTACTTTCAGATGTATTATTTGCTGTGATATTATTCTCATATGACTTTTTTCTAAATATCTGACAAATAAAGAGCACACTATGAAATTCTCTAACACACTATACAGAACTAGAGAAAGAAAATATATATGTTCACTAGCCAGCGCCAAACTTACTTATATTTTTGCACCCTGTTCAGGATGTTTATTTCATTTGTAATACCATTCAGTTTATTTTTGAGTATTTGTATCTGCTTTAAATTTACTCCACAGTTTACTTGATTTTAGTTATTTATTTATTTGGAAAGTAAGCAAAAAAATCATGGTTCTGGGAGTTGGTGCCGTACGGAAGATTCACACAGAAAAATATCACTGTCTTTTCATCTATACTGCTCTGTCCATTACCCTTTCTTTCCATTCCATTCCCATCTATCCCTGGAGGTATCCACTCTCATTATTTTCTGGTTTGTCCTTACTGCATTTCTTTTGCACAAAGGAACAGATGAATCCCTCCTTTTATTACATGAAAGGTAGCATATTATGGCTGCTCTTTTCTACTTTTGCAATAGTAATTTTACACGTTTTTATCTGGAGATCCAAGCACCCAATCCTTTCTTTCACTTTCTGCCTCTACGAAAAGCAGCCAGAACTTTACAGAATCCAGTTTTTAAATACTTGTAAGATTAAATTCAAGTAGCTTTCCTAGAAATGAATGGTCCTTTGTGATCCAGCTCCTGTCTATTTTTGTAACCTTGAACCGCCTGCATACACTATACTAAAATCTCATGCTGTCTCATGCATCCCTCCCTTTTCACTTGCTCCTCCCTCCAGCCTCACTGAAGTGTAGTCTCTCCAATTCTGCTCCAGGTGTCCAAACGGCAGTCTCCTCTTCTACTTTCAGGGAGAAAAGCCTCCCTTGACCGTGATAGACACAATGGATGCTTTCTCTCTCACTGAACTTAACTTGAATCTTGGTTATAGCAGTATTAAAATTGTTTTGTCTGTCCTTTCCTCTGTGATCTTTCTTCATCAGGAAATTCTCAGCACATGTAGGTACTCTCAAAATATTGATGAATGGAAAATAAATATAACTCCATTTATTCCTTATTTGGGGTTGGCTTCTCCAAACAGGAGGGGAAATGATTTCTGGACTTGGCTGGAACCTTGTTTCAATACACAAAACGCTGTCTCCATCTAAGTGTCCTTATCATGACTACTCTGAAACACTGTTGTCAGTCCCCCTCTGCTAGAGAGAAACCACTGATCTGTTTGGCCAGACTGTACATACCCCCCTCAAACATGGAGATTTGTACTGTGGCCTACTCCTTCAATCCTCAGATCTTAAGATACTTCCCACTAGCCACAGATGAGCATGTTCTTACCTTCCTTTCCTTCTCCTGCAGACTCACAATACTGAAGCATCAACATGGTCCTTGACCATTTCTGAGCAATTGAAAACATTATACAGTTATAAACTTAAAAGAAAAATCTAAGTCAAAATATTGGCAATAAAATATATCCTTTTAGCTTTCTATGTAGTTACCAGTACCTAGAAAATTCTTCTGGCTTTTCCTCTTTAGATCATTTTAATACTAAATACATTTTAATACTAAATGTATTTAGTACATTTAGTAATTTAATACATTTAATACCAATACATTTTAATACTAAAAAATTATACTTTAAGTGTAGATTAAATATGATATGCCACTGAGTTATTAAATAGAGTAAACCAGTTAGAATTTAGTTTCAAGTTATATAGATTCATTTGAATTACCTTAATCAAAAATAGGATTTATTATTAAGGTAGTGTGTTTTTCACAAAATCAGGGTAAGAATGTAATTGCTGAATTCTCAGGAACAACTTGAATTTGGGACTTGAACACCACGAAGACTCAGTATATCTGAATTTGTGTGTGTGTGTGTGTGTGTGTGTGTGTGTGTGTGTGTGTGTGTATGTATCTGTCTGTCTCAGTTCTGCTTTTCTCTGTGGGCTTTATTTTTCCCTTTTACTATATACTAGCCTCCTACACATAGTGAAAAATACAGCCACCCATATCTCCATTACTTTTTATCTTGCACGTGAAGCTACCAGAAGCATACTGGCCCAGTATCCCCTCTGGTATAAAGTTGAAACATTCTAAATAATCAAAGCATTGACTCAGCTTAGATACACCCCCAGAGCAATCAAGCATAGCCAGGAAGATGGGTCATGTAAAAACATGAGAAGGTCCTGGGAACCATATGGATGGAGGACCGACAGAGCAATTTCAAGTAAAAGTAGAAGTTTAAGAGCTTTTGCAGAAGAAATGAGTTTCTGGGCAGAAAATCAAACCACTGTGTGTCAGCTACATAGTCAAATGTGTTTCCTCTTGCTACAAAACTCATTACTTGGAGATTCATTATACATGACCAATATTGATAACTTCTTTGATTTACACCTATAAGAAATGCATGAGGCATTAGAACCAGTTTACGTCTAATTAAGGTATATATGGTTTATATTATTCTGGATAAAATTCACTATTGATGTCAGTTTTATTACTTCATTCATTATATATTCCATTATACCAGCCATGCATTTTTTAAGATTTATATTTTGATTATATGTAGTTTATTAGCAAGGAATTTCCATAATTAAACAGAAGTTAATTGCTTTCTTATTATGCCTTTAGTATAATAGCAGTAATTGGGTCCTTGGAAAAGCTGTCTACACGCATATTGTTTTTCAAAATAGCAGAACTATTGATTGTCAGCTGCCCCCTGATGTTCAGCAGTCTGATACCTTAGATCTGATGGGTGAGAAGCCAATTGCGAAGTGGCAGTTAAAGGTAAAAAAGAAAAGACAGTCTCATATTTATTAATAAAGTAAATATTTATGTATTAAAATTTCATAATGAATTTATGAAGCCACATTTAGAACAAATTATCTTATTATAAAACTGCATCTTACAGGTATCTAATGATGGTTACAGGTTCAGTAATCCCAAAATAATGATCATCTATGATGGGGCTTGTCAACTTTGTGGTCTCTATGAAAAAGACTCATGTACTATAAAGGTAAGCAGTTTTTCACTTATTTTCACATTTACATGGTAAGTATTTTCATTTCCCATGCTATTGGCATATTAAAGGCATATTAGTTGTTTTCACCTTCATATCAGAAATACTAATAGAGAAAAGCCTTCCTCAAGTTTATATGAGGTTAACTGAAATTGTTACTCTGCCAGTAACTCTTGGTGAAATGGCAAGGAGATTTCTACCTCTAATGTTTTCAAGTGGCTGGTTATTTATTTCTTAAAAAAAAATTAAAAGGGGAGGTTCAGATTGAATTTTAACTCCTACTACATTCCTTTTAAAAAGTAATAAAGATTTTCCAGTTAGATGTCTCTCTGCTCGTGCCTAATCTTCTTTGTGGCAAATGACATGCATTTTGATGGAGCTTGTAAAATGTGTAAGGCTACCACTTTTATAGGGAGTGTGTGTGTGTGTGTGTGTGTGTGTGTGTGTGTGTGTGTGTGGCAAATAAATTCATTGAGCCATGCAATTATCTACTTACGAGATTACAGAACACCCCAGCCTGAGCTGAATCCTCACAGCCACACCCTCTTAATCTATGTGCAGTCTGTTGGGTTTATCACCATATCTTTCTCATATGCCAGTTGCTGATTTAATACATACCATGGAAGTAATATTACTTGGCTATTCAAAATTGAGAAGCATATCAAATAATATTTATGTAGATAAAAATGAAAAGTATCATTATTTTGAATTTTAAATCTCTTTTTTTCCCTTGAGATTAGCAATTAGATCATGTCAGTAAAAAGTTTCTGGGGTTTTTAAATTACTTTTTTAATTTTTTTAATGTTTTATTTAGTTTTAGAGAGAGAGAGAGAGAGAGAGAGACAGACAGACAGACAGAGCACAAGCAGGGGAGGGACAGAAAGAGATGGAGACACAGAATCTGAAGCAGGCTCCAGGATCTGAGCTGCTAGCACAAAGCCCAATGCGGGATTCGAACTCAAACCACAAGATGACCTGAGCTGAATTCAGATGCTCAACAGACTGAGCCACCCAAGTGCCCCAGAAGTTTCTGTTTTTACAAAGTTGTTTGATTTTTATTTTCCCCTAAATATTCTGTTTCCACATGTTTTACAGTAAGTACTTTTAAAATTTTGTAATTCAAAATTGTTTTACATTGTTGCGAATGTTCTGTTCTTATTTTTGTGCAGTGTTCCAAGTGACATCAAAGGAGATTACATTAAATGGGCAAAGCTTATATATGCTGAACAAAATTTGGTCTTCTTCCCAGGTTGAAAATTATTGCTACATTTAAAATTATTTTTTTGCAGATCAGCCTCTCTTTCCACTATTTTCTATAAGGATATCCATTGTCAAGTGTGGATCATTATGCCAAGGTTCTGGTTCGGTTTTGCTCTGTTCAGAGGACATAGTGGGATCCTAGAGGAAGGGAAAATAGCTATAAACATATGTGTTTCTGTAAGATGAGCAAGGGGAAAAATTGTTTCATTTCTTTATAAATAGAGCACTTCAGCCTGACTTAGCAGTAAGAAAGACCAGAAGAAAAGACAGATTGTCTTCCATGTTATTTATAAGCTAAAATTCTACACAGAGATACAGCTATATGTATTTTCTTATTCCTTCCCTATTGATCAGTTCCACGGGCAATTAAACAAAAAGGAAATGATTTGTTTTCTAACATACATTTATGATTAGGACACATGAAAAAATGTTTCCTAAGCAAAATAGACTTATAACATGCTTACCCTGGATTGATCAACATATATGATGCTATCTTTCTATGTACATTTTTTCCTAAACACTAACTATAACGGTATCCTAATTGCTTTCCTCTTTTTAAAACTTCCATTAGGAAAATGTTTGCATTATCGATGGGCTCTGCTACATTGAAGGAGATAAAAATCCTACCAGCCCTTGTTTGATTTGTAGACCAAAAATTTCAAAATTTACTTGGTCATTTTTAGAAAGTAAGTTATTCTTTATTAATACAAATATTTCCTCTACAAGATAATTTTTAAGTGATTTTTAAGACACGAGTTACATAAGTGTGTTTAAGATGAACACTGTGCTTTATTTAGCATCTTTCCTAACTGCATGATTTACTTTGCTTGAACGTAATACAAGATGACATGTTATTTTATGTAATTTCCGTGATTATACTATAATAGGGTATGGGATTTTCCTTTCAGTATTTGATCCTGAAAGCAAATGTGAATTATTAATGGAAGAAATCAGAATGATTAATTCAGCTACACACAGTTTGTACAAGTCATACAGCTACCAGCAGAATGGCCACTATGTAAACACATAAAACGTCCATCACTGAAGGTTGGTGGGTTTAGTGGAAAGAAGACATTACTTTGAGACCAAAAGCAAAGCTCTATATCCTGCTCTTAGCCTTCTTTTCTGTTTTGTGACAAGGCATTTCGCTATTTAAATTCCAAAGGCTATGCATTCATCACCTGTTAAATGAGATTATCTGGATTCAATAACCTATTAAGTGCCTTCCAGCCCTACCATTCTGGGACCTCATGAGTATAATAGTGGGTACAGATAATGTCTGGATACTTTGTTCCACCCCCAAAAACACCCCAAATCATAGTTATGTGTCATATAACGTCTTCACTTTCTTTTTTTTTTTCAATATATGAAGTTTATTGTCAAATTGGTTTCCATACAACACCCAGTGCTCATCCCAAAAGGTGCCCTCCTCAATACACATCACCCACCCTCCCCTACCTCCCACCCCCCATCAACCCTCAATTTGTTCTCAGTTTTTAAGAGTCTCTTATGCTTTGGCTCTCTCCCACTCTAACCTCTTTTTTTTTTTTTTTCCCTTCCCCTCCCCCATGGGTTTCTGTTAAGTTTCTCAGGATCCACATAAGAGTGAAAACATATGGTATCTGTCTTTCTCTGTATGGCTTATTTCACTTAGCATGACACTCTCCAGTTCCATCCATGTTGCTACAAAGGGTCATATTTCATTCTTTCTCATTGCCACATAGTACTCCATTGTGTATATAAACCACAATTTCTTTATCCATTCATCAGTTGATGGACATTTAGGCTCTTTCCATAATTTGGCTATTGTTGAGAGTGCTGCTATAAACATTGGGGTACAAGTGCCCCTATGCCTCAGTACTCCTGTATCCCTTGGGTAAATTCCTAGCAGTGCTATTGCTGGGTCATAGGGTAGGTCTATTTTTAATTTTTTGAGGAACCTCCACACTGTTTTCCAGAGTGGCTGCACCAGTTTGCATTCCCACCAACAGTGCAAGAGGTTCCCGTTTCTCCACATCCTCTCCAGCATCTATAGTCTCCTGATTTGTTCATTTTGGCCACTCTGACTGGCGTGAGGTGATATCTGAGTGTGGTTTTGATTTGTATTTCCCTGATGAGGAGCAATGTTGAGCATCTTTTCATGTGCCTGTTGGCCATCCGGATATCTTCTTTAGAGAAGTGTCTATTCATGTTTTCTGCTCATTTCTTCACTGGGTTATTTGTTTTTCTGGTGTGGAGTTTGGTGAGCTCTCTATAGATTTTGGAGACTAGCCCTTTGTCCGATATGTCATTTGCAAATATCTTTTCCCATTCCGTTGATTGCCTTTTAGTTTTGTTGGTTGTTTCCTTTGCTGTACAGAAGCTTTTTATCTTCATAAGGTCCCAGTAGTTCATTTTTGCTTTTAATTCCCTTGCCTTTGGGGATGTGTCAAGTAAGAAATTGCTACAGCTGAGGTCAGAGAGGTCTTTTCCTGCTTTCTCCTGTAGGGTTTTGATGGTTTCCTGTCTCACATTCAGGTCCTTTATCCATTTTGAGTTTATTTTTATGAATGGTGTGAGAAAGTGGTCTAGTTTCAATCTTCTGCATGTTGCTGTCCAGTTCTCCCAGCACCATTTGTTAAAGAGACTGTCTTTTTTTCCATTGGATATTCTTTCCTGCTTTGTCAAAGATGAGTTGGCCATACTTTTGTGGGTCTAGTTGTGGGGTTTCTATTCTATTCCATTGGTCTATGTGTCTGTTTTTGTGCCAATACCATGCTGTCTTGGTGATTACAGCTTTGTAGTAGAGGCTAAAGTCTGGGATTGTGATGCCTCCTGCTTTGGTCTTCTTCAAAATTACTTTGGCTATTCGGGGACTCTTGTGGTTCCATATGAATTTTAGGATTGCTTGTTCTAGTTTCGAGAAGAATGCTGGTGCAATTTTTATTGGGATTGCATTGAATGTGTAGATAGCTTTGGGTAGTATTGACATTTTGACAATATTCATTCTTCCAATCCATGAGCACGGAATGTTTTCCCATTTCTTTATATCTTCTTCAATTTCCTTCATAAGCTTTCTATAGTTTTCAACATACAGATCTTGTACATCTTTGGTGAGATTTATTCCTAGGTATTTTATGCTTCTTGGTGCAATTGTGAATGGGATCAGTTTCTTTATTTGTCTTTCTGTTGCTTCATTGCTAGTGTATAAGAATGCAACTGATTTCTGCACATTGATTTTGTATCCTGCAACTTTGCTAAATTCATGTATCAGTTCTAGCAGACTTCTGGTGGAGTCTATCGGATTTTCCATGTATAATATCATGTCATCTGCAAAAAGTGAAAGCTTGACTTCATCTTGCCAATTTTGATGCCTTTGATTTCCTTTTGTTGTCTGATTGGTGACGCTAGAACTTCCAACACTATGTTAAACAACAGCAGTGAGAATGGACATCCCTGTCGTGTTCCTCATCTCAGGGAAAAAGCTCTCAGTTTTTCCCCATTGAGGATGATGTGAGCTGTGGGCTTTTCATAAATGGCTTTTATGATGTTTAAGTATGTTCCTTCTATCCCGACTTTCTCTAGGGTTTTTATTAAGAAAGGTTGCTGAATTTTGTCAAAGGCCTTTTCTGCATCGATTGACAGGATCATATGGTTCTTATCTTTTCTTTTATTAATGTGCTGTATCACATTGATTGATTTGTGAATGTTGAACCAGCCCTGCATCCCAGGAATGAATCCCACTTGCTCATGGTGAATAATTCTTTTTATATGCTGTTGAATTCGATTTGCTAGTATCTTAGTGAGAATTTTTGCATCCATATTCATCAGGGATATTGGCCTGTAGTTCTCTTTTTTTACTGGGTCTCTGGTTTAGGAATCAAAGTAATACTGGCTTCAAAAAATGAGTCTGGAAGTTTTCCTTCCCTTTCTATTTTTTGGGACAGCTTGAGAAGTAGGTATTATCTCTGCTTTAAACATCTGGTATAACTCCTCTGGGAAGCCATCTGGTCCTGGACTCTTATTTGTTGGGAGATTTTTGATGAGTGATTCAATTTCTTCGCTGGTTATGGGTCTGTTCAAGCTTTCTATTTCCTCCTGATTGAGTTTTGGAAGCATGTGGGTGTTTAGGAATTTGTCCATTTCTTCCAGATTGTCCAGTTTGTTGGCATATAATTTTTCATGGTATTCCCTGATAATTGCTTGTATCTCTGAGGGATTGGTTATAATAATTCCATTTTCGTTCATGATTTTATCTATTTGGGTCATCTCCCTTTTCTTTTTGAGAAGCCTGGCTAGAGGTTTATCAATTTTGTTTATTTTTTCAAAAAACCAACTCTTGGTTTCTTTGATCTGCTCTACAGTTTTTTTAGATTCTATATTGTTTATTTCTGCTCTGATCTTTATGATTTCTCTTCTTCTGCTGGGTTTAGGCTGTCTTTGCTGTTCTGCTTCTATTTCCTTTAGGTGTGCTGTTAGATTTTGTATTTGGGATTTTTCTTATTTTTTGAGATAGGCCTGGATTGCAATGTATTTTCCTCTCAGGACTGCCTTCACTGCGTCCCAAAGCGTTTGGATTGTTGTATTTTCATTTTCGTTTGTTTCCATATATTTTTAATTTCTTCTCTAATTGCCTGGTTGGCCCATTCATTCTTTAGTAGGGTGTTCTTCAACCTCCATGCTTTTGGAGGTTTTCCAGACGTTTTCCTGTGGTTGATTTCAAGCTTCATAGCATTGTGGTCTGAAAGTATGCATGGTATGATCTCAATTCTTTTATACTTATGAAGGGCTGTTTTGTGACCCAGTATGTGATCCATCTTGGAGAATGTTCCATGTGCACTCGAGAAGAAAGTATATTCTGTGGCTTTGGGATGCAGAGTTCTAAATAGGTCTGTCAAGTCCATCTGATCCAATGTATCATTCAGGGCCCTTGTTTCTTTATTGACCATGTGTCTAGATGATCTATTTATTTCTGTAAGTGGAGTGTTAAAGTCCCCTGCAATGACCACATTCTTATCAATAAGGTTGCTTATGTTTGTAATTGTTTTATATATTTGGGGGCTCCTGTATTCGGCGTGTAGACATTTATAATTGTTAGCTCTTCCTGATGGATAGACCCTGTAATTATTTATAATGCCCTTCTTCATCTCTTGTTACAGCCTTTAATTTAAAGTCTAGTTTGTCTGATATAAGTATGGCTACTCCAGCTTTCTTTTGACTTCCAGTGGCATGATAAATAGTTCTCCATCCCCTCACTCTCAATCTGAAGGTATCCTCAGGTCTAAAATGAGTCTCTTGTAGACAGCAAATAGATGGGTCTTGTTTTTTTATCCATTCTGATACCCTATGTCGTTTGGTTGGCACATTTAGTCCATTTACATTCAGTGTTATTATAGAAAGATATGGGTTTAGAGTCATTGTGATGTCCGTAGGTTTCATGCTTGTAGCGATGTCTCTTGTACTTTGTCTCACAGGATCCCCCTTAGGATCTCTTGTAGGGCTGGTTTAGTGGTGACGAATTCCTTCAGTTTTTGTTTGTTTGGGAAGACCTTTATCTCTCCTTCTATTCTAAATGACAGACTTGTTGGATAAAGGATTCTCGGCTGCATATTTTTTCTGTTCATCACATTGAAGATCTCCTGCCATTCCTTTCTGGCCTGTAATGTCTTCACTTTCTTAACTACAGCTATACATAATTCCATATAATTGTTTCTTCATTCTCTTTCCTCATCCCAAAGACCAAGCAGGCATTATAAAATACAAGATATAATTACTCCCTCCTCCTATCCCCATGTAATTTTAGCTAAGGAATCCTAGAACCTTGTATTTATACAGTGCTTTGTAACATCACTATATATATTATTGTGTATACAAATTTCATTACTGTATTAGACCATTTTTCAGATAATTTATGGTTCAGGTGCAAGACTCACAGGGTGTTATGGGAAGACAGTACAGATTTGGCGAAGAATTAAGTGCAAAAGATAAGGGAAACACAATATAACTTCTGAATTGGTGTCTATGTTTTTAATGGCTTGAGTATGACTGACTCATAATAGATTTACAATGTTCAAGGATTTAAGGAGGCTGGAAAAATCATCTATCCCAATTTCTCATATTGAGGGGTGAGGAAATTAAAACCAGTAAATTGTACAAAGATATGTGATGGCAGAATGGGAGCCAGAACCACGTTCTCTTGGCATCAGTGCTTTGTCGATGCAAGCAGAAAGTGTTTGTGCCCAGTGTGATGAAAAAGCCTATACCTTCCATGTGTTAAGCCAAGGAAGGGGGACATTTTTTAATATGACAATATAAAAAAAGTGTTTTAAAGCATTACTTGAGCGCAAAGGGAGCTTTCTCTGTCCTCTGAAATAACCACCGTTCCATTATGTGAGCTTGGCAATGCGAAATGCCTCTGAGGAGCAGAGGATGGCTGTGACTTATATGGCTTCCAGTTCCTACTGGAGAGGCAGGTACAGTGAGGAAAATAAGGTCGGGTGGGGGGGGGGGTTAAATGAACAATCCAGTCATGGAGAGTGAAGGGGAAATTAAAGGAGGTGTTGAGGGGAAAGAAAAGCTGAAAAGGGCAGAGGATGAAGAAGAGAGAGTGAAAGAGCAAGCAATGAGTTGGTCAACACCAAGAAATAATTTCAGACAGAAAAGGAGATGCATCCAGTCTGGGAAATGCAGATATGTTTATGTATTTTATGCTGTGTTCAAAGTGCTGTTACACCCTTGTAGCAAAGTTTGAAGTCTTGCACCTGTCAGTTACTTTTACATTTTCTAAGAATGCAATTGAATTTATTCAGAACATGAAAAGAAAAGAAAAGAAAAGAAAAGAAAAGAAAAGAAAAGAAAAGAAAAGAAAAGAAAAGAAAGAGAAAAGAAAAAAAAGAAAAGAAAAAAGAAAAAGAGCCAGCATAGGTAATGGAAGTTTTAGGGGAGTTTGAAATTCATCAAAATGTTTCAGTCTGAGGTCTTTGCGTCATACTTTACTTTCCCTTTTCCTTTTTCTTTATACACAAGTACAAAGTAATTGTTTTCTCTTTGACAGACAACCAACCCCCACTGATTCAAATGCCACAAGACAAATTAGAGACATTTTTCGGGGAGAACTTTGTGTTCCAGTTCACGGCTGTCGATCCTGAAGGCTCTGACATCCATTTTGCCTTGGACTCAGGTCCCGAGGGAGCAAATGTTTCTTCTACGGGACTTCTTATGTGGAAAGCAGAGTCCCAAACTCCACAGCAATTCACTCTACTTTTTACCGATGACTGCAATGCTGAAACGAGGCTCACGATTATGGTAATATTTATAATTACATAAATGCCACTGAATTAATTAACAGTATCAGTAACTATTTGAAACTTAAAATAGAATTCTTCTTGAAGAGGAACTAAATTATTCAACATTTTGTGGAAAATCAAACTGCCAAAATGCTATTTTTGTCAGAATTTAAAATCTTCGGTAGAGTCTCAAGTCCAGAGCACGGATCTATGTGACGAATTCCTAGACCATTTGCTCCTGTACTTAAGTTTACTTAAGTAAAGAATGCATTCATGTCCACCTGTCTGAAATATCTATGATAAACCTAAGATTGAGAATTATACCCTTTCCTTCAAGTGAAGTCATTTTTTTATTGGCTATTCTTTTGATATTATCAGTCACGAGCTATTAATACTGTTTTTGTGCCCTGTATTCACTTGAAATTTGGGACACACTCCCAGAGAAGTAATGGTATGAAGGGCAATTGTGTATTATGTCATGCTAACCAGATAATTCAAATGACTGTTTACTCTCTACAGTCTGGGATAAGTCATGTGACTAACTGCTTTGCACCTTAAGGATTTTTTTCCAGTTGTTCCACTTGCATCATAGAAATTGATTATCTTGTAACATTTTACGTTTTTTTTAATGTTTTATTTATTTTTGAGAGAGAGGGAGACAGAGTATGAGCAGGGGAGGGGCAGAGAGAGAAGGAGACAGAATCCACGAAGCAGGCTCCAGGCTCTGAGCTGTCAGCACAGAGCCCGACACAGGGCCCAAACCCATGAACCATGATCTGAGCTGAAGTTGGACACTTAACGGACCGAGCCACCCAGGCACCTGTATCTTGTAACATTTTAAAAAATTATCCATAGCATTTATATTTTGACTATGCTCTTGAAAGTTGGCAAGGTTACCTTATTAAACTATATTTTAAAATACTCTTTTACATTAAATATATATATATATATATATATATTTTTTTTTTTCTTTTCAAAACTTGTGATCTGGTCCTACTTCCACCTAAATGTACATGCCTAACACAATTTCTAAGGCATAAACTGAAGATTATTTTACTGAAGAATAAAGCATTTACTTTTTGTTTCTTTTGGAGGTGACTGTGAAGTCTTGTGATTGCTTGAATGGTGGATCATGTGTGTCAGATATTAAATTTCCTCCAGGAAGTGGAGTGCACCTGTGTGTCTGCTTGCCTGGCTTTCAGGGCAGTCTTTGTGAAGTGGACGTCACCGAGTGCCAATCAAACCCCTGTGGCCTTGGCAGATGTATTAGTGGTTTTCACAGTTATTCTTGCGTGTGTCCGCCTGAACTCAAAGGTAAGTTTTGGTTCTTCATGAACGAAATTAGTGTGTGAACAAATTAGAAAGGAAAGTTCCTTGGCTTTCCAAGTAATATACAGGTTATTCAAGCATGTGTATCGTCCTAAAGATTTTAATATATGTTTTAAAATCTAGTAAAAGTCATCACAAATACATTTGCTACTCATATCCTTCTATTATTGTACATTGCTTACATTTACTCTTACAATTTTGCCAATTTTTTATAATTTTCATGGCACTATTCTATGTCTGTATTGTACTTTGCAGGTTCTTAAACATTTCTGTCTATATTTGCTAGGTAGAAATATATTTAAGTGTATTACTATGGAAATATAATATGGAAAAATCAAGAAATTTGCCATGAGAAATATAAACATTATCATTTAAGAAAACTTGATAATTCAGTAACTTAAAAAAACATGATACAATGTTAAAGCGAAATGAAAGGAAATATTAGCATGTTTGCTAACTTGTTAATTATCCTGAAAAATTTTATTCTAGAAACCTCAAATAAGTATATGAATGACTTATAATTTCCCAAGGCTTTTTAAGAGTCATACCAATATTTCCTCTAATTTAAACAGATATAAATGTTAAGTAAATATGCAGTTACTGAGCTTATATTTTACTTGAAGGCATCTACTTTAACATTATAATTGAACTAAGCAAGACATTTATTATTTTCTTCAGCATTTTAAAATAAAAATTTTATCAGTTGGGACTGTTGTGCTACAGACTTCATTTGAAACAATTCGTGTTGAGTGCTTCATGGATCTTACTGTAATGGGAGCAACACTTCATCTCAAAAAACTTTATTGAGGACATACTGACTTTCCTCACATGCTGTAAAATTTTCATGGGTTTTCACAGCTAATGCAGTCACCGCACTGAATAAGCTGTCCTTAAGCTAATTAAGCAATCATTCTACTAACTTTTTAAAAAAAAAATCATTGAGTTTTTTTTAACAAAGTGAGAATTGCTGCTATGATATGGTAATTTTTTGCCTCAGAGTACCAAGGGCCTTCTGTCGTATTTTTTATAAGGAAAATCTTATGCACTTGAAGGGTCTTATTTAATGTTAAATAGAATCTAATTAATGACTTAAAAAAAATTTTTTAACGTTTTATTTTATGTTTGAGAGAGACAGACAGAGTGTGAGAGGGGGGAGGAACAGAGAGAGAGGGAGACAAAGAATCCAGAGCAGGCTCTGTGCTCTGAGCTGTCAGCACAGAACCCGATGTAGGGCTTGAACTCACAAACGGCAAGATCATGACCTGAGCCAAAGTTGGATGCTCAGCTGACTGAGCCACCCAAGTGCCCCTCTAATTGGTGACTTTATACATGCATTCCTCTTAATGTATGACAGTTTTTCTGGAGTTTATGTAAAAGAAGTAAATATACTTTAAGTAAAGTAGAAGTAAAGTACTTTAAGTAAAAGAAAATAAGGAACACTTGATGGGATATACAGTGTTTTTCAAAATAAATTGAACTCTCAATCTGTATTTTGTTTAGGTAAAAATTGCCAGGAAGATGTTGATGAGTGTCAATCCAGACCTTGCTTTCCAGGAGCAGAGTGCTTCAATACCTTTGGCTCCTATCATTGCGGTTCATGTCCAAAAGGATTTTATGGTGATGGAAAGATATGTCATGGTAAAAGTCCCTATTTTCTGCCATGAAATATTTGTTGCTACATTTACTTAATCAAAATCACTCAGTTCTATTACCTCTTTTACTCATGTGTTCATTCAGTATGTATTCACTAAGTGTCATGCATTAAGCTGGATGCAGAGGATGCAAAGATAGGTAAAACATGTCCTCTGACCTAATAGGTTTGAGTGTAATACCAGTATGACATGTAATCACATAGTTTCATATTGTGTTCTGTGTCTTTCGTGAGAAGTGTCTGTAGAGAATAATAGGAATACTACACAGAGAATCGTGTCTACCTAGAGGGATAATGAAAAGTTTTAAAAAGCGAGTGTCATTACAGCTAAATCTGATGTATCCAATCTAGAGAAAGAAAGGCTTTCTAGGCAGAAGAAACATCATGAACAAACGTGGAGAGATATGTAACATCACAGCACACTTGGCCACTATAAATAATTCAATGTGCTTAAAATATAGAGGGTAAGAGGAACTGCTATAAGAAATGAAGCTAGAGAACTAGCCAGTGGCCAGATCACTGAGAAACTATGAGAAATTTAATAAGATTTATATCGGAGAAGTCTACTCGAGCATAATGGTGGATGGACCACTTATGGGTAAGAAACTATGCAAGCCTGAAGGTGGGAAGAAAAGCTAAGAGAATATTACGAATAAATAGGAAAGATGTAGGGCACCTGGGTGGCTCAGTCAGTTGAGCATCTGACTCTTGATTTTGCCTTGGATCACAATCCCAGAGTCCTGGGATCATGCCCCACATTGGGCTCTGCGCTGAGTGTGGAGACTGCTTGGGATTCTTAATCTCTGTCTATCTATCCGTCTCTCTCTCTCTCTCTCTCTCTCTCTCTATTTCTCTTTCTCTCTCTCTCTCTGCTCCTCTTCCCCCCCACCAAAAGAAAAAAGAAAAAAAAATAGGAAAGATGGGAAGATACTATGACTTTGGGTGAGGAGGTCATGGTTGAAAGAAACACCAAAGAAGCAAGCTGATTGTCCACGGTCAATGATTGGGATTAGCATGGTGAGGTAAAGAGTTAGTAAATTCCAAAAGCTCAGTTTACATGAATGAGTATGTAGAATTGGCATTCACTTTGCTATGCGCTGAATTGTGTGGCCTCAGAATTCATAGGTTGTGTTCCAAACCCCCACTGTGGCTGTATTTGAAGTAAAGAATTAATTGAGGTCATAATGAGGTCATAAGGGAGGATTAGGATCCGATAGCATTAGTATCCTCATAAGAGGAGACACCAGAGAGCTTATTCTCTCTCTCTCTCTCTCTCTCTCTCTCTCTCTCTCTCTCTCTCTCTCTCTCTCTCTCTCTGCCCTATGAGGACACAGGGAAAAAGTGACTGTCTGGGAGCCAGGAAGAGAGCTCTCACCAAGAACTGAATGGCCCTTCACCTTGATCTTGAACTTGCTACCTGCAGAATAGTAAGAAAATAAATTCCTGTTGTTCAGGACATCCAGTCTATGGTATTTTGTAATGGCAGCCTCAGCTGAGTTAAGACACACACATGAAGAAGAAGTGATTTGCAAGGGGAAAGATAATGAGTTCAGTATGGATACATAGAGATTGAGAAGACTATGGAATATCCAAGTGGAGTTTAGGAGGGAGGATTAAGTTAAAGATACAGGTCTTAGGGTCATCAGTCATGGATAAAATTGCCCAAAGATAACACTAAGAGAAAGAAGGACAAAAAATTGGTGGATATCAACATTTTAAAAGCTTAAAAGAGAAAAGCAAATTATAGAAGACAGCATGAAAGAACTATATTTTGGTATCAT
This sequence comes from Panthera leo, assembly GCF_018350215.1. Lineage (NCBI taxonomy): Eukaryota > Metazoa > Chordata > Mammalia > Carnivora > Felidae > Panthera > Panthera leo. The sequence continues at coordinate 104,330,685 of NC_056680.1, read as the reverse complement.
TAAGTGAAGAAGACGCCATTTTTTTCCACATAATTTTTTCTTTATTTTCTTTATTTTCTTTTTTTTTTCAAAATTTTATTTAAATTCTAATTAGTTAACATACAGTGCAATATTCATTTCAGGAGTAGAATTCAGTGATTCATCACTTAACATACAACACCCAGTACTCATCATAACAAATGCCTTCCTTATACCCATCACCCATCTAGCCCATATTCCACCCACATCCCTCCATCCACCCTCAGTTTGTTCTCTATCTTTAAGAGTCTCTTATGGTTTGTTTCCCTCTCTCTTTATTCTTTTCTTACCCACTCGCATATTTTCATCTGTTTTTTTCTTAAATTCCATTTATGAGTGAAATCATATGGTATTTATCTTTCTCTGAGTTATTTCGCTTAGCATAACATACTATAGCTCCATCCATGTTGTTGCAAATGGCAATATTTTATTCTTTTTGATGGCTGCATAATATTCCAGTGTGTGTGTGTGGTGTGTGTGTGTGTGTTTATACACCACATCTTCTTTATCCATTCATCAGTTGATGGACATTTGGGCTCTTTCCATAGTTTGGCTATTGTTGACAATGCTTCTGTGAACCTTGGGGTGCATGTACCCCCTTTGAATCTGTATGTTTGTATCCTTTGGGTAAATACCTAGTAATGCAATTGCTGGATCATAGGGTAGTTCTACTTTTAACTTTTTTACTAACCTCCACTCTGTTTTCTAGAGTGGCTGCACCAGTGAATAAGACCCCATTTTGATGAAAAACATATATTAGTGATGTAATGTTACTTTGTGCTACAGATGGAGGTGGGACTATCTAGCCCTGGAGCTAACAGACTTGAGGAGCATAGTGCTGGATGGTAAGGGGAATTCATTAGTAGCTCAGCCACTCACATTTCCCCCTCAATATCCAGTTCCAAATACTCAACCATATCACACCGTTCACTCCATACACTAAAGTGATCTAACATCTGCCTTTTGCAAACAAAGACTCATTCCCTGAATAAAACCTGTATCAAGTGGAATTTAAGAGGAAAGCAAGTTGAACCAAATCCCATTACACATGAGTGACTAGTAAGTTTCTTAACTCTGTCAGAAGCATTTGTGTATTTTAGGAAGATGCTTGTTAATGCAAAATATTTCTTTTATTGTTGGTATTTTTTACTTAGTTTTAAAGTAGGCAACAGAGTCACTGACCATTAAAGTAAATGCAGCACAGTTCTTATTCTTGAGGTTGCTAACGAGAAGAGGAAGGAGACACATAAAAATCAATAGCGTGAAGGACAAAGCTCTGTGGGAGAACACAGATAGATGAAGTTGGGTGGTTGGGTGAGTGTGGTACTATAGGAACATCTGTTAGTCAGATCGGGCTGCCATAACAGAATAGCACAGGCAGGGTGACATCAACAACAGAAATTTGTTTCCTCGGTGTTCTGGAGGCTGGAAATTCAAGATCAGGTTGGTTTCTGACTTTTCTCCTTGGCTGAGATATGGCCACCTTCTCACTGTGTCCTCACAGGTGCAATGCCCCTTGTGGCTCCTGCTCTTCTTAAAAGGACACCAGTCCTAGTGGATTAGGGCCCCATTCATGACTTCATTTAAGCTTAATTACCTCCTTTAAGGTAATATAGTCACATTTAGAGTTAGGGCTTTAACATAAATAAATTTGGGGGTACCCAATTCAATCCATAACCCAAGGATTTGCTGAAGAGGTGAAATTTAAGCTAGTTCTGTAATCTAATTTGCTAAGAGTTCAATCCAGGTGACTTTTTTTTTTTTTTTTTTTTGAGAGAGAGACAGAGAAAGAGGGAGAGCTCAAAGAGGGGAGGGGGCAGACGAAGAGAGAGAGAGAGAGAGAGAGAGAGAGAGAATCTTAAGCAGGCCCCACACTCAACACAGAGCCTTATGCGGGACTTCGGATAATGACCTGAGTGGAAATCAAGAGTTGGATGTTCAACCAACTGAACTACCCAGGTGCTCCCCCCAAGTGACATTTTTATCGTATGTTCTCATTCACAGTGTTTCGGTTTTACAATAGTTTGATCTGTTTTTCACGCATACATTTACAGTTGAAACACAGCTTTTACACAAATCTACAACACATATTGTGGTTCTTACAAGTTCTGATGAAAGTGAAACTAAGGAGAATGATAAAAATGCCATGCAGAGAGAGAGGCGTGTTAAGTCAACAAGCAGAAATGCCTCTAGTAAGTAATGGTCTTAGTTAAAAGCTAATGACAAGTAATACCTCCCATTCATTTTCCAGAACACTAACATTATTTATTTCAGGAATTTTTTTTTATAAAGGTCACCTAAGATTATATAATGTGGTTTACAAATTATTCTTTTTCTTGCTAATCCATTGACTTCTTTGGTTTATATTCTAGAAAAATGATTCATGTTGTATAATGAACAAATGATATTTAAGGTGATCTCAGAGAAGCTTATGGTTGGAAGTGACCATTTTAAAGTTACATTTTATAACTCCCTGGTCGTCCAACATCTGCTCAAACTCTAAAAATATTAAGAAGCTCATTATTTCATACAGCCTTTCCTTTTCCATTCTGCTGTCTTTATAAGTCTTGTTTTATTTGATTAATATTCTGATTGTCTTTATAAAGGCCTTACAGATTTTACATTAGCTTTCTTTATGCCTTTGCCTTATGTAACATTAGCTATTCGTCTTGTGAGATACCATTGCCCTTGTTTATTTTGCAGAATATCATTGTAGATTACTGCAACATAGGATAGCTGTCTTGATTTTAATTTATTCATACATCCAATTGCCTTACTAAACACTCATATTATGCTATTTTTATAGTTGGGTCTCTTTATTGGTTTTATAAATAGACAATACTTCTTGCCAATTTGTCTCTTCCTCTTACTTTCTCATTATAATAGTATTTACAAGTTAGCCTGTATTTACAACATATCAGCTCTAGACAAATATTATTTATATATTATTCAGTCCTTTCAATAGCTATAGACAGCAACTGTTCTTATTTCCATTTTGCGGAAGTTACTAATCTGTACAGAGCCATAGATGGGTTATCTGTTCAGGCTGATAGACGTTGTAAAAGAAGAGAGATTTGAACCTGAGCAGTCTGACTATAGAGTCTCAGTTCTCAAACTTGGGTCCTCATTGTAATGGCTGGGACCTCCAGTGCAGAGTGTTTAGGCAGGGAATTATTTCTTAAAGGTTTTAATGGAAATTCTTTTCATGTTTCACCATTAAGTATGATACCACAGTAGATTTCTGCTAGAAATCCTTCATCCAGTTGAAGAATTTTCCTTTTATTTGTTGATTTCTCAGAATTCTCTTTAGTTTTAAATTAGAAGTAGTTTTTAAATTTTATCAGTTTTTCAGCATTTATTACTTGCTGCAGTTTCTGTTAATGTTTCCTTAGGCTAACTTTTTTAGAATGTTTTCAACAGAAAATGGGATCAGATCATTTTTTAACATTATTTTACACTGCATTCTTTATTATGTAATGTAATCATATAATTATGTAATATAATTCAATTAGTAGAGATACAAGTTTATTTATCCTGATGTAGTAATCTGTAACCACACTGCTGCATTTGATTTGCTAGTATTTCATTAAATGCTTATGTATTTTAATAAATAATATTGACTCGACGATTATGCCACTTCATCAAATGTTTTTAAAACTTTCATCTCTTTCTCTGCATTGCAAGAGTTTTGTAAAACAGTCTTTCCTTGATTATTTGGTAATTTTTTTCCATTAGATCATCCTTCCTGGCATCATTTTTGGGGGCGACTTTGGATTATTTTTTTTCCTTTCATGGTAATTGTTCTATCAACTCCTCTATTTTTTCTTCCACCAGTTTAATCATTTGTATTTTGCAAAAAAAAAAAAAAATTGTTTATCTCATCAAGATCTCAGACTTCTTAGTTTAAAATTATACATAGTATGTTTGTGTAAGTTAAATTTTTCTGGGGCACCTGAGTGGCTCAGTTAGTTAAGCATCTAACTCTTGATCTCAGCTCAGGTCTTAATCTCAGGGTCATGAGTTCAAGCCCCGCATTGGACTCCATGCTGGGCATGAAGCCTACTAACATAAAATAAATAAGTAAAATATAATAAAAATTTTCTTCAGATTATCATTATGAGTTGCTCACATGTCCGTTATTGACAACGCTATGCTTTCTTTGCTGTGAGCCTCAGTGTATGAAGTGGTCAATAATGTTTGTTGGCTATTTCTAACTCTTAAATAAAATTATTATTTATTGTTCTTTAACTTTTATAATGTTTAATATTCTATGTTCCTTGTGTATCCAAAAAGATTACAAATCCCTTGAAGGCAGGGTCTGTATGATGACTTCTTATTACCACATTGCTCCTAGTGTAATGGTATACATGCACCAGACATTATGTGAAGGAATGAATTACTTAACGTTAAATATAGTGGGAAGGGCAGAACATTAATAAATGTTACTTACATTTCCTTTTCTTTTTTGGTTGTTAGGTATAAAATTTCCGCCACCATCAACAGATCATTCACTGATTGGTGTGAACTTTACCCACGGTCCTCCTACTGTCAAAAAGTTCTTGGACACAACCAGTGACATCTCACGCTTCTCATTAAAATCAGTTACCTCTCAGATGAATAATTCAGAGAAAGTTATTTCCCATCAGATATCAGGTTTTGAACATGCGGATCATACTATCACTACAAATCTCAGTCTGGAGGAACTGGTAGTTTCTGTGAAACACCCAAGTTCCTTAAGCATTAACCCAAACAGTTCCCATGGTAAAGCAAAGGATGTTATACAGAATACCATCCAAACAGAGGCAGGGGGGCATAATTCTCAAATCAACAGGTCTGCTCAAGGTTACATGCAATTTAAGGATGAGTTTACATCTTCAGTTACTAGAGCCATCACTGTTTTGCCGGAAAAGCCTGGATGGACCAAAATATCAACTTGTGCTGAATCACCTTGTTTTCTTGGTGTTTCCTGTGTGCCAACCGCAGATGGTCGTTTCCAATGTGGACGATGCCCCTTTGGATATTACGGAGATGGTATCAATTGCAGAGGTAGTATGAAAATTCTTTAGAAGATAGAAAGAAGACTAATTAGTTCACATTTAAGTAATTAAGAAGAGATTCTTTTTTATGTATTAATTTCTATTTACTCCATTTATTTCACCAATTTCTATTTATTTATTTATTGTTTGTGTATCCCCTCTTCACATTTCAAAAAAATTAACATGGGTGTTCCTGCATTATTTTTAGAAAGAAGGTTTCTATTATATAGTACTATAAACTATATAATATAGTATAAATATGTTTTTGGGTATCTACTGTGTTCCAAGGTCTATAGAAACATTCTGTATCAATTATGTCATATAATCCATAAAGACTCCATGTACGGAGTGTTATTTTTCCTATCATCCAGATGAGAACACAGAGCCTTAGAGGGCTAACTGACTTTCCTAGCATTAAGCAGCTAAAGAGATAAAATAAGGATGTGAATAACATTGTTGTCTGGGTTCTTTTCATCTCACCGTGGGCATTTAGTACTTTAAATTACTAATTCTGGCATATTTGCTTATTTGCATAAACTATGTTTCTCTGTATTTCTTCCAGCTCTTGAGGAAAAAACAAGTTGGGCATCACTTTAATTTTGAAAGGAGCGTTTACTTCTTTTCATAATTATCAGTATTGTTTTCCTAGATGCAACTCAAATTTTTAGCTTTAACACTGTTGAAGCTATTTTGTGTTGTTATTTTGTTATTATTGTTTTGTGTTGCTTGTGTTTTGATTTGTTTGAGACCAACTTAAGCAATAGAGCTGTTGGGATATTCCCTTGTTGTCGGTATTACTGAGAGGTACGTTTGTTTGTTTGTTTGTTTGTTTGTTTGTTTGTTTGTAGGAATAGTGATAATAATGACTTTCAGGACTTATATGTTCATAATATAAAACTTCATATTAACAACCACATACTTTTTGGTCACCTCAGAAAAACATTAAATGCCTAATAGTTAGAATATATCAAGCACTTAAAGAAGCTTAAGGAATACAAACCTGTAAACTTAAGATGTGGTCCTAGTATCTTGCTCTTTGAAATTCTGATTATTTCTGACATTTACCAGCATTTATCTGATCAGTATCTGGAACTTTATTGACCTCTGTGAAAGGACTGGAATCCCATTTCTGGTTAGCAGCCATCTTCAACATCAGGCCTCGCAAAGGGAGTAATTACCACCTATGACACTTATTTCTGACTATATTAATCATGTTCTTCAGTCACTCTAATAGTAAAACAAATATAAGGGGGAAAATAACTTTATGGATAAATGCAATGGTTATTGCTTTAATAAGCAGCATCAAAATTTTCAAATTTCAGAGATTTTTACTTTTCTTACAAGTAAGTCTATGGGCAACATGTATCAACAATTCATCCTTTTTCCTTTGATTTTTGCAGCCATTTGTAGACACCCATGTGGGAAAAGCAGGGAATGTGTTGCCCCAAACATATGCAAATGTAAACCTGGTTATGCTGGCTCTAACTGCCAAACTGGTAGGTATAGAACTCGTTAGTTTGCATAATGAATTTAATTGATAATTGATATTTCTAAAACCTGAGCTTTATTTTATACAGCTCTATGTCATCCTGATTGCAAAAACCACGGAAAATGTATTAAGCCTAACATTTGTGAATGTCCCCCAGGGCGTGCTGGAGCAACCTGTGATGAAGGTGATAATTCAAATTAAAAATCAAATAATAGAGCCAAGATAAAACACTTTTTTAAAGCTTTTTTAAAAAGATAATTCTGTTTTACTGTGTCTTTACTGATATATATTCATTAATGTTGGGGAGGATGTCTAAGATTTTTAATGTTTTCTAAAAATAATTTATTTGAAGATTTTAAAAACTTCAATTTCATTAGAAATCCAAAGAGTAATAGCTTATTTGTCCTTGGTAAAATTGTCTTCGGAAATATCTTGGATATTTGGTTTTAAGGTGCCATATCCCTACATATATTTTAGCTTCAAGTAAAGGACACCTGATTATTGAATGACTTGTCAAACAAGACTCCAAGAAAGTGCTAAATACCAAATAATTAGAAGATATTAGATAGTAAAAAGAATCCTAAAAAGTGGTTTTTAAAAACATATCTATAGGCAAATAATGTTATTACTTTGGTTGAAATCTTAAGAGGGGAGTTTATTAAATGACATTTTTAAAATATTTTAAAGAAACACATTTGTTATTTTTAATATTTTAAAGAATATACTTTGATAGACAGTACAAATAATTATTAATAATCTAAGATCCACACTAAATACTTCCATGGCAAGGCAAGGTACAAAATAACAAATTAAAGTAAATCCAGAGTGAACTAATAGAAACACGTAATATCGATGACATAGGAAAATAATTATGGAAATATAGAAGTATTCTGTTTTTAGGGGAGGAGTGTGTGTCTCACTTTGCAGAAGAAACCTAAGATGGTATATTTCCATTCAGCTAACCAACAGTTTTATAAACCAAAACATGATGATGATTTGTTGGTGTTTTGAGAGTATCAACTTGTATAGTCAATCCCACAGAACTAAATTTCATAGTAAAAGCAAGCCGAGTTTATCATAAATTGCTTTTACAACACAGTTTATTGTGGCTATGATTCATAAATATAAACAGACATATTCTTAATTAGGATCTGACTTAATAACATAATTTTTGTCTGTAGAACATTGTAGTCCACCTTGTCGACATGGTGGCACCTGCTTGGCTGGAAATCTCTGCACTTGTCCTTATGGTTTTGTAGGAGCAAGGTGTGAAACAAGTAAGCAAAACTCTCTTGCAGCCTAATGTACTGAAACTGCTCCCTTTAATAGTTGATGCCTTTAATACTAAGATAAACCCAAACACTAAAAAATATACATTCCTGGGGCACCTGGGTGGCTCAGTCGATTAAGCATTCGACTTCAGCTCAGGTCATGATCTTGTAGTTCATGAGTTCAAGCCTCGTGTCAGGCTCCGTGCTCACAGCTCCGAGCCTGGAGCCTGCTTTGGATTCTGTGTCTCCCTCTTTCTCTGCCCCTCCACCACTCACGTTCTGTCTCTCTCTCAAAAATAAATAAACATTAAAAAAACAAACAAACATACATTCATGATTTATTATGACAGTTGTTATTCTGTATGCCACTGGGAACAGTGGATTCCAGTACTAAGATAAAGTTTGTTCTTGTAAACAACTCTCTCCTTACCCTATCCATGACCATTTCTTTGAGATAATAAGAATTCCAGTTTGTTGATTTGCCTATAAGTTTATCTTGTTTATTTATACCTAAAACTATTTTCATTAGTAACTAATAATTTTCTTAAATAGCCAACTCTTATTTACCATTCAGCTCAATGATTTTCTTCTTTCCCCAACTCTATTACCAAAAAGTAACTGAATGTGACAATTGGAGACATTTAAAGCCAAAGAATAGGTTACTTTTATTTTTCTCTCTGAATTTATTTATTAGAGGATATGATTGGCAGTTATGAGCTACCTAGATAATACCCAATAACATGACCAATTCCAAGCCTAATTTAGCTTGCTTTTATTTTTATTCTATGATCTTAGTGATTTGTAACAGGCACTGTGAAAATGGAGGTGAATGTCTTACACCAGATATTTGCCAGTGCAAGCCTGGCTGGTCGGGACCTACTTGTGGTACAGGTAAAATCAGAATTTTTTTCAATGAATAAGTCAGTTAAAAAAAAATGTTAAATGCACCAATGTCCTAAACCAGCACCCAAAAGCATTAAACTAATCTGACAAGATTAGTATGAAGTTTTAATAAAAGTATCTTTTATTTTTATTCTTTTTCTTCCTGTATCAGGCCATAGAGTATATTTCAGCTTTAGTGTTATCTAGCCCAACCAGTACTTCTTTTTTTGTTTTTTATGCCTTTATATTCTCATCATCCACTTGCCTTATAATGGAGAGAAACAAATATGTGTTACATCTCAATCTTCAATCTCTTTCAAGTTTTTTTTTTTTTTTATCACAACACAGACATTCTGTTTCAAGAAACATTCAAGCAGTTGAGTTAAATGACACCATCACTCTATTCCATTTCTTTATCAGAGTATCAGGCTTAATTTTTTGCCAGCAATGTTTGCAGTTATCTGTGTTTAATTTAATCCATTGTGATCTAATGACTTTTCTCAACATAAGTTTAACTTAATGTTTATAGCTTGCGAACTATGTGTGAAGCATGATCCAAGGGGAAACAAAGATCAATTTGATTTTTGCTTTGACTTTAAGTAGCATGTCATTAGTGAAGAAGACACAGGATACAATAATTTTAAATGACTGTGGTACAAGTTGGATTATAATAAGTAATGTAATTAATGCACAGTTCCTTGGAAGCAGAGAAGACAGAAATTCATTCTGGCAAGTGCAGTTTGGAAGAAGATAGTATTGAGGTAGACTTTGGAGAATGGGTAAAGTCTGAGTTGGAAAATGGAATTAAGGGTGCCTCTCAAAGGGGAACAAAGGTAAAGAAGCTAAGCAGAATGCTTTTGAGTGTGCTAGGACTTGAGCACAGTGTTCCTATTTGAATTGAGATGGAGGCCTAAAGAAGTGTATTTGAGTGGATTACAGACTGTCCAGTTAGTGCTGCTGAAATGTCTTCTAATTTCCCATCATTGTTTTCAGCTTGCAGAGGGCATTCTGAATTCTAATCATAACCTCCATATTCTTAGCTTGGTAATGTTTGTAAACTTAATGAACACACTTTCAAAGCTATTATCCACTTATTTTATTCCTCTTATGTTTGGCAAAGTCAAATTAATTATAGGTTATGGCTTTTCCTTGCAGTAAAAATAAAATATTTCATTAGGCACCATTTTGTACTTCAGTGCAGCTTTCACTTTTTAAATAATAAAACTTTTATGGTCTCTCTTCCCCCTGCTGTTCATTAGCTTTGTGTGACCCTGTTTGCCTCAATGGTGGTTCCTGTGATAAGCCAAACACTTGCTTCTGTCCAAATGGATTCTTTGGTGCGCAGTGTCAGAATGGTAATTATTCTTTCTTTATGAATACAAAGAGAAAGGCATAAACAGAACTCTGAGTAAACACAAGACAAGTCTCAAAGGGGACAGTGCTATTTTTTTCTCTCTTTCTTGTGATGTTACAGTTGTGGCTGCTTAATGACCAGATCCTGAAAATGTTTGAGTTATTATATAAAATATTTATATTTGGGGTGCCTGGGTGTCTCAGTCGGTTGAGCATCCGACTTCAGCTCAGGTCATGACCTCGCAGCTTGTGAGTTCGAGCCCCGCCTCAGGCTCTGTGCTGACAGCTCAGAGCCTGGAGCCTGCTTCAGAATCTGTGCCTCCCTCTCCCTCTGCCCCAACCCACTCGCATTCTGTCTCTGTCTCTTTCAAAAATAAATAATCATTAAAAAAAATTTAAATAAAATACTTACATTTATTCACTATACATTAGGCTCCCAATTTTGGCACTTGTCCATGCAGTTTTGTAGGATCAAGGTGTGAACCAAATAAGCAAAATTCTCTTGGAGTCTATTGCATGCAATGGTGTCATTTTTTCTGCCCTCACAGCAAAAATGTTTGATTTATGGTCCACTAATGCCCACTATTACCTCACGATCTCTCAACATTAGTTTTATTAAACACTTGTGAAAAGTTAGCTATGCACAGCATTGGGCAAGGTGATATCAGGTCATACAGATGCATCGTGTCCCCCCTTCATGGCCTGCTATTTCAATACTTTCGCTGATATAGAAATGTGATGGATTTTTTCAGAATAATGAGCATGTCCTGAGGCTGACAGTGTAGGTATGAGTTAATGTCAATAAATGAAATTTAAAATGTATTTTCCACATCTTCGTATCTTTGAACTTTTGCAAAATGCAGAATAGATTTTTTAGTAAAACGTGTCAGAGGCTGTCCTAATTTAATTCCTAAAACGTATTCTTTTTTGGGCATGTTATACTTTGAAGTGATTTAATTTCTTTTATTTGGAGGTTGACTGGGATTCTTAGGTTGCAGACGAGGTAGAGAACAAACTACCACTGAAGTACAGGCGTAGCAAATGAGTTCCTCTAGTTAAGATTTCCTTCAAGGAACCACTTTGTGAAATGGGAAGATGTAAAAACCACGTTAAAGCAAACCTTGAAAACCAAGTGACTATTCTAACCCCATATTCTGAGTTATAGGTATAGTTTTGACTCAGAATTTAAAAGGGATATAAAAGCTGATATCTCTCATGCTCCTTGCAGTAGATGTAAGATATAGTGAGAAAATGTCTCTAAAACTTATGTGCCAGCAGTATTACTGAGAAAGGAGGAAATCTCTAAATTATTAAGTATTGAACTAAAAAGTATCTGTTGAACATATGTTAAAAGGTTTTGGAATTAGCTAGCCTCTAAAACCTCCTAGCTGGCATGGATTTTGAAATCAAAGTCTCCAGCATCAGCCTTCCTGACTTTTTAGATTTGAACCACACAGTTGCCATAAGGAGCGAGACGTACATACTGTAAGTGCATGGCTGGCTACCATGAATAATAGTACAATTGTTTTTAAGAAATGCTACAGGAGATGCAGAAGAAATAAAAAAACATTAGCTTTATTCTTATCAGATCACATCCTCTCATGAGCCTCTGTGAGCCCAAATGGTGGGAAGGGAAAATGGTATACACATTCAAAGTCACTGAATAAAAATAGGCAGAAAATGGATAAAATATTTATCCACACAAGATATTGTGTGTTCTATAGGATTTCAAATGAGGAAGATAAAAATTGAACTAGAGACATAACGAAAGAGTTAAACTACTCCATTCATAATCAAGGCTTATAATGTGTCACTGGAGAGTTGTTTAAATACATTTTATATCCTTCAAATCCTTGAATGTCATGAGTCCATTCCACATGGTAGGTGAGGCTGGATTACTTAGCTCCCTTTGGAGTCTCATGGAATATCTGTGTGAGGCCTAGAGAATATATAGGTATATATGTAGGTGGATTTTCTCCTAAACTTCCTTTTCCTAAAATGGGACTAGATGTGGAGAAGATCAAACCTTTATATTAATATATAATCTCTTTATATTACTTTATTTACATATGTTTTGTTGTGTAAATGTAGTATTTATCTCTACACTCAAGTTTTGTGGTATGGATGAGTATTGATTATAGCAAGGTTACCCATTATATATTGGCTTTTTCTCTTTGTTTTAGTTTTAAATTTCTAACCATAAGTATTTCCTACTGTGTTTTTGGAATAGAACAAATACATTTTTTTTCTAATACTAGAAATGATCGTAAGTTGTAGGAAGCAGAAAATGTACTTTTTATAAAAAGTACCAAATAAACACCAGAGAAAGTAGACTGAAGCATTAATCAGAAAAGGTTCAAACTAAAAGAGTGGAAATTATCCATTTGCTAAAATCATTCAGTTATTTTGTTTTTATACATAAAGTACTAAATTATTTTCAGTTTTGAATCCATTTGAAATTAGTTGATTTCTTTTCTTAGACTGGAAATAAAGTAGCTATTAAAGATGGATCTAATTCAAAACTGGGAATTAGTCTACGATAGCCTTGTTACCAAAATCAGTTAATTTGACATTTGTTTTTAAAATACAAACTAAAATCCATTTAATTATCATTTAGAGAAAAAAATAAATTTCTATTTAGGCAGGTTTGCCTATGTATTATTTTTTTAAATAAAGGCATTTATTGTCATATCTGCAGGAAACATGAAGCAATGTAAATCTTCTCATAAAAGATGATAAATATTAACTTCTGAATTCCATGAAGCAGAAGCATATACATAGAAGATACTAGTACAATGTAATCAAGGTTATCTGATAAATATTCCTAACAAAGCCAGGGATTTATTGTTAAAAGGATTTTTCACTAACTTTTTATAGGAGTAAGTCACATACTAAGCTCTGCCTTTATGACCTCAGGTATTCAAAAGTCAACAAAAAATTATTTTCTAAAAATCATATGATATATTGTTGGGATTTTTCTATTTTCCGCAGGAATAGGTACATTTCTTATTTTGAGCTAGGTTATGACTCACTTTCTTGGTTCTGCCTGGATCATTTTACTCTTTACTTCTAAGAAAGGTGAATCATAAGATAAGGTTTGTGATTTAAGCACTATAATATCAAAGATGCCATTTGTTATGAATACTTCATCAATACCTTTCAAATTGTGCTAATCCACTAGCTGCTTAAAGCTATAAGCATTGGATTTTATGATTTAGAAAGGATAGTGTTAATGACTTGCAGATGTGATCTTTTATTTTAATAGCACATTTCTCTGCCTTATGGCCCCATAGATAACAAGCACATGATGCAATATGTAATATATAATAATTGAATATGGAGTATTCTCAGATTGCTGCCATGTGTTCTTTTAGCTATCTGTCACCCTCCCTGTAAGAATGGTGGCCGCTGCATGAGAAATAATGTGTGCGCCTGTCGTGAAGGATACACTGGTAGGAGATGCCAAAAAAGTAAGATACCACTAAATGTGTTTTTTTAACTACAGGTAAAGCAAACACATTAAATAGCTAAACTATTGCCATTTGAGGGCTGATATTTCATGCTTTTACCTTAAGGTATCTGTGATCCCATGTGCATGAATGGAGGAAAATGTGTAGGACCAAACATTTGCTCTTGTCCTTCTGGTTGGAGAGGGAAACAATGCAACACACGTAAGAAGAATACTCTTAAAAAAAATTTTTTTTATGTTTATTTGCTTTGAACATTAAAGAGAGAGACAGAGTATAAGTGGGGGGAGGTGCAGAGAGAGAGGGACACATAGAATCTGAAATAGGCTCCAGGCTCTGAGCTGTCAGCACAGAGCCCAAAACGGAACCCAAACTTCACGAACCCGTGAGATCATGACCTGAGCCGAAGTCGGACACTTAACCATCTGAGCCACCCAGGAGCCCCAAGAGGAATACTCTTAAATGCTACAGCCACATGAGAACATCAAGCAGAATTTACTACACAGGGCATTTTCTTTGTTTTTTTTTTTTGTTTTGTTTTGTTTTTATTTTTGATTCTTTGTTCCTACTTTAGGGGATTTTTTTGTGAACTGGAGTGAAATGCCAACTGCTCTGAATTCATTTCTTCAGGCTAGCAGAGAAAAAGGATATGCTGTATTTTCCAGTCTGCCCACTGTGATTGCCACGATAAATGACAAGTTCTTTAAGTCCTGTCTCCCTCTCTAAGGAAGGGTCAGGGGAAGGTGTAAAAAATTCCTGATTCCGGGGCACCTGGGTGGCTGGGTTGAGCGTCCAGCTTTGACTGAGGTCATGATCTCACGGTTTGTGAGTTCGAGCCCTACCTCGGGCTCTCCACTGTCAGCACAGGGCCAACTTCAGATCTTCTGTTCCCCTCTCTCTCTCTGCCCCTCCCCCACTCACGTGCTCTCTCTCAAAAATAAAAATAAATCGTTAAAAAAAAAATTACAGATTCCATGACTGCATCTCAGACCAACCAGTTCAGAACCTTCCAAGGTGGGTCACACTACTTTCAACTCTGGCTAGTTTTAGAGTTGGTAACAGCTCTCCTCATTCAAATGTTTCGTTTTTTCCCCTTTTTATAAATTATTCTATAAAATTAGCAGCTATTATAATGTGCTGATCAAGGTGAAAAATAAGACCTAACACCAATGTCCCACAAATTGAGGAAAAGTTAAATCATGATGCATTCGATCAGTGGAACATTATACAACCATTAAAATCACCTTATTCAAGAATCAGCAGTGACATTGGAAAATGTTCTTGATAAAATGTTAAGGGAAAAACTCCTTTAAGTCATTAACTTTTAACTGTTTCTCTTTTTTTTCTTCAGTGAAATGTTTTGTGTTTTATGTGAGTACTTGACTGGCAAATTAAATTGTTAACTTGTTTGTATTTCTATTTGCAGCTATCTGCTTTCAGAAATGTAAAAATGGTGGTGAATGTATAGCTCCCAGTATATGCCACTGTCCTACCACATGGGAAGGAGTGCAGTGTCAAATACGTAAGCCTACAAAATTTGTTTTTTACTCTATGTTCTGAACCTGAATCTGTTACAGTTATTAAACAAAGTGTAATGTGAGGAGAAATCATAGAGAAAAAAAAAATCCCATAATGCTTATACATTAAAAAAAAAGGGTTTTGGAAATAAAAGGAAATCTTCATTCATTGTTATATCCATTTAAAAGAAGACAATTTGGTAAAATATGTTAATATTTTGTGTGACACAGATAACTCCAAATTATGGTCTCTGGGCTGCCTTGGAAGTTCTCTCAGGTGTGAAGAAGGTTTTTAGCATAAACTTTAAATATTTTTTCAGATTATGAGAAAAATACATACCACTCATGAAAATCATGGAAAATATGAAAAAGTTCCAAAAACTAAATTGTCCCACATTCTACCATCCAAAAGAAATTCCTGTTGTGATTTTAGTATTTTGATATATTTCCCTTTTGTTTTAGTTAAAAATTTTACATTCATGGGGCCTCAGGGTATTGAGGAAGATCAATGATCTAATATTGAAATTTATGAAAACTTGAAATAACATGTTAAAATATTAACAAAGATTAGCTTCATGAGAAAAACTGGAAGTCTCCCCCTCCAAATATTTTCAATTGATCAATAATTATATCATCTTAAAACTGGTGATCCAAGTGTATTGTAAACTGAAATTATATAGTTGCAAAATGACCATGTGTTTTTACAAAAAATACCTGCCCTGCTTTTTGATGTCTTATGAACCACACTTGTTTCCATATATCACAGATTTCGCATATAATTTTCATGACTTTTAGAGTGTATTTTATTAGTAAGTGCTATTACAATTTATACATTTTTCATCTTAGGAAAATATTATCAAAGAATTCACTTCTAGTACTTACTTAAGACATATGTGCTCAAAAATCACTAATTCTCATTGGGAGTTATATGCGATAAAATGGTAGAAAAAAGAGCCATCACCCTTAATTTGGGCTGCTTATTCTGGAGAGAGGTCTTTGTGGACCATGAAAGAGAATGATGAGATATTAGAAGCACGTTAATGTGGAAACGTGCTCCAGTAAGTGTGGATTGAGGTACTCTGAGTACAGCCTGAAGATGTGCACTTTATTTTTGCACCTTGCAGCACTTCTGTGTGAATTTTTCAAAGTCCTTTTCCTCAAAATACTTAATTTCCAACTTCCAGAAACTCTATATATTGACATTATTTGACCAAGATGTCTGACTGCCGTCTGCTGGAGAGCTATTGTAACAAGTATGCAAATCTATGATGTCTGTGGTGTGAAAAGTACTCCCTCAGCTGTGGGGCTTTGTGTATTGCACAGCCTGCCCAGCTACACATGGCATCACTGATAAAAACGTAATCTTTTAATGCTGCACTTCCACCAAAGAGAATATTGTTCTTGAATTTTGCAAGCTTTCCATATGAACTCTGGAAGCAGATACCTCTCTCATGAAAAATAACTGTATTGTATGTAATTTTATATTATACGTATTTTCACTTAATATGTCTTAAAAGCATTTTCTGTGTCCTTCAGCACATAACTTTGAACGAAATATTATGTAATCTATGCCACTGTATGTATATCTATTCTATATATATAATATATAGATAGATAATTCACTTGACTTTTTCCCTTATGTTGAACATTGTAGTCATTTACAAGTTATTACTATAATAAGCATTTTCTTTCTATAAGATAGATGATGACATAGGTGGATACATTAGGTAGATGATAGATAACTAGATTGATACTGAATTATATTGAGATAGAGATAAGTATTTTTAAATTTCATGAGAGATTCTGAGGAAGAAATTGCTGGTGTAAAAATCTTTAGGAAGTTTCTAATACAGTTGTTTCACATTAAACTTCCAATGATAGCATATTAAATTGTCAGTTTTCTATACACTGGCCAGTACTGCATTGTGTCTTTTAAATCTTTGCTAAATTATTAAGCAAATTATGAATGCTTATATTACTGATTTGAATCTCCTCTCTAAAGAAAACAAAAACATATAGCCACTGTTTAAAAGGTAGCCAATGAAAATTTTGTTTGCTTTAATAATATCTTTATAGAATTGTGAAACTGTTGTGTTGAGTTTTGGGTGTTTTGTTTTTTGATGTGTATGAGTATGTGTGTCTGTGTGTTTTGGCTGCACAAGAATGGGAGTGCCATTGGTCATTCATAAAATCTTAATGACCATGCTTCAGACCACCAGAAGAGAATATGTCACAAGCATTTGTGTCAAAGAATGGTCATTGTAATTTTTTTTATATTCCAGCAATTTGCAAACAAAAGTGTCTTTATGGAGGCAGATGTGTATTTCCTAATGTGTGTTCTTGTCGCAATGGATATTCTGGACCCAAATGTGAAAAGAAAGTACAGGTATTTTAAATTTTAAATGGAAAATAAATATTAGATATTGCTATCTGCTATCTACTCAGATATTTTGCTTAGCAATTGACATCTATGTGCTATTGTTTGATTTTCATTGATTTCCAAATAAAAAACATGCACAGATTTACTATTTGCCTCTGAAACTAAAAACAGTATCGTTTTTGTGTCATTGTAGAGTTACCTTATTATTCAAAATTCTGATATTCACTTAAAGGATTTCAATGTGTA
This sequence comes from Panthera leo, assembly GCF_018350215.1. Taxonomy (NCBI): domain Eukaryota; kingdom Metazoa; phylum Chordata; class Mammalia; order Carnivora; family Felidae; genus Panthera; species Panthera leo. The sequence goes on along the minus strand of NC_056680.1, from coordinate 104,313,026 downwards.
GATATGACTTTCAAGTGTAATACTATTCTATTTTATGGCACTGGAACTGAAAGAGAATAATATTCCTCAAAATGGACTTAAGACACCACAAATATTTTTTTATATATAATATATTGTCACATTGGTTCCATACAACACCCAGTGCTCATCCGAACAGGTGCCCTCCTCAATGCCCATCACCCACTTTCCCCTCCCCCCGACCCCCATCAACCCTCAGTTTGTTCTCAGTATTTAAGAGTCTCTTATGGTTTGCCTCCTTCCCTCTCTGTAACTTGTTTTTTTTCCCCCTTCCCTTCCCCCCTGATCTTCTGTTAAGTTTCTCAAGATCTACATATGAGTGAAAACATATGGTATCTGTCTTTCTCTGTGTGACTTATTTCACTTAGCATAACATTCTCCGGCTCCATCCACGTTGCTACAAAGGGCCATATTTCATTCTTTCTCATTGCCAAGTAGTATTCCATTGTATATATAAACCATATCTTCTTTATCCATTCGTCAGTTGATGGACATTTAGGCTCTTTCCATAACTTGGCTATTGTTGAAAGTGCTGCTATAAACATTGGGGTACAAGTGCCCCTATGCATCAGTACTCCTGTATCCCTTGGGTAAATTCCTAGCAGTGCTATTGCTGGGTCATAGGGTAGGTCTATTTTTAATTTTTTGAGGAACCTCCACACTGCTTTCCAGAGCGGCTGCACCAATTTGCATTCCCACCAACAGTGCAAGAGGGTTCCCGTTTCTCCACATCCTCTCCAGCATCTATAGTCTCCTGATTTGTTCATTTTGGCCACTCTGACTAGCATGAGGTGGTATCTGAGTGTGGTTTTGATTTGTATTTCCCTGATGGGGAGTGACGTTGAGCATCTTTTCATGTGCTTGTTGGCCATCTGGATGTCTTCTTTAGGAAAGAAGACACCACAAATATTTGACACCACAGTATTTGACACCACAAATTTGGTCAAATACTAAATAAAAAGACTACCCTCACCCCTCCCTCTAGTTTATTTAAATCCACCACTTTTAAATCCACTGCTTCACTGATTTGAGGATGTGTTGTGTGCCACAAGAGCCATATCTGTCCTCACTCTTTTCCTAGATAGTAGTTCTTGCTCTTTATTTGCTCCCTGTTAAAATCTGTTTCAGGGAAAGCAATAAAAAACTCTTCATATCATTAGGATTAGGATTTATTTTTACTTAAGAAATCAAGAAAGCAAAGGAAAAATAGACACTTTCTTAGAGTTCCTGAAATTGCCCCACACTTCCTTAGAAGGCTAGTGCTACATAAACATCTTTTTTAAAAGTTTCTGTGATCAAATCTGTGCTAAGATTAAACTGTATTTTATTTTGTCTCCAATCTTAAATTTCTAAATATCAACAGCCAAGGAATTTTTCAGTCCTAATTCCTACATGTACAAGGGTAGTGCTAATCTCTGTCTCTCTCTCTCTCTCTCTCTGTCTCTCTCTCTCTCTCTCACACACACACACACACACACACATACACACAAATGCAGCAGAACTCTCAAAAATCTCTTAATGTTAATCTGTATTAGGTTTTTGTTTAATGTTTATTTATTTATTTTGAGAAAAAGAGAGGCAGAGAGAGAGAGGGAAAGAGAGAATCCTAAGCAGACTCCACGCTGTCAGCACAGTCCTGACATGGGGCCAAAATCCAGAGCCAGATGCTTAACCAACTGAGCCACCCAGGCACCCCTAATCTGTATTGGTTTTAATTTTAAAAGCAATTATATGCTATTTAGCACTTCAGAAAGCCCAAGGGTTGTGAGTATCAACGTATCCTGGAGTACTGTAATTTGAAAAATGATAAGGAATTTTCTTTTTGAAGTGTGATACTGGATCAGTCTAGCTTAGAGGCAAAGTGGACGTGCACATGTGTTTCTCTTTGCACTGGTATCCATCCTGGTTGGATATGGCCTCCATTTTGAAAACACAAACAAAAACAAGTTCATAACAGTACTGTGGTTTGAAAGCCAGAAAACAAAAGCTATTGAGTGCCTGTTTGATCAGCTGTTGTTGAGAACAATAAAAACAATAAAAATGTGAATTCCCTGGTTCAAAGGCAGCTTTTACACATGTATTATTTCATTTTATTTGAGATTTTTATGGCACAGAAAGTTCCATGAGCCCAAAAGCTTTCAACTCCACTTTGACATACTAAATTAGGTGATTTCTCTGTAATCTATTTTTATCTATTTCTTTACTACCTGAATCCTTCCTCAGATAATCTTCATCTCCTCTAATGGGGACGCTTCTCAGACTGCACCTGGAGCCATTTTAAGGAAGGAAAGAACAGAGAGTCATGGAGAAGGAATAGGAAAACAAAATGAGACTAGCTCAGGGACCACATGTCCTGAATACTATAACCTGTTCGTCCAAATTCTTGACTTCAATTCTCACTTGAGCTTTATTCTGTTGTTCATTGGTGTCATTGCTTTTATTTATTTATTTATTTATTTATTTACTTATTTATTTTTCCTTGGGCTCCAAAACATAGGGTAAAAAACAAATTTTTAGGCAGGAAAAAAATAATAAAACAACTACCGTTTTGGGTATTCAGAACCCTCCCTGGCTCCTCCCAGCTCCCTTCAGGCTTACCTTCCTGGCCCTTCTTCAAGCATCCTGAGGTAGTGAGGGGAAAAAAGAAATGGAAGATAGTGATTAGGTTGGGTTGCTAGAATTTCAATGAAAACAACAGCAGAGAATTATTAGCCAGAAACAAAGAATACAAAGAAAGGAGAAATGGGCAAAAGAGGTGCTAAAGAGGGGTAGGTGGCTTTGAGAGGCCTCAGAACTTGCTGCCCAGCTGCTAATTACATTTAGCATTGGACCTGCCACTTGTTCACTCTGTGACCTTCAGCAAGATATTGAACCCCTCTAAGTCTCAGCTTCTTCATCTGTCATATGGTGCTAATAACACCTAATCATAGGGTTGTTAAAGGACTAACTATGTTAACATATGTGCCTGGTGTGTAGAAAACACTATGTCAGTTTGTTACTGGTTATTACATTGAATAGAGGAATAGAGAGCCATGGAGAAGGAAAAGGATGAGGAAAAAGACTGGAGAGAAATGTTGCAATGCATTGAAAACAGTCTTTTCCTGAAGGGTATCAGGAAAAAACGTGCTTGGTTTTATTGAGCAGGGATGTTTCTTGAATGTAATTTTTCTTCAAGGTGGAGTCATGTAATATCCAAGCTCCATTTAGTCACAACTATTTTGATACTTAAATATAATCTGGGCGCACCTGGGTGGCTCAGTCGGTTAAGTGTCCAACTTCGGCTCAGGTCATAATCTCACGGTTCGTGGGTTTGAGCTCTGTGTCAGGCTCTGTGCTGACAGCTCAGAGCTTGGAGCCTGCTCTGGATTATGTGTCTCCCTCTCTGCCCCTCCCCTGCTTGTGTTCTTTCTCTTTCTCAAAAATAAATAAACATTAAAAGAATTAAATAAATAAGAAAGATCTGGATTAGACCTCAGTTTTATGAAAGCAGTATTTAGTCTCTAGTAGCAAATGTAGAACCAAAAGCTTTATGTATCACATCAGAGAGGAAGAGGTAGCAAACAATGAATAAGGGTCAAGTGGTTTTCCTGTATTCATTGAAACTTGGTTTCCCACTTCTTACTACAGACAAAACGCCATTAATATCAAGTATATCACAAGCCGTCTTAAGAATGGAAATTTTATTCAGAAAAAGTTGAAGATAACTACTTGAAGTTTATTTGAACATCATTTTTAAAATTATTTTGAAGACTGAAGAAACTAATCAAATGTAGAATGCTGTTATCTGGTCATTGTTAGAGAAGAGCAAAGAAGAAATCCAGGTCTTTTGAATTGACTTTGAAATGTGATTTGATATTTACATATTGAGATGATGCATCTGATATTCAAGACATTCACATTATCTAATAAACTGAATATCTCCCAATTCTTACCGTGATGGTTGGTGTCTTTATCATTAGGGATCAGTCAGCATAACAGAAACCATGTGATGTACCCAGATATAAAGTATTTAAAGCAGAATTAGGAAATCTCAGGATTGTTGGAAGGGTTGGGGGTAAGGGTGGGGACAGGAGGAGGTAGAGGTCGGGAAAGCAACTGCTGAAGGTCAGAGAGGTTGTTCTTGAAGATGTTAGCCTAAAGCACCAAGCAGATTTCAGCTTTCTTGGAGCTGCTGCAATACTTGACAGTCTTCAAAAACTCCACTGACTGTCTCAAGCTGTCATTACAGAAAATTTGCTGGGAAGCCATTGTGAATCTTTTATCTATCCAAATATCTAGCTGCAAACACCTCTGAAAAAAATGACTTCCCACTTCCATCTTCTCTCTCTCTGGAAAGCTTTTCTCACTGGCAAACCCTAACCCAGAAACACACAGAGAGGGGGGTTCTGGAAAATGTAGTCCTAGCCTTAGAAGTAACTGACAGTAGTACCAGGGAGACCACAGTGAGCTAACAAAAGATATACCCTGCATCTTGTGGATTTGGACCATATTCCAGAGATCAAGCCATCATTTTTCTGTGATAAAAACACCGTATTTAGTTTTGCCTATTTTCCCCCTCCAGTCTTTCTACTTCTCTGACCTGTACCATTTCTGGACAAGTTGAAAGGAATAATGAAATCCTGGTTTTAGAAGATTTACTTGCTCATTGTGTTTAGATGTAAAAAGGACATGAAGATGTCTGTTTCACTTTCCATTCTTTTGGTACCATGATCTATTTGGGTGTAGAAGCAAGAGACAAAAGATCACAAAATCAAGTCTTTCTATAAATAATGAAAGAGGGGTCCCTAGGTGGCTCAGTCAATTAAGCCTCCAACTTCAGCTCAGATCATGATCTCACGGTTCATGGGTTCAAGCCCTACGCCAGGCTCTGTGCTGACAGCTCAGAGCCTGGAGCCTGGTTCAGATTCTGTCTCCCCCTCTCTATGCCCCTCCCATGCTCATGCTCTGTCTCTCTCTCTGTCTCTCAATAATAAATAAATGTTAAAAAAAATTTAAAAAAAAGAAGTGAGTCCTTGATGAAAGCAAAATTTAATGGCATTAACTGTTGGGGAAGTGGGTAAAGTCAACAAGGTATATACATATAATTGAAACATTTGTCTTTGAGATAAAAATAATTATAGGTTATCTACAGTTATAAATCTTTCCTATCTCAGATTTGACCTCATACTATCTTTTTCAAAAATACTTTTATTTTACTTTGAACATATTTATTTTAAATCATACAAGTTTACAGAACTTATTTTGTTATTTTAAGTGGAAATACTGAGTGTTCCTAAGTCATGTTTAAACTATAAGACCAAATAAGACATTATTAGAATAAAATTATGCTAATGTTGAGAAGAACCTTTTAAGTAATACCATCCAATGTCAGAATTAAAGAGATTTTAATTTATTTCATATTTGCTGAAAGGTAGTTTAAAGAATTATTGAAGAAAACAATGTTTCATTATATTTTATTTCATTACTAAAAATACAGATGATTATAAATGCAAAATAAACCTTTGACACTTAGTGTGTACTTAAATGTTTACACTCTTATGAAAATGTAAGTACTAGAAGGGGTCCTGGGTGGCTCAGTCAGTCGGTTAAGCATCTAACTTCCACTCAGGTCATGATCTCAGAGTTTGTGAGTTCAAGCCCGGCATCGGGCTTTGTGCTGACAGCTCAGAGCCTAGAGCCTGCTTCAGATTCTGTTTCTCTCTGCCCCTCCCCTGCCCATGCTGTCTGTCTGTCTGTCTGTCTGTCTCTCTCTCTCTCTCTCAAAAGAAACATTAAACATATATATATATATGTATATATATATATATATATACATATATATATATACGTATATATATATAAAGAAAAATGCACTCTAGATAAAAATACTTTTTAAAATTTAATAATTAGAATTGAAATTCCTACAAAAATAGATGTAATAAAAATAGATATAATTTTAATATTTGTCTCTTTGTCACCTTTGCTCTGTAACGGCATAGCAACTTTATCAATAGCCTTATTAAATTAAATTTCAGTGTATACTTTTTAAGGCTAGAAGTTATAATCACTCAAGGATCTATTCTGAAATGTCTAAACTAACACTTTTAAATCTTTCATAAATATTTTCTAGATTCACACCAAGAACCCCATGCTACAATTACAATATTAATCAGTAGACTATCCATTTATAATAGATTTAATGGGCCTGTACATGCTAATAATGAAGAAATGTTATGGTTTACAGATTTTATATAAGAGCACTTCTTATGAAAGCTAATGACTCATGCAAATGAAAGTAATGTTTTAGAAATATAATCTGAGTTTAGAAAAGCAAGTAATTTGATAAATTTATGGAGAAGACATTTAATTTTTCCTTACTTTTTATTGATATTTTCACATTTATTAACTTTAAAGTGTTTCATTCAAAATCCATTTGGATAATACTTTGAAGATAATGACTGTTAGACAATTTAAGCAAAAGTACTTTAAAATGTGTACCTTTCAATTTTTGCCTTATAAATCATTCTCCAAAAAGAATTCAGATTGTAGACCTTATTTAATATGCTCGGCTTTTTTGTGTTTATTCATGTTAACATTTAAATGAAATTTTTGAGTTGTCCAGTATTCTTATCCTTTCTTTGGTCCAGTATTTAAAATATGAACTTCTCTGTCTAAATTTTAAAATATGTCTACCAGCCCTTTATTCTAAAATATTAAAGTATCATAATCTTTTTGGTAGAATTTTAAATAGATCTTATTTTTCACATTCACAAATTATAAAATTTATCCAAATTGCAGCATACATAATAAAATTTTAGATTTCAAGGACAAACTATTTGGAAATATTTGGAGCCTATAATGGAACATATATATATTACACACATTTTACAAATATCATTGAAACTATGTAATTGTTTTTAAAATATTTATGTGTTAGAGTTTAAACCAGGTATATTTATATTAGTTAAATGAATGTAATATTTTGCTTTTCTTTGTGCAACTTTAATAATTCATTCCTTAGGGTATGTATGCCAGTTATTTCTAAAATGAGATCGAGTGACCTAAATTAATAAACATGTTAAATAGGGAAAAAAAAAATAAATACAAAAAACTTAAAAAAGAAACACTGTATTGTATCTACAATGTTATAAACTATAAGAAGTAAATACTAGGCAGTTATAAGATTGTATTTTTTAAAAAAAGAGGAATAGCCATTTGTTCATATAAAGCTTAGTAGATGATCTCCGTGGAATGTGTTAATTAATTCTTCTGTAATTGACTTTGAATAGCCCCGTAGCTGATATTTTCTCAGTCGCTGTTTGCCAATGATACAGAAAACATCAAGTCAATTCTTGTTTTTAGAAAAAGAAAAGCCTGGCAGTCTTAACATTGCATAAATCCTCAACACTTTTATTCATCTGATGAAGTGGATGAAATGGTATATTTGTAAACAGCAGCAAAATAGAGTTGTGCCAAAGCCACTAATATTTAATATTGAATAAGAAACATGGGACGCCTGGGTGGCTCAATCGGTTAAGCATCTGACTTCAGCTCAGGTCATGATCTCATGGTTCATGGGTTCAAGCCCCTCATTGGCGCTGTCCTGACAGCTCAGAGCCTGGAGCTTGATTCAGATTCTGTATCTTCCTCTCTCCCTGTCCTGCCCCGCTCTCACTCTCTCTCTCTCAAAAATAAATAAACATTACCAAAAAATGTAAAAAGAAAAGAAACATAAAGCCTTTTCCTAAATACCTTCCATTTTTCATAAAACTCAGCCCTTTAATCCTGAAAATGGGCTGCAAGAACTGACCCTGTTGATTACTTTGTCAGTTTTTTCTCCTAGCTTTCAATTTGCCTCCCGAGGACCTCCTCATATAACTCTTTCTTGATGTTGAAAACAATGGACTGCATCATTGACACTGCGTCTTCTAATCATCTGTTCACAATGGCCTGGAATGCTCTGGAGTTTGCTGTGGACAAGTATGCTGGACTGCCACCCACCCCTGGTGTTGAAAATTGGACAACGGCTTTCAGTTTCCTTCATTTTCTATCTTGTCTCACTTTGGTGAAAACTGCCTCTCCTCTCTAAGGTATGAATCATCAAGTTGAGGTTTAAGTTTGATTGAACTCAATGAAAATGGTGACTTAGTAAAAGGATATAGAGAAATCTCACAGAGCTTTCTGTGAGGCAAGACATGAAGTTGGATTTAATGGGAACCAGAAAGCAATTAAGAAAAGAGATCCACTCTTTTACTGAAGCTGTATAGATTATCTCCTCTTGGCTTTTTTGTCAACCTCTACTTCTCTCTACCCATTGCTGTCTGTCCTTTATTGATCCACCTCAGGATCCAACATGGCCACCAAATCTACATGACAATCTTTCAGTTCCCATAGCAGCCACCCATTGGTTAGAAACCATGTTGTTTAGTTCAAAAATCTTGAGTGAGAAAGACCTCAGAAAGTAATGAACAGTCAGAGGATTGGGTGGGCTTGAGCCAGTGTCCATCCCTGGGCAAACAGGCATGATTACAGCCAGAAAAGTCATATTGTGGGTGGAGCTGCCTGTGTTTAGGCTATGAGGAAGTTCATGTTCTGAGGTGGACATATAACTTCTGAGTACAGGAAGATCCCAGTATGCCAGAGTTTTCAGAATTTGATCTTTGTGATGCTGAAATTAATTGAGGTAAATAGGACAGAATAGGCCCCTATTCTTGAGAAGTTATGGTAATTCTAGGCAAAAAATTGTTGTCAAGGAAGATTTCTTATATTTGTTTCTGTTTTTTTTTAATTCATGTATTTAAGGCAGGTAAACTAAAGCCCGTGTGAACAAATATATCTGCTAAAGGACAGTGCTATGTATATTATCTCCAGTCAACATCCACTTTATTTTCGTAAATTATTCAGTAGCACACTATGAGAATTAGAAGTGTTTTCTTGATTTGAAGTAGATCAATTATGTGATTATCAAATTATCAGGCAAATGGAGAGAAAAAAAACCTAAAATGTATTGAACACATCAATTTTAACGTGTTTTTAACGGGATTTTAACCCATATTAATTATTTAGACCTCACAAAGCTTTTGAGATAGGAAGATTCTTCCCATTTTACAGATGAAGATCCTAAAGACCAGAATAGTCCATGATCTTGCTGCTCACATATTGCAGTGATTTTATTCGAATGCATATCTATCCGAAACCAAGGCCTATTATTTAACTTCATAGTACCACTTATTTAAAAAACAACAACAACAACAACAACAAGATTTTTCAATGGCTTCTAATGGCCCAAGACCACCTGATAATTTCAATAAAGGAGTCTATTTGGGCGTCTCTTTCCCTGTATCTTTTCAATTCACAGTATGGTCTGATAACAGAAAACTGTGCATGTTAAAATGAGACGTTTTAATTTATTCACTTATCCACCAAAAATAGGTATATATTTTTTTAATGGTTATTTATTTTTGAGAGAGAGAGTGCACGAGAGGGGGAGGGGCAGAGAGAGAAGGGGACAGAGGATCTGAAATGGGCTCTGTGGCTTTGTACTGACAGTAGGGAGCCTGATGTGGGGCTCAAACCCACAAACTGTGAGATCATGACCTGAGCCAAAGTTGTACACTCAACCAACTGAGCCACCCAGGTGCCCCATCTAGCAAAAATATTTTTGAAAGGAACATATTTCAAGAAGACTTTCTAAATTAGCAGCCTGTTTTATTTTAGCTGTGGAATATGCATCCTTATCTAGAAAGGTGTCTGAAAAGAAAGAGCTCTTTGCAGAGATAAGACTAAAGGCAGAGAAGCCACAGGACATTGAGCTGAGACTTTCGAATTGGGGGAGACTGACTTTAAATTCAGCCCCAAATCCTCACTCCACCTCTCCCCAGTGATATGGACTTGCACAGAGAGCCTCACCTCCTTCTATATTTAATTCTTTCATTTATAAGAGGTAAATAATATTTATTTCATGGGATTTTAAATCAAAAGTAAAATTTTTAGAAATGATTTTTCACAATGACTCTCATCTACTAAATGGCAAATATATGGGTTTTATTATTTTTATTTATATTTCTTCTATTCATATTTCTTATTTATTATTTTTGTTGCTAAAAATAAATCAGCGGAACCAGCTGAGAAAAGGACGATAGGTAGACTCCGTTATTTAGGTTTTCGGTTTTCTAGGGATTACTGTATATTAGTGTTTCTTGTTCCCTCATTAAAGAATTTACTTTAAAAAAAAAAAGCATTGATGGAACAGTATGTGTGTTGCACACAAGATACAATAAGAGCCTGTGAATTTTTAAATCAAGTCTGGCATACAATTAGTAAGAACCAGACTAACAAGTTTTTAAAATCAGGCACATAATGACTAAAATTTGTGAGCCATGTGTGAGCCAGGCTCTGTTCTAAGTGGTGGACAAGGGTTCAGTTGATTGCTCCTGCTGGCTCGTCTGTGAGCAGTTACTCCTCACTCAACAGTTCTCCAGCCCTGAGCAACAGTCTTCCAGGGAAACCTCTGTGGGCCCTAAGCCCTTGTGTCTTCCCGGCCCCTTCCTCCACTTAAATATATTTAAAATGATATTCTACAGGTGGGTTGCTAAAAAGGCCAATATATTAATGTTATTTTTTAAAACATTTTCTTTGACCTAGAAGTTTATTTTTTCTTCTGATTTTAAAAGAAATTAAAACATTTTCTTGAGCCTTTAAAAGTACTGTGAACGCTATCACTGTGCCTCTTGTGCCTGATCAGAAATGTGGCCCTGCCTGCCACGGTGTGGTCGCCTGTGGCATACCAAGTCTGAGACCAGAGTACTTCTAAAATAACCACTGCGGATGCTCTGGGCGAATAAAAGAAAAGGAAGACAAACTAGATGGAATTTTCACTTTACATTTTTACTGTAAGGACCACCTTCTTCATTGGAGAAACACTTTGAGCCTCAGTTAGAAGGCTTTTGTAAAACTTTCGTAGATTTTTGCCTGCAGGTGGTGCCAGATCCTCAGTTCCCAGGAAACACACCAGACATGCAGAAGGACCACTTCAGTAAGAGAGCATATTAAATATTTAATGTAAACATGGCATTCTCCAAAATGGAAATTTTTTAGTAACACAACATCAGCCTTTCATGTGAGCCTTGAAGTCTTCATTACACCTGGTGGGTAATCAATAATAATAGCCCCTTGCCTGAGTGCAGTTAACAATTCATCCAAAGACTTGGTGGTTTACCCAATCTATACTAGAATTAAAATGGTTGTGAGTAGTATTAGTGTAAGAAGAGAACCTTTTATTTTCATATATACATTGAAGTTGGAAAATTCTAGCAATTCAGATTTCAAGTATTTAAAAATTATCCCCTTTTCCCCTTGTCATTAACAAAGAATCATAAGTCAATATATAGCACACCCTGAGAGAAAAAAAATAATCTTTCTAAAGCGTGCTTTGCTGAAAAGGCTCCTACTTGGCATCATCATTTTGCCTGAATTCAGTAGGGTCCCCACAGCTATGTGTCTTGTACATGACAACACCTGAAGAATCTTTGAGCTGACATACTATGAATCTGAGAAAAGTAATAAGCCTTACTGGATGCAAATATTGTAGTGAGAATAATCCCAATTTATTTTTCAGTTCCTTCAGATATATACTCAAAATATATAGAGTGGCTTCGGATATCAGACTTCAATCTTCCTCAGCATGGAATTGGTGGTAATCCTTGTTAATGTGGCCAAGAAATACTGTTATTATCTAATTTCAATTCTCATTCTAGGTTCCCGCGATCGTCATCTGTGTTCCTTGACTGCTTTGGCTCAGTGCTACCTAAAATGAGATGTTCCTTTTTTGGTTGAGGGCCCTGATTACAAACCAAAGGAGATTCGTAGGGTTTGCATATTCTATGGCCCCAAGTTGTATTTTTAGCTATCAAGACCTGTCACTCATTTCTAGAGAAGGCCTTGAGGCTGCCTTGATGTTGGTTAATAGAGTTGGCAGCTGAAGGATGCCTCATCCCTCTACGCTGACTGCTTTTTGTCATGTCAGTGTTCAGTGCTGATACATTCTTACTGTTGATTGACAATTTCTGAGCACTGTAAAAGGGGACAGGATTTTATTTCAAATCCCTTCTTGTGGTAATTGTCAACTCTTTCTTTGGAGTTGACTTATCTCTCCATATCAGAGTGAAGCCATGTCACAAACGTATCCTGCTGCAGCGTTACAAGTGAAATGAATAAAGCATTAATGATGATATATTTAGTCTGACCACTTCATTTCCTACACAGTGGCCTACATAGAAGAATAGAATGGTTCAATCCAGGGAAAAAAAAAAGTCACAAGACAGCAGCAGAGCTTGGTGGAAAATGTGGGCACCTTTATAGAGAAACTCCATCATGTGTCACATGAGTCACAGACAAGTATTTTGAAAGAATATTTTAGTTTCATCTGTCTCCCCATAAAAGAAGAAATAGCTATAGGAAATGGAAATTTGCATTACCAGAACATAAAGCCTGAATTGCTCATTTTGAGTGTTGGCATATGGCTGTGTGCCTGGCTCTGCCGAGCAAGAGTGGGATTTTTCTAGAGCCATATGGTTGAATCAAGAAGGGCAGCGGGCTAGAGCGGACAGAAGGCAGTTTACAGTTAATGATAAAGTCCTGATGCATAATGTATTCTAAAAAGCTTCCAACGTCAGATTCACATTAAAAAGGGGGAGCCTGCCAAGGAATACGTTGGTGTTTTTTTCCACCTGAATTGAGAAAACAAAGATCCCAAACAGAACATTACCTGTGAGCTTTGTTTAGATGACCTAACCTTCCTATCACTGTTAAGCCAAGCAATTAGGAGAAAATTCCTATTTCTAATTGTTTTGAACACCATTATATTCTTCCAAGTGAATAAATATTGAGTTTCCACTAAAACTGACAAATCCTTTACCAACACATGCAGGCAGGCAGATTACAGGCTTGGTCAGTCCCCATTACTAAGCGCCAGTGATACAACTTGCTAGAAAGAGCAAATTGGTAGGCTCCCCACCCCTTGGGGAATATTAAGAAGACAAGAGTGGTTGAAACCAAAATGAATAATCAGCTTGTAACTTCTGATAGAATACTCATGCCGGAAATAATACATGAGAGATTTTAACTAATGAGGCTCCAAGCTTTTTGTAAAAGCCGCATTGCAATTAATTAAGATGATTGCTACTCATTATTTTTTTAAAAAGCAAAGTAAGTTCTTTATTATAGGCATAAAACTGTCAGAAAAGAGCAAACAGTCTTATACTACCATATTATAGTTCTTATGCGAAAGCAGATAAAATATTTAAGACTAGCTTTATTATTGTTAAGCTGTGCATGTAGTTGAAATTGGCATGCTATCATGGATACCTTAGCTAATGTATCATAACAATTAACAAATGAAAATTAAAATCAAGATGTGAACTTTTCGTTGAGGATCAAATTTAAGGATTATCACATCTATTTTAAGAGTAGTCCTATGAAATGGGGAACAGTCAGTGAAAATTTTGAGAAATACGGCCATTTAAGAAACTGCATGGAGGTTTAAAATAATACCCTCTCATACTTTACTCTTCTGATAATTTATTTTAATTATTAATATAATTCTGCCAAATGTTTATTGTGGGACAGTTCCCAATATGAAAAAATAAAAATTAATAAATATTATTTTAAGTGACTATCAATATGAAAAGTTAAATTATTACACACTCATCTATACAATTTCTATACACCCAATGAAACTGATTCATGAAGAACTGTGTCTTGTATTTTGTGGCTATGTTATATCAAGTGAAAAAGGTGAGGAGGCAAATTTCCAGGCAGTGATTATAGTACATTCTTATTTAAGATGCATATATGTTTACATCTGTGTAAACACACATGTATATTTTTAATAACAGAAAACTTCTAAAAAGACAAATATTAAATGTTTAAAATTGGCTGCCTCTTAGATAGGATTAGAAGCTTGAGGGTGAGATTTTACTTACTATTTCATATATATTTATACTGCTCCAAATTTTTATCTTATTTGTGATCGTATTAAATAAGTGATCTTATTTTTGTAATTTATATTTTTGTAGAATCTCCAGTTAGCCCCAAACAATGCAGCTTTCTTGAAATAGGAATTGAAAATCAAAGAACCAATATATAGTTTTCTTCAACTGAAAAGGGTAAATGAAAATTAATTAAAAATGTAATGTTTTTTTGTATAAAATTTTAGCCATAGTACTTATACTCTTTTCAGAGAAAAGATTTTGGTAATTCATTATTGCGTATGTATTTAACTTGGAAACCATTGTATTTAAATTAGGGAGAATGGTTTACAGTCCCAGGAGTCTTATCATAAGATTAAAATTAATTGCTCAGAATTTTCATATGAGGCCAAACTGGACAGGTAATCAGTCACAGGCTAATGTTATTCGCTTGATTCATGTATCAAACTGTATTTCTAATACTATCAGGCAAGGGGTAGGCAGGAGAGAAATATGCTACATATCAAAATGATGAAACCAAGTTCTTTTGTTTGCATTAGTTCTAATATTTAGAGGTCACATTTACAGCTAAGAGTTGAGCTTATTACCTGAATAATGCAACCAAAGAGCTCCCATTTGCCTAAGTTTATGGGAGCAAATACACCACAAAATAATGTTTTATACCTATAAGTTGTAGAGTGCCTATCATGTAAAAATTTTAGAACCTTCAAAGGAATGACTTAATGATACTTTAAAATGAATTCATGAACATTTTGCTTTACAGGTAGAATTAAAATGCTCTTTTATTTTATATATATAGTATGAGGCAGGCAGAGATGGAGCAACCTTCCCAAAGACTGATAAATCAAATGAAACACAATAGTTACTTTTCAGTAGAAACTAAAGTTGTCAGAGGTCAGTCTATAAGCTAGGCAGAGATTTGTTTTGTTTCAAAAGATGACCAGTACCTTTCTTTTTGAAAAAAATGTTATATTTCATGCATGCAAAAGAAAACAGTATTATATGTCTAAAGTTATAAAACGTTCCAAAATGGACACCTACAACTCAATCATCCAGTCCAGAAATATGCAACGTCAATATGATTGCAACTACTTCTATGCTCCTCTTGTGACCCTGCTTCCTCCCTGCCCCAAACTACTGCCCTGAATTTCATTTGTTATCTGTACCAGGCAGCCTGTAAGATGCCTGCCAGTAGCTACCACTTTCTCGTATTCATACCCTCATGTAATCCCCTTCTTTTGAGGGTGGGCTACACTTAATGATTCACTTTTTTACAAACACAATATGAGAGAAGTAATGGCTGTCACTTCTTAGGTTATAGAATAACTATAGCTTCTCTTCTCTCCCTACCTCCTTTTCTCTCCCCTTTCCCCCTCTCCTCTCACCCACCCCACCCCCCTTGTTCTGTGGCTTGCTCTGAGGAAAGCCAATTGCCATGCGGTCAGTTTACCTGTGAAAAGGTAGTAAAGAATGAGAAAGGCCAGGCAGCATGGAGTCCTTCAGTCCAACAACCCAGACAATCACCTGTGATTTTGAAGTGGATCATCCCCAAGTCAAGCCTTGAGATGAGACCACAGCCCCAGGCATCACCCTGATTGCAACCTCAGAGAGACCCGGAGACACAGGCACTCAGGTAAACCAAACTCAAATTTGTGACCCACAGGAAATAAAATATAATAAATGTGTGCTATTTTGAGATACTATGCTTTAGAGTGATTTGTTAGTCAGCAGTAAAGAACCCGTATATTATTCTTGCCTTGTATAAAGTTTTAATAAAGAGCACAAAGTATATTAATTTCTGCTCAAGCAAACTCTTAATTTGTGTTGTTCAGGTCTTCACCTTACAAGTTTTTTAGCTGCTTAATTTTCTAATTTAGAAAAGTACTGAAATTTCTTTTTATCATTTTTGTAGTTGTCTCTTTCTCCCTGTAACTTTATCAATTCGACTTTATATTCTCGAAGCCATTAAATTAGATGCTTAAGTTTCTAGTATAGTAAGCCTTTGATCAGGCAGCATGTTATGGTGGTAAGTGCATGGACTCTGGAGACATACTGCCCTCTGGATTTGAATCCTAACCTTACTTCTTATTAGCTGAGTGACCTTGAACAAATGACTTAACCTGTATCCCTTAATTTCCTCACTTGAAAAATGGAAATAGAAATAATGCCTACATGGCAGGATTGAAATGAGGTTTAAATAAGTGAATACTTACAAGCCCATAACAGAAGTTGACACACAGTAAATGTTCTGACTTCTTTATTCCTAATAATGCTTTTTGCTTAATGGTTATTAAAGGTTACTTATATGTTATTTTGATAGCTACTCTATCTTTTTTTAAAAGAAGGATGTTCCTGGGGGGGGGGGGGGGAATCCTCCTGATTAATCTTTTTCTACTATATTTTCAACCTTTCTTTCTCCTTAGGTTTTATGCCTAATTGAATTCAATGTGTAGCTGGATTTCTTTTTTAAAATACAGTTAGTCTTTCAACTGGAAAGAAGTACTCTGACATTTCTATCATTTTGTTTTTTGCTAGTTGTCCCATTTTTACTATTCCCCCCTTTCTTTTTTTATTTTAAATTGACTGAGATATTATATTTATTTGATTCTTGGTTCATCTTTTCCCTTCAACTGGCTTGGGAGTAATATATGTTATATTTTGATCCTTTTGATTATTGCCTTTGAAATTCTCAATTGATGAACAAAATAAAAATCACTCTTCACTCTCATTTCAAAAAACATAAGAGACCTTTTCTTATTCCAAGTTACATGTTATTGTTGTATTTTAATGTTATCCTCTTTTATATCCTAAATTAGAAGTTATTACTGTTACTTTATAAAGACAGTTATTTGCTTAAATTTAGTTAAATGTTTATCAATTTACTCGCTATTCTGTCTTGCCTCGTGACCTTCTTTTTGCAATCAATTTTCTTCCTCCTGAAGTACATTCATTTTGAAGCTCTTTTAGTGACAGTCTTGATGGTAAACATTGTTTTTATCTCAAAGTACTATTGTGATTCCCTCATACTTGAAAATAATTTTTCTGGATACTTTATTCTACGTTCATAGTTATTTTCTTTCTATACATTGAACTAGGATTCCAGTGTTCTTAAAATTTGTTATTGATCTAATTGTTGTTACTTTATTTTATTGTGGCTCTTTTCCCTTTTTTTCTCTTTTTAGTTGGTATTCAGTAGTCTGACTACAAGGTGTCAGAATGTCAGCTTATTTTTTATTTATACTGATTGATAATATTGTTTCCCCTGTCTATGGATTCATGCTGTACCTACTCAGAAGATTGTTACAATGATTAAACTAGTTAACAAATGAATGCCAAATGCCCAGCACAGAGAAAATGCTATATGTGTGTTTTCTATTAGTACTGGAAAATGACTACTTTTATTATCATCTCCTTTAATATTGTCTCCCCCCATTATTTGTATTCTTTCCTCTAGAATACCCATTAGAAATATAAGACATTTGTCTATTACATTCCTCATGTCAATTACCTAATATTTCTTATTTTCCAAATCCTTATCTCTCTGTGCTAGCAGATAATTCTACCAACCTATCACTAAATCACTACTTATCTTTTAAATTTTATCTAATCTGACTTTTAACCCATCTGTTCTGGTGCTTAGTCATTATCTGCCTGACTGTGTGCCCTGTTATTGATCTTTAGATTGCCTCACCTTGGCTCCCTGCCCTGTAGCTTCTGATGGGGCCAGGACAGTGGAAGTTGGAAGCAGTACGTCTAACATTAGGAGGAAAGAGACCTCAGGGTACTCAGTCTCCGCAACCTGCCCCCCCCCCGCCCCCCGTGTTATCATAACACTCACATTTTAATGGGGTTTATATTTTACTTCTTTCTGAAGCTGGGATTTATTCTTTGATATACGAAAGACACAAAAACGCAAAGGCTGTTTTTCCTCAAACAAGAGTGAATTGAATTCTTCAGAATCATGACCGACTCCCAAATAAACCAGGAAAAACAAAACATTTTTGCTTCACCTGAATATTGCCATGCCCGTCATCACTGGGTGTTTTATGTGAGATTACTTCAACAATGTTAAAGATAAATAAGCAGATCCTTTTCCACTCCAAATTAGAGAAGCAGAGCAATTCTCTTTAGATGTAGCACATCTGGTAACAGAATAGGCATTGTTGAATGAAGACAGGGAATATGATTAAAAAAAAAAAAAAAAATTTTAAATGCTTAGAGATTTGGCATAATGCATCCAAAAGGTTTAGGAAAGGAACAAATAAAGACTGCTGAAAAGTGAATTTCTAAGCTGAAATGTTTTTTTTTTTCCTTGCTGACATAAAAAGCAGATGCTAATGATAAAAATACTTTGCTACTTTTCTATATAGTTCTATGACTTATTTGCAGGCAGTTACTGCAATATTAAGGACACATGTAAGGTAGAAAGACTGTAAGTTAACTTTTAGATTTAAGAAACAACAGAATTTTATTTTATTTATTTATTTTTTTTAACATTTATTTATTTTTGAGACAGAGAGAGACAGAGCATGAACAGGGGAGGGGCAGAGAGAGAGGGAGACACAGATTCTGAAACAGGCTCCAGGCTCTGAGCTGTCAGCACAGAGCCCGACGCGGGGCTTGAACTCACAGACCATGAGATCATGACCTGAGCCGAAGTTGGATGCCCAACCGACTGAGCCACCCAGGTGCCCCATGAAACAACAGAATTTTAAAAATTGAAGAAACTAATTATATACTGTAAAGGAAACTGCTGCATCAGCACAAAACTTCATCCCCCCATATCTATTTTACAAACTTTCCCTGACCATCTAAATTTAATAAGTGTGAGAACAGGCATGGCCATAGTCCAGGCTCATTTTTAGTTTCCCTACCAAACTCAGTAAAACTGAAGCATGTGTACATCATCTCCAGAACTTCTTTACTCTCTCCACACTCCTAGTTTGAGTTAGTAGCTGGAAAGCTTAACCAACTCCCCTGTCCTGCCCAATGATCATCTTACAAATCCTTACCTGTAATAATGTCGCCAAAGTCCTTGAGACCAGAAATAACCAATTCAGTTTGTCCAAAGCCCCTCTAACCAGCCCTCCATCCTTGAACTTTCCTTTTGACCTACCTGTGCTTTTAACCACCATACAATGACAGAAGTAACATAGTAATGAAATCTAGTGTGACAGCTGTTGACCTTGATACGCATGTTTTTAGTTGTTAGGTCAAAGATGTCTTATTACTTACATAAAGAAAATTACCTGTAATATTTCAGCACATGTACGATGTTCAACATATAATAACAGTTCAATTATTAAATTATAAAACATTTAAATCAGGAAAGAAAAAAATCTATTGAGATCTGCTCCATGACAAAGAAGTTTAGAAAGTACTAGTATTCTTGTTTTAGAGTTGGCAAATTAAGCTTGTTTCAGAAACGCTAGATTTATCTAAACAGAAACCTTAAATGCAGAGTATTATTGACTAATGCAACAGTGTACTACCTTTGATAATATGACACTTAAATGGAGATTTGCTTCAAATCAAGGAAGGCATACAATGGGTGTTTTGAAAGAGCTGAGGACAGGGCAAGTATGGATATTTCTAAAGCCAAACCTAGAATTTATTCTAATTTTAAACAAATTGACTAGAGAATGACATCAAGGAAGAAATGTGAAACAGCACTCTGTGTTGCTTCAAGTTAGATGGGGAAAAATATGAAAAAATGTACCTGTCTTGAAAAATATATAACTGAACTCTGCAAACTCAGTACTGTTTATCAATTATTAAGGATACATATAAAAGGAATTATTCAGCATACGTTTCTTCTCCCCTCTGCCATATAGTTTTAAAGGTTCTTTGTTCCTTCTGATTTATTGTCCTCTTTGTGCATTCCAGCCCCAAAGTCATAGTTAAGGGGACAGCTAAAATTAAGGGACTAAGGAATAGTCTGCCAATCTTTGCCCTTTGGTTAGAAGGCTGCCATAAAGCAAATGAAAAATGAAGCATCATTAAGAATAAATTGTAGGTTTTGAATATGTTTCCTTTATTCTCAAAATGGTTTTTCTTTTTTGAGAATCATCTCTTTCCATTTGAATTGGCTTGTATTATAAGCTGATTGTGGCATTCTGTTTTCATCTGAGTCTGCCCAGATGTTCCTTCCATTTACAGGAAAAATTTCTACTTCACAATCAAAATTCTGTATTTATAAGCCCTATCTGATGAGTTAGGTTTCAAAGTCCTAATAAGTTTCAGAAACTTTTTTTTCTTTGACTCTACATTTTGTTTTCTAATTTAAAAAGAAATTTTGTCGGTTTTTTTGTTGTTGTATTGAGCTTTGAAAGTTTTATCACATTTTATCAATCAGTATAGTTTTACATTTCAAAACAGCATCTTTATGTTAAAAACTGTAACCTGAATATTCAGCTTTAAGATGTGTTAATAGGAGGGCACCTGGGTGGTTCAGGGTTGAGTGTCCAACTCTTGATTTCAGTTCAGGTCATGATCCTAGGGTCATGGGATCAGGATCAAGCCCCACATTGGGCTCTGTGCTGAGTACGGAGCCTACTTAAGATTCTGTCTCCGAGGCGCCTGGGTGGGTCAGTCAGTTAAGCGTCCGGCTTCAGGTCATGATCTCACACTCTGTGAGTTAGAGCCCCACGTTGGGCTATGTGCTGACAGCTCGGAGCCTGGAGCCTGCTTCAGATTGTGTCTCCCCTTCTCTCTGCCCCTCCCCTGCTCATGCTCTTTCTCTCTGTCTCAAAGATAAATAAAAACATTAAAAAAATTTTTTTTTAAATTCTCTCTCTCTCTGCCCATCTCCCCTGCTCACACTTACTCTCTCTCTCTCTCAATTAAAAGAAAAAAATTTAAATGTGTTAATAGTTTTATTTTTACTTTTTGTTTCCATTGATTATTACTATGGTTGGAAGTTTTAGTAGTTTCTTTCTGATTATATTCAATTAATAAATGCAAAAAACCATATATAAATATGAATTAAATATCACAGTGAGCTGAGTAAATGATGAATATACATGTATAATTATGCGTGTAAGTCAGGAGGAAAAAATAAAACCTAATCTTTCAGCATCATTATTAAAAGCAATTTTAATCAGGAGCACCTGGGTGGCTCAGTTGGCAAGCGGCTGTCTCTTGATTTAGGCTCAGGTCATGATTTCACTGTTCTGAGTTCAAGCCTGATGTTCGGGCTCTGTGCTGACAGTGCATAGCCTGCTTGGTATTCTCTGTCTCCCTTTCTCTCTGCCCCTCCCTTGCTTGCTCGTGTGTGCTCTCTCTCTCTCAAAAATAAATAAATTAACATTTTTTAAAAAGGCAATTTTCATCAAAATTTCACTAAATAATTCCAAGCTAAATCAAAATCAGTGTAGTTAAAGTATATATTTAATAAGGACCTCAAAATAAAATAAAACTAAAAGGAACATTCTATCTCCCACGCATGATATATTTTTGACCTATTTTTATGTTGATCGTAAGAAAAAAGCAACTTTTCCAATATCATTTAGTCTCCTAATTTCTGGATGTTCCTTGTTCCTTGAAAGGCAATATGTAAGAACTTCTCAAACAGCCAAAGCAATTTGTCAAAAAATACTCTTAGGCTTATACCAAAAATCTCAAAAATTTGGTATAAAGCTAAGTTCACAGATTAAGAAACATTAATGAACTAAATTTAGAAAAAACTTTTCCAAGATCCTTTTATGTTATCTCAAAATGGGCTTTTAGAATTTAAATAAACACAAGTCTTAAATTGATGTATCAATAAACTGCTTTATTGTGGTGATTATTTTGCAACATATATAAATATGGAGTCATTATGTTGTACCTCTGAAACTAATATGTCAATTATATCTCAATAAGAAATTAAATAAAGAGATATACTACTTTGATCATTGGAATTACAGTTATACTGAGGAACAGAAATAAGGGATTTCTTGATTGAACTAAACACAGATTAATAAAGGTAAATATAGTCAATATTATATGTACCTTATGTAGTGCATAGTAAATATTTAATGTTATCATATATATGTACACTACATATAAAATAAATGTAAAAGATAAATAGGAAAAAGGCGAATAAAGATAACAAATTCAGAATAATTTTTTATACATGATACATATCTAATATGACAGGATCTCATTTTCTATGAATGCACCCAGATTCAAAATTATTTAAAACTTGTCTCAATTTGGATATTTAATAGTAGACCCAGGAGCACTTCTAGTCACAGATAAAGAATGAGGTATCCCAAACAAAGAATGAGGTATTTTACATATCAAATTTATGGGGTGAAATAAATACTGGCACAGCAAAGATTATGAAATATTTACTACTCTTTAATTATAGTATTATTTTTATTACAATATGATTTTTCTCTACAAACCATAGAAAGATCTTCAGAGTTACATGAAATTATGTAAGAAAAAAAGTTAATTAGTGCCCAAAGCTGAATAATAAATGTTGTTAAATCTAACACTAGAACTAATCATTGTTCAAACACCTAAATGTGCACTAAATTAAGGTAACAACCAAAATTTATTACTCACAACAATCTAAGGGGCACAATACAAAATTAACACTTATTTACCTTTTATTTTTAAACATTTATTAAACATGAATTTAATACATTATATTAAAAAAGATATTAAATGTTAGTTGTCTGTAAGAATTAGCATGAAATATTCTTTAACTTAGGGAACACAGAAAATTCACTTTCAAAGCAAATGTCATCATAACTCTGTATAAGCTCTAGGTCAGTTAGTGTGTCTCAGTTCCTTGAGATGCACATATCAATTCAAACCAATGTCATATAATCTGGGCAAAATCCTAGAGGAAGAGTGGAATTGTTGTTGCTCTTGTACAGGTCATTCCTTCCTGTACACATGGCATTTACCCAATAATTGCACTATTTCTCTCTCCCTCTCCAACTAAACCAATAATGCAAGATTTGCAAGGAACAGAAATTTTGCTCAACAATGACAGTGCATATAGTAAATAAGAACCTTTAATTGGACATACTTGTTCTTGGACATTTCTAGAGCCACCCATACCACTAAGGTTTGCTTATTCATCAATGTATACACTACACAGAATTCAGTCTTCCACGCTCTCATTGCCACCTTTTGTTCTAGTCTTTGGCCTTTCCTTCTGTTTTTGTTTTTGTTTTTGTTTTACTTGCAAGCATAGGGAAAAAAATGTCCTCTCTTTCTCTTACGCAGAGTAGTGAGCCTTCTCTTTGTGTTGACTTGGCCCCTGCTGAGTATCCCTTTCTACCCTAAATAGCTCAACAAGCTCTTTTCCTTGATGGTGGCAGTTCCTTCCTACTAAGGATTCAATTGGCAACTGTTGGGATCCAATGTTCTCCCTAATGTGCATACATTTGTAATTACATGACCCAGAGTTACTCACAAATCCATTGTTTCATTTGAGGAAAACAAAAATATTGGCAAACTATGGTAGAAAAGAAACCAGGTCTTGTCCACAAGTAGCCTACAAAATAGGATGGTAGAAAAGAATTTCTCAGACCAGTTATAGGATCACTGGGATCAAAGTCAGGACTTTACAGAAGCCATACCTCCCATGTCTTAATATCCAAATATGGAGGAAAGGAAAACGTCTTCAGGTATTCCCTAGAAGTTGATGGGAGGCTAATGTCTGGACTCTTGCACTGGCAGGAAGGACTGTCCAAGGTACATCAGCAAGTACAAGAGAATAATGAAGACTCTCCCATTGCACAACCACCCTGCCACAGTGTGCCATCCTCCAGGATCTTGTCCTAGTAGTCAGTGCCCTCTTTACCCTCCAGGCTCTTTCCTCCTTCCCCCATGACAAGAGGCGGAACTACTTGGCAGTTGAACTGCTTTAAAATCACAGACCAATTTTTGTTAACCCTTTTAGTCCCAGCTCGCATTTTATTCCCTTTATAGTTATTTCCTGGCTTGTGTATCTCCATTCCTAGAACCTTGTGCACATTTTAGCTGTCTCTGCTTTCATACTTTATTATAAACTCTGAACACCAATCATCATTCCTTGCGTATAGGAGATGATCAGAAATGCCTGGTGGATTCATGAAGGAGTCAACAGAGCATGTTAGTTCTAGTTAAACATACATTGACACAAGATTTTAAAAATTCAATTAGCATGTGGTTAATAAACACTTGGTTACTATGATAAATTGATACTCTCTTAAGGAGATCATGTTCTTTATTAGAAAACATTTTAAAACTTATAAAAATGAGCTGTGATTTTTATAAGTGATTCCAATATTAGCTTTTATTTGATTGAAATGCTGTTATACAATTTAAAAAGAGGCCTAATCCTCAGTTACCCAGTGCAAATGGTCAGGCCATCAGTTTTCACCATACTGAAATTTAATAACAGTGTAGAATTGTTGTTCTGAAGAGGCTCTAAAGTCAAATTACAAGTCATTTTACAAGAACTGTATTCTCACTGTGATTGAAAATATTTGTTAGAGGGGCACTTGGGTGGCTCAGTCGGTTAAGCGTCCGACTTCGGCTCAGGTCATGATTTCATGGATTGTGGGTTCAAGCCCCGCATCGGGCTCTGTGCTGACAGCTCAGAGCCTGGAGCCTGTTTCAGATTCTGTGTCTCCCTCTCTCTCTGCCCCTCCCCTGTTCACACTCTGTCTCCGTCTCAAAAATAAATAAACATTAAAAAAAAAAATTTTTTTTTAAGAAAAAAAAAAGAAAATATTTCTTAGAAGAAACGTAGCTTAAATTTGAACAATTTTTTAGCTACAAAGTGTTACTTTTCAATTAAAGGAAACTGAATGTTGTTTTTAGGCTCTGAGTGACCCAGGAGTGGACAAGTGCAATGAGAAACTACAAAGATTTTTGTGTGTGCAAAGTTTAGTCTGTATTTGAAGAGAAACTGATTATTTTCTATCTTCATAATAGAGGATAAAGAATTAAGAGTGTTATTCCAGCCGTATTTATTGACACATGATTTTTTTCCTTCAAATTACTCTGGTTTGTGCATGTAACCACCATAACTTTTACGTTTTATTGTGGTTTTCCATTGGCAGTTTTTAAAGCTTTTCCAGTGCCAAGAGGGAAAGAGATGGCAACATTCTGGATTTATAGGGGTTGAAGGCTTCTTTAAATACTTTTGGGCTTCTTCAGTATGGACTGATTTAAGAATTGGATGTTGTAAGGCCATGATTTTCTTCTTTCCATACCTTAATGGCAATTATCACCAGCCAACCAATGACACAATCCTTGTATCATATCCCATATCTCTCAAGTGCCAGTGATATTATATAAGCCCACACATCACTTTCCACCTTATGTCACCCCAGTTCATATAGGTGAAGATCTCACTGATACTACAACATCCCAGGGACAGTCACATCCTATTTGCCACCAGCAATGGAACCCTGTTGGCATTTACATGGTGAGTGATCCAATCCCACTATTGTGTCCCAAGGATTTACTTTTGGTACTGTATTAATTTCACTTCTCCCCACCCCCAAGTATAGTCTAAAACAAGGATTTGAGTTCAAGTAGTTTATTGGAAGGTGGATTCTAGGTAGCATTTGTAGGGTCGTGGAAAAATGAGACTAAGAAGGAAAGTTGACTAAGATTATTGTGGTCAGCTGAACCTGGTTTCACACAGAGTGATAGCCTCACGTTTCACACTCGTTCAACGAAACTCTGAGGGGGCAGTAGTATTTACCTATAAATTTGTAGATACCAGCTGTTAGTGTCAGGCGTTGTGCGGGGCAAAGATAGGAGTTAGAGTCAAAAAGAATTTTTGCAGTTTAAGGCTTTATTGGGAACTAAGGTTCTGGGCGAGGTTCCGTGACTCAAGGAGGGAGTCTGGGAAGTCGCGCCCGGGTATGGTGGGGTTGGGTTTTTAAGCTGTAGTAGTTCTGGGTTTAGGCTCGGGTGGGTCTTTCTCTCGTGCCACGTTGTGCTGTTGCTCAGTAATTGGTTGACCTTCAGTTCGTTCTGGAGAGCCCCTCGGGGCTTTCCGCTGGGTTGTGCTGGCGCTCGGTGATTGGTTGCCCTTCAGTTTCTTCCGGAGCGCTGGCGAGAGGGCCGTCCCCTTCCAGGGACATCCTAACGCCAGCCATTGTTTGAAAGATGTTAAGGGAGACTAGAAGGCAGATATAAATTATGCGCTATTGCAGTTGGCATGGGCAAAGTGGAGCAGCTAGAAAAATTCCTCTGGCTAAGAAATACACATGTTGACTATTAGAAGTAAGTGTTACATATCCTGGTTATTCTAGGAGCAAGACTGAGGAGCAACCAACAAAATCACTTCTCACTTTATATAACCCCAAAATATCAAGAGCAGATGAGGAGGAGGCTACTACAATAGAAAAATCATTGATCTGTTACCCCGTTTCTAGATGTAAGCCATTTCTCATTCCCAGTTCAAAGGGAGGTTGGGTGCTGTTAAGGAAGGACCCTATAACACCACAGCAGGCTTAGTAGGTATTCCTAATCTGTCCCCAGAGGGATCCGTGATATGTGTCCATATCCATATCCATATATGCAAGGAAGAAGAATACTGAAAGTCTTCAAGACTGTTGGATACAGAGTTGAGTTGTGACTGATACTGATGGCTCATTTTATGGCATAGGAGGTACGATAGACAGCATATGACCATGGACCCCACTGATTCTACTATATAACTTACCACCCAAAAGATGCCAGGCTGATAAAATTTTGGAATGGCCTCTTAAATGCCCAGCTGAGGCTTCATTCTGAGGATGACACCTTGAGTGGTTGGGGGGTTGGGATACTGTTCTTTAAGATGCAGTGTGTGTGTGCACGTGCGTGCGTATTTTAAGTTTATTTGAGAGAGAGAGGAGGGGAGGGGCAGAGAGGCAGGGGTGGGGGGGCTGGGAAATCGTAAGCAGGCTCCACACCCAGGATGGAGTCCAAGGCGGGGCTGAATCTCACTAAGGTGAGATCATGGCCTAAGCTGAAATCAAGAGTCAGACACTTAACTGACTGAGCCACCCAGGCACCCAAGATGCAATATATATTTTAAACCAAAAGCCATTATTTGGTGATAGTTTCTCAAAAATCAGAACACATGAGGGGCACCTGGGTGGCTTAGTCAGTTGGGCATCCGACTTTGGCTCAGGTCATGATCTCATGGTCCATGAGTTCGAGCCCCATGTCACACTCTGTGCTAACAGCTCCAAGCCTGGAGCCTGCTTCAGATTCTGTGTCTCCTTCTGTCTCTCTCTCTCTCTCTCTCTCTCTCTCTCTCTCTTTCAAACGTAAATAAACATTAAAAAAAATGTAAAAAAAAAAATTCAGAATACAAGAGGCTGAGTCTCAGGCATGGGAGCACAGGTAGGCTCTCTTATCATTACTCCTACTGGCCCATTTAAGGAATGTGTGCCTAACTCTGCCACAACTTTAGTAGGCCCTGTGGCATTAGAGATAGTGGTTTAGGGAGGAGTATAGAATGGAATGCTTCTATCAGGGGACAAGGCAAGGTTTTCCTACTAAACCTATAGCTGTGGGTGCCACCTGGATATTTTGGATTCCTGATACCAAAAGACAAGTGAGCAAATAGTTACTATAGTGGGAGGGGTCATGGGAACTGATTATAATGAAGGGATAAAGTTGTGGCTAGTAATCAAGGCAGGAAAGAGTAAGTCTGAAGTTGAAATGGTTCTCTTGAATGTCTCTTGCTGCTTCGTCATCCCCAGCGATAACCATGAACAGACAATTATCCGTACACAACCAGTTATCACACTGGTGAGGAGAAAACAACATTTTGATGCCAGATTGATATAAAGAATGTCAAGATACTGAGAAAAAAAAAATCTCTAAATTCAATTGAAATTGAAAAAAACTTAATTGTTATCATTATTTTTCAGTATCCCTTATCCTTATAGAATAATTTTTTTTTAATTAGAAAATGAGTTATGGATAATGTACAATAAAAAGAGATGATGTGGTATATACAAAATCTAATTTAATACCAGAGCTTGTTTGAAACGCTACAGTGTAATAAGACTTCAACTGAGAACTGAGGAGTTTAAGCCGTTTGACAGAGAACATCTATTTCTAATTTCAAAGATTAAAATCAATGGAGAAACTCTGTTTTGCCTCCATCTTCTTATTCCACTTCATAGCACTCGTATTGACCCCACGGGGCTGGCACAGTCACAGCAAACCAACTATTGTGCAGCAACATTTTAAAGCTTATCATGTAGTTATTAAGAACATTAATTTTTTTTTCTAAAGTAATTTTCATATTTCTGATTAAACCTTTACATGGATTTATTTAAAAAGTTGTGGGACACATCAGAGATGTATGATACAGTAAATGGAGCCCAAGTTGAAACCTTGTTTAAATCACTATCTGATATTTTAACACGTTTAACCAATTTGCTTCTTGTGAGGGAGTAATTTTTTTGAGCTTCTCATTTTTTGTTTTGTTTCCACTGCTGTGCTGACTACCTGCCAGCATCCCCGATACCTTCTCCATCTTTTCCCACCCTGTTTTGTGCCTCGGGATGCTGAATTCAGCAGGCATCAGTGATTCCCTTGCTCACAGGCTTTGGCTTCAGCCAATGGGACAAAGTCGGGAGATTGGAAAGAGTGAGGAAAGTAATGTCAAGATATGCATTCTTTCATATTCTGAACCTGGCTGTCTGTGGTCTGCTGACAGGCCACCTTCTCTACAGAGCTTTCATCTCTGGGATCTGATCAATGCTACCTCCCCTGGCCTCTTTCGGCCTAAGGTTGGTAAAGGTCCCGTGTTGTTAGTTACATAGGCTCAATGCATCTCCTCAATGCTTTTTCTAAACTATGCTTTCACCATTGTAAAGTCCTTTTACTGGAAACCTTCTTCATGACCAAACCTGAGTGCACATGTGTTTCTTACTTGTGACTGATATAATTACTCTATATTTTTCTTCACTACAATAAAAAGCCAGAAAAGTTATAACAGGCAATAATTTCTTTAGAATTCATGACTTGTACCTGCAATACTTCATTTCCTTAGACACACACTCCTGAGCTTGTAAACCCAATCTGGATGCCTTAAGTTCTTCCTTTACAGACAGAACACCTTTCTTCCTATTTTCTCAAATCAGTTTTATGATCAGTTTACCTTCAGCTCCTTTCTTGTGCTTCTCTCCTCCTATTCTCAGCTTCCTCCTAGTGAACCAAAGATCTATACTATGTTTTTCCATTACATCAGCCTCCTCTCCAACCAAAGCCTAGAATAACTCTCTCACTTTGGAAACATCTTAAGCAGTTTTCAAGTTCTACCTTTAACCAATGTCCAAATGAATACAATCAGTTATCTACTGGACATTTCTACCAAGTTATCTAGTATCTCTGACTTAATATGCTCAAATATTGTCTTGATTTTCCACCTGGTTTGCTATTTTTCTTGTATAATAAATGGTAGCATCATCCTTACCAAGCTATAAACTGTGTTGTTCATCCTCAACTTTTCATTTTTTCTTTCTTTCTCTGACATCAAGTAATAATGGTTATTGTAATGATAGCACCAAGCATGAATTAATTACCCTATGTGTCCAAGCTCTAAAATGAGTACTTCACATAAATAATTTTATGTAACATTTACAATAAAAGCTAATATTTATTAGGAAATTACATTTTTCAGATATCATGCTGAGTTTAATTTGTATTCGCTCAATCTTCATAACATTACTTTGAAGTTAAATATTATCTTCATTTTCCCAGATCATACTAAAGCACAGTTAGTTATATAATTTCTCAGTGTTACACAGATCATAACTAGCATGATCGAATGCAGGTAGCTTGAGTTAAAAAAGCATGCTATTACCCACTACTTCCCCCCACCCCAATCTGTAGATATGGGAGAATTATTATCCCAATTTCACAGATGAGAGAGCTGATTTTCAAAGTGCTTAATAAACTTGTCCAAGATTATATAGCCAGTCAGATGTGAACATAGGTACAACACAGGATTTTTCTTTCAAAATTTCCAGAA
The DNA here is from genome assembly GCF_018350215.1 of Panthera leo. NCBI lineage: Eukaryota > Metazoa > Chordata > Mammalia > Carnivora > Felidae > Panthera > Panthera leo. Next base: position 104,283,056 of record NC_056680.1, on the reverse strand, counting down.
ACATAATTCTCATTAGAATTTGCTCATAAGTTCTCCAGAAAATATTTCTTTTTTCTTTTTTAACATTTATTTATTTTTGAGAGACAGAGAGAGACAGAGCATGAGCAGGGCAGGGGCAGAGAGAGAGAGGGAGACAAAGAATCTGAAGCAGGCTGCAGGTTCTGAGCTATCTGCACAGAGCCCAATGCAGGGCTTGAACCCACGAACCGTGAGATCATGACCTAAGCTGAAGCCAGGCACTTAAATGACTGAGCCACCCAGGTGTCCTCAGAAAATATTTCTTCTAAAATATCCCCCAAACCTCAGTATTTGAGAAAATCAGTATAAAAAAATATTTATGGACTATTTTTAAATAAAAATTGTGCATACAATTTATGTTCTAAAAATACCAATACTTTGTTATCCAGCTAGCAAAAAGAGGAACAACGATTATGACTACCACAGTCTCACAGCATAGCCCAGCTCCTTCATCTATTCTGTTATTAAATATAGGAAATAACTCTTTAAATTGTTCCTATTTCCTCTCTATTTCTATGACTGCTGTCTCACCATTCCTTTTCTTGAGTTACCCAATAAGTTAGTAATTGTTCTTCCTTTTTTCTTCTTCATTTCTCCCAACTCACCACTTACACTATTTTCTGAAGGGTTTTTCTATAGTCAAAATCCAATTACAGGGAAGGAATATTTGTAAAACATACATCTAATAAAGGGCTACTATCCAAAATATGAAAGAACCCTTGCAACTAATTAAAAGACAAATGATCCAATTACATCCTGGAAATAAAATCTGAAGAGACTTTTCTCTGAACATGACATAAAAATGTCCAATAAGCACTTAAAAACAAATCAATATCACTAATTTATTGGGGATACGCAAATCAAAACCACAATGAGATATCACTTCACAACCACTAAGATGACTATATTCTAAAGGATGGACAAAAACAAGTGTTAGCAATAATGTGGAAATACTGGACTCTTCATACATTACTGGTGGGAATATAAAATGGTACAGTTGCTCTGGAGATAGTCTGTCATATTCTCAAAAAATTAACCCTAGAGTTACATAATACCCAGCAATTATACTTCTCAGTATACACCCAAGAGAACTGAAAATATGTTTGCACAAAAACTGTACATAATGTTCATAGCAGCATTATTCATGATAGTCAAAAATAGAAACAACCCAAATGGCCATCAATTAATGAATGGGTAAACACAATGTGATATATTCATGCAAAGGAATATTTCAGCCATAGAAGGAATGAGGTACAATATGGATGAACCTTAAAAACATCATTGTAAATAAAATAAGCCATTCACAAGAGGACACATATTGCATGATTCTGTTTATCTAAAGTGTCTGGCATCAGCAAATCCATAGAATCAGAAAATAGATTAGTGTTTGCTACGGGTCACAGGAAGGAGAAAATGGGAAGTGACTGCTAATGCGAATGGGATTTTTTTAGTCCAAGCCTTTTACTACAACTGTTATAGTAGGTTATATTACATATACTATGTTAGTCAAGATAGACTTGGTAATGCCATTGGAATAAGCCATAGTAAAATCTCAGCAGCCTAACACAGTCAAAAGTTAATTTCTTATGAGTGTCGTGAGAAATATCTCATATTTACTATCATTTACTAGAAAAAAATCAACTTGACAAGCCACCGGTGAAATGTTAACTGTATCATACAGAGAATAAAGGGAAAAACAGATTTGCTTTGACCACCCTTCCATTGATAGCATCCTTAGTAAAATAGATTTTTACAATGTAGGCTCTATTTTGCCATTTTTTTCCTTAAAAAAAATCCCTTACCTAACTTATTAAATTTGAATGAAGCCCTGAAAATTATTACCCTTTAATGACCTATAAAGGCATTTGTCTTCCTAGTTTAAACATGTTTTATGCCTAATTAAAAATAAAATAAGCATCTCTCATGTGGTGAATTTTCATATCATTTTATGACTATATGAAATAAAATTGAATTTTGTAGTCAACAGCCTGCTAATTTTTGTGGTTTAGTAATAAAAGCTTAGATGTAATGAAAATATGTAGTGATTTAGCTGTAAATTAATCAAAATCAAGTCCATTAAAATAATTAAGACATAGTTTTTTAGGATAAAGTAATTCATTTTTGTTACTTTGAAAAAACAAATAGTTAAGACGTTACTTCTTAAACTTTAGAAAGTATTCAAAAAGTTCTTAGCAGTCAAAACTTAGGTCAGATTTCAAAATTGCTATATTTCAACAAAATTTTGTTATACAATGAGGCAGAATTTGAGAGTTAAGTAACACAATCTGTAACAGTAGTCTCAGCCTCTTGAGCAGACAAAACAAGGGTTGGCCTATCTGATAGAATTTGAGGGTATGTCTCCAAAGACACTCCAGCTTGCTGTTCTGTCATAAATTCCAGTTAAAGGTTCAGTCACACAACAAATATTTATTGATTATTTACTATGTATCACATTTTGTTCAAAGACTTGAGAATTCAACAGATAACAAAAACAAACTATGTCCATTTTTTGGAAACTTTATTCATTGTCACTTGGATAATGCTTGCCACGTGTATGTTTTCTGTGTGTGTTGTGAATTTATTAATCTCGTTTGCGAAAAAAATAACTTTAAGCTGAAGTTATTATTAAGGGAAAAACAAATCCTGTCATTGGTGTGCTGTATAGTTTTTACTTGCTCAACTAGAACACTATTTGTTTTCCCCCTAATCTGTATTCTGGAGGACTGGACTTGTATGGATTACATCACCAAGCACCCTTGTCATATGACATCCTATTCAATTGGGTAAGCCTCAGCCGGAGATTAGACGAAGGGAGGAAAATGAAGTCTGAGTATGTTTTTTCCCCTGGCTTCCTTCCTGTAGAGTGACATGGGTTGATGGAGTCCCTCAACTAGATCTCAGCACCTGTCAAGAATTCCTGTCAAAACCATCCTTTTTATCCCTTCCTCTTCTCTCCTAAGGGTGATATTAGTGCCATGATTCACTCGTCCCACAGTACAGCACTATTTCTTGTTGTTTCCCTATACTTTGTCCTCACACTTAAAAAAAAGAACAACAGGGGCGCCTGGGTGGCGCAGTCGGTTAAGCGTCCGACTTCAGCCAGGTCACGATCTCGCGGTCCGTGAGTTCGAGCCCCGCGTCAGGCTCTGGGCTGATGGCTCGGAGCCTGGAGCCTGTTTCCGATTCTGTGTCTCCCTCTCTCTCTGCCCCTCCCCCGTTCATGCTCTGTCTCTCTCTGTCCCAAAAATAAATTAAAAAAAAAAAAAATAAAATAAAAAATAAAAAAAAGAACAACAATCATTTTATTAAACATTCCTCAAATTATCCAATTTGAATGTATAACTTTTTTTTCCCCTGCTAGGCCCCTGACTAGCTCAGTCATTTATCTTCTGAAAAACTTCAGTGGTTTGGGACCAAGTATTCAGCACATACAATTAATCTTTCATAAGGAGACCTAATTTTAAATGGCATTTTACCATAATTGTTTTATATTTCAGAGAAAACACTCCACACTATCATTAAAAATCTGGGTCCTTGTTCTCTATTCTGTTATATCTTTATTTAAAGAGGGCAAAAAGTTTGAGAAATAAAACACAAAATTTCAAAAATAGCTAAAATCTCCTATTGTAAACACATATCAAAATAATTGTTTTTCTTGTTATAAATTAGTTTTCAAAATTTAATGACTGGTTCTGGCTACCATAGAGTAGCTAGGAACAAGCTTAAACTCCCTTGTGAATATAATAAAAACTGGAAAAAAATTCTAAATTTTATTTCATTTATTTATTATTTTTTAAATATAATTTATTGACAAATTGGTTTCCATACAATGCCCAGTGTTCATCCCAACAAGTGCCCTTCTCAATGCCCATCACCCACTTTCCCCTCCCCCCCACCCCCCATCAACCCTCAGTTTGTTCTCAATATTCAAGAGTCTCTTATGGTTTGCCTCCCTCCCTCTCTGTAACTTGTTTCTTTTTCCCCCTTCCCCTCCCCCATGGTCTTCTGTTAAATTTCTCAAGATCCACAACTGAGTGAAAACATAGGGTATTTGTCTTTCTTACCTGACTTATTTCACTTAGCTTAATACCTTCCAGTTCCATCCATGTTACTACAAATGGCCATATTCCATTCTTTTTCATTGCCAAATAGTATTCCATTATATATACATAAACCATATCTTCTTTATCCACTCGTCAGTTGATGGACATTTAGGCTCTTTCCATAATTTGGCTATTGTTGAAAGTGCTGCTATAAACATTGGAGTACGTGTGCCCCTATGCATCAGCACCCTGTATCCCTTGGGTAAATTCCTAGTAGTGCTATTGTTGGGTCATAGGATAGTTCTATTTTTAATTTTTTGAGGAACCTCCACACTGTTTTCCAGAGTGGCTGTACCAGTTTGCATTCCCACCAACAGTGCAAGAAGGTTCCCAAAAAACTTCTAAATTTTAAAAACAATAATTTGTAGGCAATGAAAAGCTATCACCCATGGTTACCTATGATCCTTGAGCAAAGGGAAGAAGATAAGGTGAGCCCACATTCACTGGTTTCTCACTGAGGCATTGTCCAAACAACAATCCAGGAAAACAGAGCCTAATCAGAGAGTGTATTCTCACTGGTTGAAAAGAAAATAAAGATCAGAGCTCAGAGTTACATAGTCAGTTGGGATTTGAGTATGAAAGCACTGAAGAGAAGAAGGCCAATAACATAAACCCCCAAAATCTGCATAAAAATTTCCCTGGTCTTTGGCCAACTCCTAAGCTTTGTAGGTTTAGTAAGAACCACTGGGAGGTCTAACAGGGAATAGCTGTTGGGATACTGAAGGGCTGAGCAGAGATGTTGGAAGCTGTACACAACTGTGCCTTACAAGGACAAAAAACAAGGAAGAAGAATATAGAAACATAGACCAGGTCTACAAATCCATATATTAGCCCTTTTGAAGTGGGCGCTGTTAATTTAAGGAAAACATGACAGAAGCTAGAAGATTATAATTAAGAATTACCACATAAAAGAATTCACAATGTTTGACATAAAATTAAAAATTACCAAACAAGCAAAACAACAACAGCAGGTAGCCAATGATATTTAAAATGTAATAGTCAATAGATTCAGACCTAGAGATAACTAAGGAAATGAATTTGAAGAAAAATTCTTAAAATTACTGTGATTAATATACTAAAGATAACAGAGGAAAATGAGGAAATGAATGGAAAATGATTTCTATAGAACTTTAGAATCTATAAACAATTTAATGGACATTTTAGGACAACAGAACAGCAAAATATAGTATTTGAAATTAATAACATTCAATGGTCTTAGCAGCATACTAAGCAGAGAAGACAAAATTAGCAAACATGGGGATAAAACTTGACATAAAATCCAAGAAAAGTATGGGCACCTTCTCCAAGACTGTGGCACCCCAAAGTTTCTGATTTTCACACTAGTTCGTGCCTGCATCCCACAATTCTTCAAAGTGACATTTAAGTGTTCCTACCAATTTGCAATCCCTATCAAAATAATACCAGAATTCTTCACAGAGTTAGAAGAAACAGTCCTAAAATTTGTATGGAACCAGAAAAGACCCCAAATAACCAAAGCAATCCTGAAAAAGAAAACCAAAGCTGGAGGCATCACAATTCCAGGCTTGAAGATGTGATACAAAGTTGTAATCATCAAGACAGTATGGTACTGGCACAGAAACAGACACTCAGATCAATGGAACAGAATAGAGAACCCAGAAATGGATCCACAAACATATGGCCAACTAATCTTTGACAAAGCAGGAAAGAATATCCAATGGAAACAAGACAGTCTCTTCAGCAAATGGTGTTGGGAAAATTGGACAGCAACATGCAGAAAAATGAACCTGGACCACTTTCTTACACCATACACAAAAAATAAAATGGATGAAAAACCTAAATGTAAGACAGGAAGCCATCAAAATCCTCGAGGAGAAAACAGGCAACAACCTCTTTAATCGCAGCCGCAGCAAATTCTTACTTGACGTGTCTCCGCAGGCAGGGGAAACAAAAGGAAGAATGAACTATTGGGAGCTCATCAAGATAAAAAGCTTCTGCACAGTGAAGAAAACAATCAACAAGCTTAAAGGTAACCAACGGAATGGGAGAAGATATTTACAAATGACATATCAGATAAAGGGTTAGTATCCAAACTCTATCAAGAACTATCCAACTCAACACCCAAAAAACAAGTAATCCAGTGAAGAAATGGGAAGAAGACATGAATAGACACTTCTCCAAAGAAGACATCCAGATGGCCAACAGATACATGAGAAAATGCTGAATATCACTTATCATCAGGGAAATACAAATCAAAATAGCAATGAGATACCACCTCACAGAAGTCAGAATGACTAAAATTTACAACTCAGGGAACAACAGATGTTGGCAAGAATGCAGAGAAAGAGGAACGCTTTTGCACTGCTGGTGGGAATGCCGACTTGTGCAGCCACTCTGGAAAATAGTATGGAGATTCCTCAAAAAATTCAAAATAGAACTAGTCTGTGACCCAGCAATTGCACTACTAGGTATTTACCGAAAGGATACCGGAGTACTGATTCAAAGGGACACATGCACCCTAATGTTTATAGCAGCACTACTGACAATAGTTAAAATATGAAAAGAGCCCAAATGTCCATCGACTGATGAATGGATAAAGAAGATGTGGTATGTTTAATGGCATATTACTCGGCGATCAAAAGAATGAAATCTTGCCATTTGCAAGAATGTGGATGGAACTAGAGTGTATTATGCTAAGCGAAATAAGTCAGAGAAAGACAAATATCACATGACTTCACTCATACGTGGAATTAAAGAAACAAAACAGATGAACATTAGGGAAGGGAAGCAAAAATAATATAAAAACAGAGAGGGAGACAAACCATAAGAGACTCTTAAATACAGAGAACAAACTGAGGGTTGCTGGCAGGGTGTTGGGTCATGGGCTAAATGGGAAAGGGGCATTAGGAGGGCACTTGTTGGGATGAGCACTAGGTGTTACATGTAAGTGATAAATCACTAAATTCTATATCTGAACTCATCATTACACTATACGTTAACTAACTTGGATTTAAATTTTAAAAAACATTTTAAAAAATAAAAAAATAAAAAGTAAAGGGAAAAAAATACTATCCAAACTAACAATTTAACTTGTATTATCCTGAATTTTGCCTATTTTGGATTGTTTTATATGAAGAATAAATGTTCTTCACCATGGTTGTATTGAACATAAGTTATTTTGGAATATAATTACTGGCATGTTTTTCTGTAAATGCATTTAATATAAATAAGTAAAAAACCCCAAATAAGTGCACTAGGTCTAATAATTTATATGAAACTATTCAAATTCACAGAGGCAACATGATTTTTTTCCTCAAGTAATTTGGTTTAATTCTACTTACATCTTCAAAACATTCAAAAGTGGTTCTTAGTTGCTCACTTGTCTTTAATGAGTTTAAAAATTTAATAATCAACTATAAAAATGAAATAATTATGTCATTATGTCCTTTTTCATGGGTTGGTAATAAATTTCCAAAAAAAAAGAAAAAAAAAGTGTTCCTACCAGTTTGCAGCTCCAGCAGCTTCTGCTCCAGGGAAGCTGATTTCATCTGTGATTCTTTGTGTTTGCTGATCTCTTCAGATTTGCATGGTGGTTTGCCTTGCAACCTCAATTCTTCAATAAGCCCAAGATAAATCGCTGATTTGCAATGTTTTTCAGCATTTTTCTTGCTGCAAGAATCTGGGTGATGACTTCTAAGTTCTTTACATATCAGAGTTGAAACTGGAAGTTTGCATACATTTTAAAATACACTTTTTAGGGGCGCCTAGGTAGCTCAGTCGGTTGAGCTTCTGACTTCGGCTCAGGTCACGATCTTGCGGTCTGTGGGTCTGAGCCCCGTGTCAGGCTCTGTGCTGACGGCTCAGAGCCTGGAGCTGCATCGGATTCTGTGTCTCCCTCTCTCTCTGCCCCTCCCCCATTCATGCTCTGTCTCTCTCTGTCTCAAAAATAAATAAACATTAAAAAAATTTTTTTTAATAAAATACACTTTTTATTTTACAATCCTTACATAGAGTTTTCAAAGTTTATCTGTTAATTCAAAACTAAACCATGCTCCAATATCAAAGAGACATTTTTCTGAAGGTCTCTTTTTGGTTTTCTCTTCTCCCGCCTCCCTCTTTTCCCTTTCTTTCTTTCTTTCTTTCTTTCTTTCTTTCTTTCTTTCTTTCTTCCTTTGTTTTTGTTTTTGTTTTTACAGAATTAGTCTGTTTCCTCCAAATGAAACACTGTATCTATACTTGTTTCTTGCATGTTTGCAAGTATCTCAAATGCAATTTGGGAGAGAGATGACCGTCTTCATTAATAGTGTTGGGCCGATTGGTTTATGCATATTTTTTTAAAAAAGAACCTAGACCCTTATTTTATACCACATACAAATGATTTCAAGATTGCTCACAGATTTAAATGTAAAAGCTAAAGTGATCAAACCTTTACAAGATACAAAGTAAAATATTTGCATGCATCAAACCATAAAACTATTGTCATTTGTTAAAATTAAGAACTTCTGTTTATTAAAATAAATTATTAAGAGAATGAAAAGTGAGCCAAAACTGAAGGAAAATATTCTCAACATATTTATATGAACAGGCTCACATCCAGACCTCCTAAAGACTCCTACCATTAAATGAGAAAAAGAACATTCAATTATTAATGAGAGTAGTATCTTAAGAGAGAGTATCAAAATAACCAATAAATGTATAAAAAGATCCCAAAATACTAGTTATCAGAGAAATGCAAGTTAGAACTACTCCACATCCACCAGAGTAGCTTAAATGAAAAAAAAAAAACAAAAAACAAAAACAAAACCAAAAGACGATGGCTGACGATCTGGAGCAACTGGAACTTTTACTGTTTTCACCAATTTGGAAAACTATCTTTCTTTTCCTGCAAATGCTAACCATACTCCCTGATCTACCAACTACTGCACAGTAATGAAAAGGAATTTACTGCTGATACGCATGGCATGTATACATCTGACAGCCTTAATGTTGAGTGAAGGATGGCAGGTGCAAAAGAGAACTTGCCCCTGTTTATAGGAGGTTGAAAAAGTAACAAAATGCAGTAACAAAAAGTAATGTAGTGATTAAGGTCAGAGTACTGCTGTGTGTGGTGATGGGGAGCAGGGAGGAGTACTGGTGGGTCAGGCAGGAGGGAATCTTCAGGGAGGTCTAGAACATTCTATATCTTGAATAGGATAGTAGTTCTGGGACTGAATCAGCATGGCAAAACTTAACCTGTGTATTTAAAACTTGAGTGCTTTATCTTATGTAACACATTCTCCTTTCCCAGGCAAATGAAATCAATATAAGGTAGAAATCTTTCCTCCCCACACAATCAATTTTTTAGTTCTGCTGCACAGAAAAAATGGAGACATTATCTTCCAAAATTATAGTACAAATTTTCCTTTACAATTTAACTGGTAATGTATTTTTATAATAATGTTAAGCTTCCTTTTAATTGTTCATGCTATAAAATACTGAAGCAGCCCATTGACAAGTATTTACAGAACCATCTATCCTAATGTTTTGTTCAAATACTGAGAAGTGGGAGTGTGATACTAATCAGATCTAAAGCAAACATATTTTTAGGGTTCAACAAAAGTTTCTGTTGGATATTGCCCCTATAAGAAATGCCTCCTTCAGTGGTCCCTTCATTGTCTACTGAGGAGTCCTTAAATTAAGAACTAAGAACCATAACTATCCAGTTAACTTTTTATATATAGTTTTCCTTAGGTTTGCACAATATTTGCTTAGTAACAGTCAGTCAGTTCCACTTAAACCAGTAAGCAGAAATGTAACAAACCAAGAATCTACATGTCAGACAAGGGAATGTTTACAGAAACAGGGTCCATGTATAAGTTAAATTAGTGTAAACAGAAATACAGTCCATGTGTAGTATTAAATAGCTTTGGGGGCATTTTGTATTAATGGTAGATAAGCCATTTGGGAGGATTTTAACACAAAGATCCCGAGATTAGGAATCTGGCACCAACCCTATTTAATTACAGAGCCTTGGCTAAGGCTCTGGGTCTCAACTTCCTTATACATACATATAAAATGAAGGGTTATTTCTAAAGTTCTCCTATTGGCTAAAAGAAAGTTCTATAATAATTTTTAATATACTGTATCATGATTTTCTACATCAATAGTCATTTATATATGAAGGCTTATTAGGAATTTAATCATTTTTCCATTTTATATTTAAATCAGTGCTTTGCTAACTTTTATATTTAAATCAGTGCTTTGCTAACTTTCGACCTCCTCGAAAAAGAGAGTCATTTTGTTATGTGTGGCAATACACTTTTAAGAAAACTTCATAGTATGTACAGGACTCCTCCATTCTCTTTTCCCTCTTGCACTGCAGCATGAAAGTATCATAAAAACACTCATCAAAATCAGTCATTTCCTCTCAGTCCTATACCAAAAGTTGTACCCAGTAAAGCCACTATGCCCTGTTACACAATCAGGTCCAGGTGTCCAAACAAAACATACAATAAGCAAGCCAACAAACTGTTAAGTAAAATATATTCTACTTTGGTAAAAACAAATACAGCCTTACAATTTTTTTTTTTTATGTGGGTAAAGAGACAGTAAAATGGATAGCATAATTTCAAAATTAATTTCATTTTTTGCCAAAAACATTGTGGGACAAGGCAGCCTAGGCAGCAAAAGGGGAATTTTCTGGAAGGATTTAAAGTTTCTTTTTATCTGACCCAGTCCAGGCCTAGGATCCTCTGACCACTTGGTGATCTCAGGCCCCACTTCCTGGGCTCTTCCTTAAAAATCCTGTAAGAAGCCTGAGGCTAAAAGGCCATGCTCTATTTGAGACTTTTCAGAGTCGTCTTTGTTCTACAACTAAATGTAGTAATGGCAGGAATTGGTCCAGTCCCATCTCCAACTCTCTCCACTCTACCACCCTCTCTTCCTCCCCAACCCTTCCATCCCCAGCATCACTCACCAGCCTCCTATGCCCAAAGGACACCCTCACATCCAAGATCCATGGACATCCCTGCTAACAGCTGTCTCTTGACCACTGCTGGGATATAGGCATGAATACACTGGGCTGAAAAGTGAGCTCAGAGTTTGTGGAACAGACATCCAGAGTCCTAGGCACCCATGGTCTAGATGGGGGAACATGATCTTTTGGATGGTCACATGCCCTTAGCCCTAAAGAGAGTGACATGGTGAAGGACAACTCCAGCACCTGCTGGGGTAGAGGCCCCTGTTGTCCAAGTCTAAGGGATGTAGTGATCACAATGGTGACCACAGCGATGTTCACCATGTACAACAGCTGTGTTCAAATATCAATGCTGTAAATAAATAGAATGCTGTCAAGAATATCCAGTGAATAGAAAATATGACCAGAGGCATAGGACTCTGATACTCATTGGCAATCATATCTGCTGCCAGGCAAAACATAAAGCATGTAGGTTTTGTATTGCTGTCCTCCCACCTATGTCCTCTCTGCCCTCTCTAGATAAGGAACCTGCTTGGGGCTCCTGGGTGGTTCAGTCAGTTAAGCGTCCAACTTAGGCTCAGGTGTGTGGACAGCTCAGAGCCTAGAGCCTGATTCAGATTCTGTGTCTGCCTTTCTTTGTCCTTCCCCCACTAGTGCTTTGTCTCTCTCTGTCTCTCAAAGTGAATAAAAATGTTAAAAAATTAAAGAAAGAATAAGAAACCTGCTCAAAACTTGGTACAGACTTATCCCACCCAGAATTACCCTCCATATTAGGATGTGACCCTATTATTTTCTCTTTTCTTCTAGAAATTCCCTTTACCTTAAGGAAAGTGATGTCACCTTAAGAGAATGGCAGAAACCAAGGATGAGAAGAGCAGTCTCCTCAACAGAAAAGTCTCAGAGGATTTTTCATTTTAAAAGATGATACTCACTGGCAGGAATCTTTCATTGGTGAAGATCGCGATAGTACAGCAAAACTTGTTGAAGAGATTGTTTGGGCCGATGTTTTCTATCTTTAGCTACCTAAGTTGAAATGAGGGAAATACCACAATCAGTGGTATTTTGGAAAATATGATAAAGATATATAGGGTTGTGAGGATTTTTTTCAAACTTAGTAACATCAAAAATACTATTGTATAAATAGTGATGGAGGGGAGCGTGGAAAGGCAGAATAGAAGATGTATAAACATAATGTATACAGTTTCTATTAAGTAATCAATTAAACAGACAAAACATCATTTCAATCTCTTCAGTGTAAAAAAAATTCAAAATCTTAGCTGTCTTCTCCATTAAAAACTAGTAGTGTTTCTTTTTTTCAAATTCTTTATAGTCATTTATACACTGTCTATTCCAGATTTTTATTTTCCTACTTTATAACCTAGGAATGAATTTTTAGAGGCACAATTAATGACTCCATTCTCTTTCACTAATATGAATATAATTATTTCATTGGAAATCACTACTATGTATTATTTTATACTTTATTTCTTCCATAACTTTGTTCATATATTAGACTCATACAGTGCCTACCTTATAAGATATTATAAGATAAGAAATCAGGAGAGATTTAATGTAGAAATAATTATGGTATATGATATCCCTACTTATTCATTTATGCTTATATAACTTCAGAGGTGCTCAAAGAGTTCCACAAATATTGAGTCATTAAAGCTTAGTACCCCTGTGAGGTGCACTTGGTTATTATCATTATAGCTTATTATTATTCCTACAGATCAAGTTTCCCCTGGAGTGCTGAATGGCTCTTGCAGAAAGTGTTGGCTTTTTAATATTCTGCATCTGAGAATCACATTTCAGGCTTATAAAATTAGCTCATTTTTCTTTCTCTTGTGAGTTACCAGCAGCCATCATCCACTTCAGGTGCTCACCAAGCTTTTAGAAAGCCTTCGAGTTAAAAGGGCATTTTGTTTCCTATCAGAGATATGGAGAAAAGGAAAAACACTTGAGGGATAAAAAGTAATCACTGGTGGGTGGTTTGCTTCCCACACAACCAAGCAATTCTCCAATTTTCAGTGAACACCAACTGGATATTCCACAATTTTAACTCAATTCTGACACAATCTACCTGAAGACAGCATCAGATCCTGTGGGTTAAGGCCTCAGCCTCGTAACACTGCCCCTAGTTCAGACACCAATTTCAAGTCTAGATGATCAGACTTCGGACCCACTGGCTAAAACCCGGGGATTCCATGACCCCTTCCTTGAATTGAATAATTTCTTAGGATCTTCACAGAGCTCAGGCAAACATTTACTTATGTTTACCTGTTTTTTATACAGGATATAGATGAACGGGTACATTGGGCGAGCCTGGAGCCTGGAGCAGAAGGTCCTCAGTACGGGTGCTTCTGTGTCCCTGGAACTGAGATTTGTCACCACCCCCTAACCCCCACCCCTGCCCCCAGCACCTGGATACCTTCCACCTGAAAGCTCTCCAAACCACATCATTTTGGGTTTTTATGGAGGTTTCATTACACAAAACATGGCTGATTACATCATTGGCCATTGGTAATTGAACTCCTATCTCTAGTCTCTCCTCCACAAAAATCTCAAAGGCGGTGTTGAAAGTTCCAACCTCTAATCACAAAGTTGGTTCAAGGGCAACCACCCCCCATTCTTAGGGACTTTCCAAATACCACCTCATTAGCATAAATTCAGGTGTGGTTCAAAAAGGATTTGTTATGAATAACAAAAGGCAATTTTATCACTCTTATCACTTAGAAACTCCAAGGGTTTTAGGACTTCAGTGCAAGGAATGCAATGAAGACCAAACACTGATTTCTTATTATAAATCACAACATCACAGTAGGTGTCATGTAAATTACTGGTAACTTAAATAGTATCAAAATACAGAGTATTTAAATGAATCAGTGTGGTCTTACATACAATCTTCTTCATACAGTAAAATGTCAGTTGGACTTACAGAAGTACACACAAAGAATGAGCTGATTTTTAACACAACAGCAATGTTTTGGCCTCCTTTCTGCATCATATTACAGAAGCCACCACTAAAATCAATAATGGCAAAGTAATGATGAAACATTATATATAACTATATATGTATATATATGACTATATAACTACATATATAGCTATATATATATAAAAAACTAAACCATGTGTTTTGTATTGGCTATTACAAATAAAAGACCTTGAAAATATTAAAACATGTTTAAAAAACTTTTTTTAACATTTGTTCATTTTTCAGAGACAGAGACAGAGTACAAGCAGGGGAGGGGCAGAGAGAGAGGGAGACACAGAATCCGAAGCAGGCTCCAGGCTCTGAGCTGTCAACACAGAGACCGACATGGAACTCAAACTCACTAACGGTGAGATCATGACCTGAGCCGAAGTCAGATGCTTAACCAACTGAGCCACCCAGGCGTCCCAAGAAGGTGCTGGTTTTAAAGTAAGTGTGATAATATGAATATTCAAGTAATGTACTTTTAGAATATTCCATATTGCTTATATAAGCAATGTTATCTAGTAAGTACACAAATTAACACATAAACAAGTGGGGATGTAATTTTGAAAAGTTACAATTTATAATGTGAACAAGTAACTTTTGGGCTAAAAGGCTTTTCACTCAAATTAGACAATTTCAGATACATGAAAGTTTACATCTGAATAAACACTTTCTATAAAAAAGTTTAACTTTAACCTTATTCTTAACTTTACATAGGTTGTCACATATACCCAGTATCTCCTTTTGTATTTGTTCTCAACAGTAGAAATAATTGTTCACAAATTATCAACAGGGCAGAAAACTCAGTTTTGAGAAGTGTACCCTTTAAAATTTAAGAATTAAATATTTGCAGCATGTTAAATAACTTGGATTTAAATAAAATTTAAAAAACAAATAAATAAATATCTGAAACAGATATGGGTTTAGAATTCTTTGTAGTTCTAGTCTCTTCTGGTAATTTTCTTAAAAAAAGTGCTAGTAGTCTTAAATCTTTTTTTTTAGTTCCCTTTGAAGACTAATCATTTGAAATATATGTAAAAATGGAAATCACTAACTAGAAAGTTAGCAATTCCATTTTCCCCCTTTATTGTCATTTTTAAAGCTATCCATAAAATATAAACTTAAAACATAAATTTAAGCTTGTATTTGCTCACGTAGGAAATATGTTCTAGTCATACACCAAAGCAACGTAACAAAATTGTTATCATCACTAAACAAGTGGTTGTATGCTGGCTTCAGGGGCCACTGGGGAAAAAGCAGGCATGGACTCCAGGGATTCTGTTCTCAACTAAGTCCAAGTGGTTATGTTTTGTTATTATAGGAAAAAGATAGGAAAAAAGATAGGAAAAAGATAGGCTTCAGTAGGCAGAGAGGGGAAGGATAGGAGCTGAGGTCTCTGGGTGGGGAAAAACACAAATTTTGTAACAATGCTGGGAGGATCTGACCACAGCAAACCCCTTTGAGCTTAAGGTTCCTCTTGAGAATCTAACAGATCCACCTACTCCCCTCAGGAACCTGACAAAAGACCTGACTAAAAATCAGTAGACTATAAAACTTACGACCCACAAAGAGCAGTATGGCCATAGACCACCCCTTATACAATGGAAAACAAGCCAATCGGGAATGGACAACCCAGAACCTAGAGTTATCCAGCCAATAAGGGCAGAACCTGAGAAGGAATGAGGGGGAAGGGAAGGTAGCCTGACCACAACCTTATAAAATAAGGACCTTTGCCTACTGTTACCGGCATTCAC
Organism: Panthera leo; assembly: GCF_018350215.1. Taxonomy (NCBI): domain Eukaryota; kingdom Metazoa; phylum Chordata; class Mammalia; order Carnivora; family Felidae; genus Panthera; species Panthera leo. The sequence goes on along the minus strand of NC_056680.1, from coordinate 104,267,267 downwards.
CTTCAAGGGTCTCCTCTCTGTAAAGAGGGCTTTCGTACTATTCTTACTTTCTGATCTGATGTGTCCACCTCTTCATTCTTTGAAGCAGGGAGACAATGAGCCCTAGGCATTAAGGTTAAAAAAATTTTTAAAAATCCTGGAAAATACTGGAGTTCTATGGAAGATGTTGCTTAAAGAAATAGGTTCACAACTAAAATAGTAATAAAAAATTCTGAAAACCACTGATTAAAGGAAAAGAATCTACCATAAAAAAAAAAAAAAAACAAAAACAAACAAGCAAAAAAAAAAAAACAAAAAAAAAAACCTCATGAATTTGCTGGTGATTCTTCTTTCTCCCTTGAGAAACTGGCTAGGGAGAACACATCCAGCTAATCTTTCCCCCCCACCCCCCACCCCCATTATTCTATCAAGTTAGTTTTGGTTACATCTCATCTAACTTCAGATCATGCTACTTGATACAAGTTTTTTTTAACTGTAATTAGAACATTTAACTGTAAGCTGGCAAAAAATGCTTGAGTAAATATCAATTAAAACAAAAGTTTAAAGCAAGTTTTACGTTCAATTCAAACAAAAAGTTTTAGATTCAAAAACAAAACCAAAATCTTCTTTGTGATTGGGCAATTATTTTAAAAGTACACATTCAGGGAAAAGAAGTCACCAAATATTTGGGTGAATACTCAGGAAGAGAGGATAGGTGGGTGGGCCACTTGGGATGAAAACTGAAAAACAGACAAGATTGAGGGATTTAAAACAAATGTCCAAATAAATTTCACAGAAAAAGGGAAGAGAATGAGCAAAGTATAGAAAATGGAAATAACTATTTCCAAAGAATGGCAAACATCTCAATTTGGCCTGAACACAGGTGAAGGCAATGACCGGAAAAAGGAATATGAATTTAGGTGGGGCCAGACAATGAAAGGTTCTCAACACCAACAGTAAGGGCCTGCCTGGGCTTTTTTTTTTTTTTTAGTTACAGAGTCGAGATACTACAGAGGTAGAACAGACAGAATTGACAAGAGAATGGAAGCTATGTGGAGGAAAGGAAAATCAAAGATGATGCAGAAGTGGAATTTGGGTAAGAACTAACAGGACCTGAGAGCTTTGAAGTAATGGACTTTCAGTATCTACCAGGATTGTTTATATGAAGAGAATTTCAAAAGTACAACCAATATACTTGACTGATACAAACTTTATTTTTCATGCCAAAATGTTTACAAATTTTATTTTTTCATACACAATTACAAGAGCAACAGTTACAAGTAACTAAAAAAATAGCATTTGGGGGCACTTCTATTCCTTTTGCTAACATAAGCATGTTTTGTTACATGAACAGCAACAATAATTACAATTACAGAACTGTTTAACTTGGGAATTTAGTGTTAGGATGGAGGCTAATCCATGAAACAAGCAAAGAGTAAGTGCCCAAACATAGTCTTTCATTCTATATTCTTCTTTATTCCATAATTAGAATCTACCCAGTAATGCCATCATTCAAATATCTGACCAGTTAGGTCAACTCAGCATTTTCCAAACTCTTACTTAATTTAGTTCTACAAGTGAATCTAAGACAAAACACACAAGGCATAGCTTGCTGATATCTGATGCCTAAAACATACTGTTACATAATGAAGTTATGAATCTTTTGCAACTTGGCATGTGTTCCATCTCACACAAGAACTAAAAGATGAATAGTACCTACAGCACTGAGAGTCACTCCACCACAGCTGATACAGTATCTCCCAGACTTCTAGTTTCTAAAATTCTGGGGGAAGTGGGACAATTTGAACAGTAATAGTCTACACGGTAGTAATATTACCTCTTGGCCATTGGCCCAATACTAGTCCTTTTTGTTTTTTAGTATACAAAATATGCTGAAAACATTTCCTTAAACACATTTCAATTAATGTAATTAAACAGAAGGCAACAATTTCCTTCTATAAGAGTTATTTAGCTATGAAAAACTTGCCATATATTTGTTAAATTAATTTACGGAATATTTTTAGGGTCAATACAGATATTTAATTTAGAGCCTATGCTAAACATGTGTAAAAAGAACTACAAACATAATCACATTCGTTTTTTTTTTTAAACTGGAAATTACCATTTTTATCCCTATAGTAATTTTATAAATATATCACTTGCTTTTATCCAAATTAAGGATAAATTTCAAAAATCCACTGTGAAATTTACATTCTCACTAAGCACAAAAATACACAAATATTAGTTCTAATCAGAAATTTAAGCTAAGTGAAAATTTTTACTCTGAAATAAGTAGACCTGGGATATAGAAGTAAAAGTTTTGATCGAAGCAGATCACAAATATATTGTTTTCATGTAAAAATAATTTTTTTTAAAGAAATAATGTTTAACAGTCTTTTAATCCCATCTTTTCAAACACATATTTTTCTTTTAAAATAAAATAGTTTCAGATAAACATTTCATTTAAAATCTGATTTTACAAAAAAGAAATAAAATTAATTATTCTTAGATGTATTTGAGCCAGGTAGTTGCTGCTTCCAGATGTTATGAGCTACAAATCGATTTATGACACTATGGTAAGTAACCTTTGGCTTCCAACGTAATAACTCGAAATTCAATTCACACTGCCTACCAAAGAAGTCTGATGTATATTTGTAAATTTAAAATTTTACATCTTTTAAAAAGAAAAAAATCCAAACAGATAAGTATGAATTATTTTAAAAATCAGTGATAAGCCATTTTTTATCACACCAAAGATCTATAAAATTATAATAAAGTCTCCTAATAGTATTTTTGAAAATACTATCAAAAACTTCAAAATCTTATATATATTAAGTACAACAACCAATATATTTTTAGAAAGAAAACATCTTCAAAGGCTGAAAAGGAAATATGCTATTTTTAAGAGCAATGATGTTTGAGTCAATCAGACATGTTTTCAATCTGAAATCTGCCACTTCCAAGCTTATGCATATTTCTTAACTTCTCTAAAACTCTATTTCCTCAGATTTAAAATGGGGAGCAACGTCAGTAGCTACCTTAGAGGGCTTTCTGAGGAATAATCAGATAATGCACATAAGACATTGCTGCAGTATCTGACAAAGTAACTAATAGATATTAGTTACTTTATCTAACTAAATAGATAGTTAGACTGCTAGACTGAGCAGTGACTTCCTTTGGGGTCAAGTACCCAACAAACTATTTTCTTAAATAAAATGTAATCATTATATAAAGAATTATTTATCTAAGAATTAAAAAAAAAATGGTGTGGAAGGGGGTTGGAGACATTCTGTACAACAAAACACCCCTATATTGCAATAATGATACCTTTATTGTATTTTGGCAATCACTTTCTCTCTATTGTAACACTACTATATCACTTCCAAAATACAATTCAGAAGATCTAAACTGAATTTTTTTGTCACAAATCTTAGAGAAAATAATTACCTCATTGGCCTAAATAAATGAAAAAGGCACAGAAAAACTGTTCACAAATAAAACCAGTTATTTACATATTATGTACCATAGTAAAGACGGTTATTTGGCAATTTCAAGCAATTTATCTGGTATCTAATATTTTCACACTGTTCTTATTTCAAATCTCAAATACATTAACCTCTATTATTTATATATAGCCTTGTGTGACAACCTATCAGTCATATCTTTATTGGAATGATCAAGAAATACTAAATTTTAACAGAAAAATTCAGCTATAGATTATGCTCCAAAGTATTTCACAAATGCTCATTTTCCATTTAAAATATTTCAGGTACCAACTTAAAGATACGCAAATCTTAGTCCATCAGTATTATTTTGATTGTCACTAGGAACTATGTGAATGTTTTCTCTGATTTTTAATCATACTAACCTGAGTCAACAGGGCTTCTCAATGGACTCTATTTTAAATGACAGAGCACACACATAGGAGACAGAAAAATTAGGTATGGCCCCCTAAGATTATTTACTGAATATGTGATCTTCAGCAAAGTCCCTTAACTTTTCTCCATGCCACGTCTCCTCTTCTAAAAGATAAGGATCCTGCCCCTCTCCTTTTTCTGACTCACAGGGCCAGGTAAATTATATAAGAGAAACATGAAAGCTTTTACAAGGGCATATGTTAGATACATATAATATCAACACACAGAGACTTGTTATAGTATTGGATTTGGTTAGGATGACCAGTCTATTAAAAGTGTAATTTAAGAAAAAGTTATTCTTGAGAGTATCAGGGGGAAAAAAATTATAACATCTTTACCATATCCTTTGAATAAGATCTGAAAGCAGTTTTAAAAAACATATTGCTATCTATCCTATTACTATGTAAGAAAAAATACACTGGGCAATGCTCATTCGCCTTCCCTGTGTTTTTTTCTTTTTTTAATGGCTGTAATTCTGTTTCACCTGAATGTATTTTCGTAATTTTATTAACTTATACCTGCTCTGTTCCAAGCTTATTCTGGCAAGTTATTTAAAACTTCTCTGAAAGTAGTCACAGGTGATCTTTTTTTCTACTACAGGTTTGCACTTATCTTAAATTCTAGGTTTTTCTACCTTATGCTTCATGGAAAGTAGGTACAATAAAGTTTTAATTTTTAAAAATGAAGAAAAAATATTCAAAACCAAGTCACTAAAAGCAAATGTTCCTTCACTTTCCTGTATCTTCAGCAAATACTATGCATGCACTCCAAAAGGATATCAGACCACAAATCAATAGAAAAATCCATTCAACTTACACTACATACTCTTGTGAAGTTAAAAGATACAGAGCAAAAAATAAACCTGGATTGATTTCTGAAGGAGGCATATCTGAAGGATGATTATGAAAAAATGAAGGGTGATTTTGAAGTAAGGACAAGGAGAGAACAGAATATGATAAACATTTTTGAAACACTTTATGATTTACACAGTCAGTGAAATACTATCATCTCTAGGTAACTCACTAAATGAGAAGAAGCCTGACAGGTGACTGGTCAGGTATACAGAAAGATTTGGAAGCCCTAATATAGATGATTGTTGGTTAAAGTCACAGGAGTAGAAATTCTGAAGCAAAAGAGGGTCTAGATAATAGTCACTGAAAGATCAAAAGACAGAATGAGGGAAAATGAAATGAAAATGATTTGAAAAATACAAATAGAATCGAAACATTAGAGGAGTGTTCAGTTTCAAGGAGAATATGAGTAGTCAAAAATCATAGAAGAAAAAAAACATGAAGGCTGGGTTTGACTAGTGAGTCTATAACAAATGTAATGGGGTGACTTTAATAGCAACGATGGGTGAGTTAGCAACGATTAAGGTAAAACAACAGTCCAAAAAAAAAAAAAGTGTATTCTACCCATTTCAAATGTTCACTCAGGAAAACTTGGGGAAAATTATAACAACACTAAGGGGAGACCTGAGTGTCTTTAAAGGCAGAAAGGAGACTTCATTAGCTCTAAATAATTAAACAAAGCTTGTGTGTAACAGCTGAGAGAGTCCGACTGATAAACAGGTATGTTTCAGACCTAAGTTAGGCACTTTGAGGGAAAGGGAACCTGACTTCTGTCTCTAGGGAACAGAAAGAAATTAATCTCAAGCCACTTATTTATTTATTTATTTTTTTGGTATCACAGTTGGTCCCTACCCTCAGTGGTATATATTTACAAGGTAATTTGAACTTGGTAAGTGAAAAGGCACAAAGCCCAAACAGAAAATGGTATTAAAAATATAAGATGACAAAATGCAAAAGTCAATAATTTCCACTTGAAAACAATTTTAAATAAAATCCAAACAAAAAGTTGAAAATTTAAAAACGTTAACTGCTAGAGGCTTGATATCCATGTGATGTGCAAAGTGATTAAATTTTTAAAAGGCATAATATAGGTTTAATTTTTATATAGCCACCATCATTTAATAAGATTTCTTGGAGAATTTCTACCAAAGACACAATTTCCTCCTTGAAAACAGGCATAAAATGGGAAACATTGGGTGACTCGGGTACCAAAGAGCTGTGAAAAGTGTCTCCACAGCTTGTTAGTCTGAAAAGCAACATTAAAAAAAAGTGGAGCATCAAAACACTTTATTTCAAAATCACTTGATGCCTGATCCTGTATGTAACTGGAACCATATTCACATTCTATAAGTTTCTGAATTTCAATTTCCCGTTTTATTTATTTTTATGAGCAACTTACTTTATTTTGAATCTGTACTTTATTTGACATTTATTTAAGCTGTATAAAAGCCATGCACAGTTTATTTACAATATTATACATTAACGATGTTTGAAGACTACACAAAAATTTCACAAAACTTACTTAGATGGAAAGACATGTGAAACAGGGAGCTTTCAAAAATTTTAGATTCAGAATTTTGCAAAGATTATTTTGCTTTCTACTGTTCTGCAAGCACTGGCTTGAAATAAGACTGACAAAAACGTGCAAATGAGTAGAATTTCAACAAATGAAAAACTACAAATGTTTAGCTAAAAGGTAAAATATCTTGAAATCCTACTATGTAGCAATGGGAATTTATAAAACAGAAAAAAAAAAGGTTATTTTTAAAAAGTCTTTCATGAATAACAGGCTCTCAGTAATATTCTATAAAAACATTCAGAAATAAAGTTTCTCAAATTATGTCCATCATCAAAGTTAGGTTTTCAGTAGTGGCCGAAGCTGTGAATTGTAAATTATTTACTGTCCTACATGGGAAGTCTCAATTTCCCCCGCTAGGGAGAGGGGGAGAAGAAAATCAACTGGCAAATTTAGATTCAAGTAAAAGATCCTGGTACAGACAACATGACACAGAGTGGATCGCTGCAGTAATGTTCGAGTCCACATACTTTTACTTGTACCCCTAAAATGGAAGGTGTAAACTTTAGGTTTCTTCAATTTAAGATCTCCTATCAGGAAGTAAGTACCTCATTCTTCAGAGTTCTAGAAAATATCGATAGGGATTTCTTCTTCTCCACGGGCATATCATTCAATTTTTACTGTTGTGGCTGAAGTACATTTAGATATTCAGACTGCCCCAACTGATAAGTTGTGTTCCTTCCACAATCAACATACTGGTATCTTTCCTGGGATATCTGTTCAGAGTGTCCAAAGTATGTTGTTGTCACAGTAACTCTAAAAAAGAAAAATTGGGAGACACAACAACAACAAAAAAACTCAAATAGGAAGACACATTATTATTTACATAGAAGTTTTGTGAACTGAGAATACTTTCATATAGCAAAATTTTCTCCAGGGAGAGACTGATTAATGATAATATTGTGGACATGGGCCACTCAGGGAATATTTGCCCAACAGATAGCATAAATGCTGATTTAGCAAGCCCTACTCCAATAATTATACACAAGAAATACCATGTTTTCAGAACATTTATCATTACTTAAAAATATGTAAGTTCATTTCACTTTTAAAAACAAAATTCTCTCATCACAGGAAAATTCTTTCATTCTTTCATCACATTTTGGACCATTAGCTGACGGTCCAAACACCAAACCTATAACCTACAATGTTTTAATGGCCTAGAGTAACACCCAATTTGCACATTAGTAACAGTACTTCTTATTACTGTGAAGGACTATTTACCATAGATTACAGAACAATGGATGCTGAGCTCTGTCCTCTTTTTCATCCCAACACCTGCCATTTTCCTGTGTTCTTGCAAGGTCTAGATTCACTCTTCAGCAGCCATGTGATCCTTCACTACTTCTCCGAGCTCCGATTTCCTCATTCTTAAAGTGGGATAATATTTACTCATCTCATCGCACTCTTTTAAGGCTTCAAACCCAACTGAACTGATACTTATAAAGGTGTTGTGTATGCTATAAACCAAAGTTATAAATCTAAAGTTTAAAAAAGAAATATTTCTTTCAAAAAAAATTCATACTTACTGCATCATGAGTACGATATTATGTACTTTGATTGATATCAGTGTACAAAAATCACTGTTAAAAAGAAAAAACAATGTGAGTAAACATGGCTATGATATTATAATTTAAAATCACTTAATTATGATTCCTTTCCCTATGTTAAAACTAAAAGAGATATGATACAGAAGACATAAGTAAGCATTTATTGATGGAACGTTTTCTACACCTAATAATGATACAGATTTTCATGACTTTTTATTCTAAAAACAGACATGTTTTACTACAGCAATTGTAGAGTTGTTGCACACTTGCTACAAATTACTGCTACTTTTTATTCATCTTTTGAAATTGTAGTAAACAGTTTGTTAGAAATTCTGTATCAGCCTGATACCATAAAAGATGATAAAAAAATCTTTTTTTTTTTTTTTTTACTTAAGAGTTAATAATCACTTAGACCCAATGTAAAAACTTTAGAAATTCAATAAGAGAACATTACACAATACTAGCATTTTTAGTTCTGCTATACTAAAGTCAACAAATACTAAAATGTGTGAGACTATGGTTCTTATAGTAAATAAAGTGACATGGTGTGCTGAATGGGAAAATTATGCAGCCAAGAATTCTTTATCCAGCAAGGCTGTCATTCAGAATACAAGGAGAAAAAAAGAGTTTCCCAGACAAACAAAAGTAAAGAAGTTTGTGACTACTAAACCAGCCCTGCAAGGAAGAGGGACTGGCGGGGGGGGGGGGGGGGGGGGGGGGGGGGGGGTAGCAGAAAAGACCAAGGCAATGAAGAATAAAAAGGACCAGAGAACATCACCAGAAACACCAACTCTACAGGTAACACAATGGCACTAAATTTATGTTTCAATAATCACTCTGAATGTAAATGGTCTAAATGCTCCAATCAAAAGACATAGGGTATCAGAACGGGTTTAAAAAAACAAACAAACAACCCACACACAAAAACAAGACCCATCTACATGCTGCCTACACAAGACTCATTTTAGACCTAAGACACCTGTAGATTGAAAGTGAGGGGATGGAGGGGCGCCTGGGTGGCTCAGTCGGTTAAGCGTCCGACTTTGGCTCAGGTCACGATCTCGCAGTCCATGAGTTCGAGCCCCGTGTCGGGCTCTGGGCTGATGGCTCAGAGCCTGGAGCCTGCTTCCCATTCTGTGTTTCCCTCTCTCTCTGTCCCTCCCCCATTCATATTCTGTCTCTCTCTGTCTCAAAAATAAATAAACGTTAAAAAAAAAAAAAAATTAAAAAAAAAAAAAGAAAGTGAGGGGATGGAGAACTATCTGTCATGCTAATGGACATCAAAAGAAAGCCAGAGTAGCCATACTTATATCAGACAAACAAGATTTTAAAACAAAGACTATAACAAAAGATGAAGAAGGCATTCTATCATAATTCAGAGGTCTATCCATCAAGAAGATCCAACGACTGTAAATATTTATGCCCCCAACCTGAAACACCCAAATATATAAATCAATAATGATAAACATGAAGAAACCTACTGATAATAAAACCATAATAATAAAAGAGTTTAATACTCCGCATACAGCAAATCAACAAGGAAACAATGTCTTAGAATGATACAATGGACAGGATGAACTTAACAGATATATTCAGAATATTTCATCTTAAAGCGACAGAACAGACATTCTTCTCGAGTGCTCATGGAACATTCTCCAGAATAGATCATATACCATGTCACAAATCAGTCAGGTCCAAAAAGATCAAGACCATGCCACGCATATTTTCAGATCACAACACTTTGAAACTTGAAGTCAACCACAAGAAAAAATTTAGAAAGTCCTCAAATATGTGGTGGTTAAAGAACATCCTACCAAAGAATGAATGCATTAACCATGAAATTAAAGAAGAAATAAAAAAATACATGGAAGCAAATGAAAATGAAAACATGACAGACCAGAACCTTTGGGATGCAGCAAAGGCAGTCCTAAGAGGGAAGTATATTGCAATAAAGAACTACTTCAACGGGGTGCCTGGGTGGCTCAGTCGGTTAAGCATCTGACTTCGGCTCAGGTCATGATCTCACGGTTTGTGAGTTTGAGCCCCGTGTTGGGCTCCGTGCTCATAGCTCAGAGCCTGGAGCCTGCTTCAGATTCTGTGTCTCCCCCTCTCTCTGTCCCTCCCATGCTCATGCTCTGTCTCTGTCTCTCAATAATAAATAAACGTTAAAAAAAATTAAAACAAAAAAGGGTCTACTTCAAGAAGAAAAGTCTCCAAATACACAACCTAACCTTACACCTAAAGGAGCTAGAGAAGAACCAGCAAATAAAGCCTAAAGCTAGCACAAGAAAGGACATAATACAGACAAAAAACAATATAGAAACAGCAACAAAAAACGTGTAACAGATCAATGAAACTAAATAATGGTTCTTTGAAAGAATAAACAAAATTGATAACCTCCTAGCTGGACTTATCAAAAAGAAAAGAGAGGACCCAAATAGAAAAAACTCACAAATGCAAGAGGAGAAATTACAACCAATACCAGAGAAATACAAACAATTGTAAGAGAATACTATGTAAAATTATATGCCAACAAACTGGGCAATCTAGAAGAAATGGACAAATTCCTAAAAATTCACAAACTACCAAAACTGAAACAGGAAGAAATAGGAAATTTGAAGAGATGCGTAATCAGCAAAGAAAATGAATCAGCTATCAAAAATTTCCCAATAGGGGCGCTTTGGTAGCTCAGTCGGTTAAGCATCAGACTTTGGCACAGGTCATGATCTCATAGCTCTCTGTGCTGACAGCTCAGAACCTGGAGCTTGCTTCAGATTCTGTGTCTCCCTCTCTCTGCCCCTCCCCCATTGACACTGTCTCTCCTTCTCTCTCAAAAATAAAAAAACAATAAAAAAAAAAAATTTTTTTTTTAAATCTCCCAACAAATAAGAGTCATGGGCCAGATGGCTTCTCAGGGGAATTCTATCAGACATTTAAAGAAGAGTTGACACCTCTTCTTTCCAAATTGTTCCAAAAAATAGGATGGAAGGAAAGCTTCCAAACTCATTCTATGAAGACAATATTACCTTGATTCTAAAACCAGACAAAGACCCCACTAAAAAGGAGAATTACAGGCCAATATCCTTGATGAAACTGGATGTAAAACTTCTCAACAAGATCCTAGCAAATAGAATCCAACAGAATATACATTAGAAGAATTATTCACCATGATCACGTGGAATTTATTCCTGGGCTTCAGGGCTGGTTCAATATTCGCAAATCAATCAATATGATACACATTAATAAAAGAATAAGAACCATATATCCTCTCAATAGATGCAGAAAAAATATTTGACAAAATACAGCATCCTTTCTTGATAAAAACCCTCAAGAAAATAGGGATAGTAGGAACATAGTCCATCATAATAAAGGCCATATATGAAAGAGCTACAGCTAATATCATCCTCAATGGGAAAAAACTGAGATCTTTACCCCTAAGGTCAGGAAGACGACAGGGATGTCCACTCTCACCACTGTTGTTCAACATAGTACTGAAAGTCCTAGCCTCAGCAATCAGAAAACAAAAATAAATAGAAGCCATACAAATGGCAAGAAAGAAGTCAAATTTTCACTCTTGGCAGATGACATGACACTCTACGTGGAAAATTTGAAAGAGTCCATCAAAACACTACTAGATTTCAGGGTGCCTGGGTGGCTCAGTCGGTTGAGCATCTGACTTTGGCTCAGGTCAGGATCTCACAGTTTGTGAGTTCGAGCCCCGCATCGGGCTCTGTGCTGACAGCTCAGAGCCTGGAGCCTGTTTCAGGCTCTGGGTCTCCTTCTCTCTGCCCCTTCCCCGCTCATGCTCTGTCTCTCTCTGTCTCTCAAAAATGAATAAACATTAATAAACAAACAAACAAAAAAAAACTAAACTAAAAAAAAAACAAACACTGCTAGATTTCATACATGATTTCAGCAAAGTCACGGGATATAAAACCAACATAGAGAAATTGGTTGCATTTCTATACACCAATAATCCTTTGCAGAAGGAGAAATCAAGGAATTGATCCCATTAACAACTGCACCAAAATCAGTAAGATACACAAGAATAAACATAACCAAAGAGGTAAAAGATCTGTATGCTGAAAATTATGGAAGCAATTGTAGACATCACAGGGAAAAGGAAAAACATTCCATGTTCATGAACTAGAAGAACAAACATTGTTAAAATGTCAATACTACCCAAAGCGATCTACACATTCAATGCAATCCCTATCAAAATAACACCAGCATTCTTCACAGAGCTAGAGCCAACAATTCTAAAATTTTTATGAAACCAGAAAAGGCCCTGAATAGTCAAAGCAATCCTGAAAAAGAAAACCAAAGCTGGAGGCATCACAATTCTGGACTTTAAGCTGTATCACAAAGCTGTAATCATCATGACAGTATGGCACTGGCAAAGAAACACATAGGTCAATGGAACAGAATAGAGAACCCAGAAATGGACCCCAAAATGTATGGCCATAATCTTCAACAAAGCAGGAAAGAATATCCAATGGAAAAAAGACAGTCTCTTCAGCAAATGGTGTTGAGAAAACTGGACAGGGACATGCAAAAGAATGAAATTGGAGCACGTTCTTACCCTGTATACAAAAATAAACTCAAAATGGATGAAAGACCTAAATGTAAGACAGGAAACCATTAGAATCGTTCAGGAGAAAACAGACAGCAACCTCTCTGATCTTGGCCAGAGCAACTTCCTACTAGACATGTCTTTGGAAGCAAGGGAAACAAAAGCAAAAATGAACTATTGGGACCTCATCAAGATAAAAGGCTTCTGCATGGCAAAAGAAACAATCCACAAAACTAAAAGGCAGCCTACAGAATGGGAGAAGATATATGCAAATGACGTATCAGATAAAGGATTAGTATCCAAAATCTATAAAGAATTTATCAAACTCAACATCCAAATAATAAATAATCCACTGAGGAAATGGGCAAAAGACATGAATAGACACTTTTCCAAAGAAGACATACAGATGGCTAAGAGACACATGAAAAAATGCTCAACATCACTCATCATCAGGGAAATACAAATCAAAACCACCATGAGATATCACGTCACACCTGTCAGATTAGCTAAATGAACAACTCCAGAAACAACAGATGTTGGTGAGATGTGGAGAAAGGGGAATACTTCTGCACCATTGGTGGGAATGCAAACTGGTGCAGCCTATCTGGAAAATAGTACAGAGGTTCCTCCAAAAATTAAAAATAGAACTACCCTATGACTCAGTAATTGGCACTACTCAGTATTTATCCAAAGGATACAAAAATGCTGATTCAAAGAGACACATGCACCACAATGTTTAGAGCAGTGCTATCAACAATAGCCAAATTATGGAAAGAGCCCAAATGTCCATCAATTGATAAATGGATGAAGAAGATGTGTGTGTGTGTGTGTGTGTGTGTTGGGGGGGAGGGAGGGGTGTGTGGTGTGTGTGTATACATCTGTACACACACATACACACACACACATATATATAATGTACACATACATAAAATGGAATATTACTCAGTGATCAAGAAAGAATGAAATCTTGCCATGTATTATGCTAAATGAAATAAGTCAGTCAGAGAAAGACAAACATGATTTCACTCATATGTGGATTATAAGAAACAGATGAAGATAGGGGAAGGGAAGGAAAAATAAGGTAACAGAGAAGGAAGCAAACCATAACAGACTCTTAAAGAAAACAAACTGAGGGTTGCTGGAGGGGAGGTCAGTGGGAGGGATGGGCTAAACAGGTGATAGGCATTAAGGAAGGCACCTGTTGGAATAAGCAGTGGGTGTTATAAGTAAGTGGTCAATCGCTGGATTCTACCCCTGAAACCAATATTACACTATATGTTAACTAACTTGAGTTTAAATAAAAATAAATAATTTTTAAAAAGGTGACAAGGTGTATTTGACCTTAATTATGAAAAATAAGAAAAAATGAATATTAAGGGTATAGACACATACTACACATAAATATTATGCATGTTGACAAGAGAGAAGACAATAGAGATGATCAGAGGCCAGAAGTATTCCAAATGTGATTTCCTGACTGCTAAGGTTGTGGGAAATCAAAAAGATATCTGTAAACTCTATTCTTGATATTTTATAATTTAATGAGAGAACATTATTCAAATATTAAAACTTACTACATATAACTCATTTCTTCTGCTATGATAGTAGGTACTGTATAATCAATCTGAAAGACAAAAAGTGAAAATAAGCCAACTAGAAAGAGGACCAAAGCATCAAAGATTTCAGACATGTTTCACAATTTCAAAGAGTTAGAAATCTCTCCTTTTGCATGGCTGAGTCTAAGACTTTCTCTTATACGTGCAAAGAACACATGTCAAGTGAGGAAATCCTTCCCCTCCCTCAGATTAATATGATATAGAAAGTCAAAAGTCATTGAACTCCTCCAAAGTATCTTATGATGGAAACTTACTTGTTTCATATCCAGTGGGCCAATATTGGTTATGTTGTTTAAGCGAGCCTTTCCAATAACAGTTTTTGAAAACTGAACTTGTGCAGTGATATTTTCAACTTCAACAGAATAATAGTTATTGTTTGTTATATTTAGTGTGTTCTGTAAAAGAAAAGGCAAAAAGTGTATAAGCATAACAAATATGTATCCAAAATCAATTTAAAAAAATGACTTCAGAGGTGCCTGGGTGGCTTGGTCCATTAAGCATCCAACTTCAGCTCAGGTCACCATCTCAGTTTGTGGGTTTGGGCCCCACATCAGGCTCTGTGAGGACAGCTCAAAGCCTGGGGCTTGCTTCGGATTCTGTGTCTCCCTCTCTCTCTGCCCCTCCCCCACTCATGCTCTGTGTCTCTCTCTCAAAAATAAACATTAAAAAAATGACTTCAGCTGTGGCCACACTTCAGTTATTAGGAGGAAGAAAAATATTGCCAAAAATATCAAAGGATATTAAATAAGCTAATTATTTGGTTTTATGATGAATACTATGTACATAATATGCTGACAATAAGCACACAATTAAAAATTAACAGGTTTACGGGGTGCCTGGGTGGCTCAGTCAGTTAAGCATCCGACTTTGGCTTAGGTCATGATCTCACGGTTCCTGAGTTCAAGCCCCTCATCAAGCTCTGTACTGACAGCTTGAAGCCTGGAGCCTGCTTCAGATTCTGTGTCTCCCTCTCTCTCTCCTTCTCCCCTGCTTGTGCTCTCTCTCTCAAAAATAAATAAATGTGAAAAAAAATTAAAAAATAAACAACAGGCCCAGAAAATGTACATTACAGGAATATAGAAAATGAATGTTAGAAAATGTATTTATGGCCTTAGAAAAATTCTATAAAAATAATTTTTAAATTTCATCTGAATTTCTACTAAATGTTAATATATAAATATCTTCACAGACTATATTAGTAATGTATTTCCTATTCTATCAGGTACAAAAATGACCATTTAAAATTTTAAACTACTTCATATAAACATTTTTGTCTAAAAGAAATTGGTATTTTAACTTATACATGAGTAGAGATTTCTACTGGGTCACTTTGGAGAAGAAATGGGATAGATTCAAGTCTATTTGTTGGAAAGAAATGGAGCTATATCATTTCTGTACTTAACAGCAGGGGCAATTTCCATAATTCTAATTCACAGTTATGTCAAATTATTTTAGAAAATGAGCAGTGGGAAAAAAAAATGTTAAATCAAGAAATAACAGATAACAAAACATCTAAAACAGTCATCACAAATGAAAATCAATAGTAACTAAATGATGAATCTTAAATATTCATAAGGCAGATTGTAATGGTTACCATTTATATACAAAGAGCCCTCACAAACTGAAAAGAAAATGACAAAATCTTTAGAGGTAAAAACAAACAAAAAAAGTAAAGCATATGAATAAACAAATCAAAAGAGTACAAATACAATTGGCCAAGAAACACTTAAAAACCCTCAAATTCATTTAGAGTTAGGGATAAGCTAGTAAACTTAATATTCATTAAACTAGTAAAGCTTGTAGAAAGCAACAAATTCTATTCTTGGTAGGGATTTGAGCAGAAGGGTCAATTTTTACATTACTGGGAAACGTGAAGCATTGCAGCCATTCTGGTAAGTAATCTAGCAATATCCATTAAAATAAAAATACATATATCCTTTGACCTAGCAATCCTACTTTTGAGCATTTATTCCAAAGAAATAAAAACATCAGGATGTGAATGAGAATAGTGGCAAAAACAAAAAGAAAAGAAAGTGAATGACCATCCACAAAAATGATTAGTATTAAATTATTGCATGGAATATTACGCAGCCCATTAAAAAGAATGTAGTAACTCTAAGCCAGAAATTGAGGAGAGATTTCTACAAGGTATTAACAAGTGAGAAAACCAACATGCGTAAAATATGTACAAAATATTCTTTTTAAAATAAATATTACTTTAAGAAAAGCTGACAATGTGAGCTTATAAATTAATATAAATATGGAGAAAGATGAAAAGATGCAATAAGGGATAAGTGGAAAGAAGAATCTTAGTAAAAAAGGATTAAAAAAAGAATGTACTAGTGACCAGCAATTACATGATCACATTTATGTATTAATTTAAATCATAGTTATAAATGTAGAGGTTTTTTTTTTTTTTAATTTCCTAATATAGTAGAAATAATCTTTACCTAACTATACAAACGTTTGTATCTACTTGGCTCTTAATACCCATGTCAATTTAATTTCTAGACACTGCAGGAAAGAGATTGTTAATTTGAGATCAATGGACCTTCTGATACAGGCCAAAGAATGGGATTCAGAAGAATCTTGGAATCCTTTATACATGCAAAATAATGTTGGTATAGGTCTTTTTCTGAAGTGCCACATATTAAATTAATATTGATCCAATATTAAAAGGATCAATCATATATTGAAAGCTAGAAAGATAACAAAGATAAACATTAAGAAAGACAAAAAAAAAGGACAAAAAATTTAGTACTATCAGACATATTGTTACTGAGAGCAGTGAGAATCCACTTAATTTGTAAGTCAAGAGAGCACAAGCATAAGCTTTCAAATAATGATTTTTAAAAAAAAATTTTTTTTAATGTTTGTTTATTTTTTGAGAGAGACAGAGTGTGAGCAGCGGAGAGGCAGAGAGAGAGAGAGATACACACAGAATTGGAAGCAGGCTCCCAGCTCTGAGCTGTCAGCACAGACAGCAGTGTTTTCCTGGACAGTAAAACACTATGGATATTTCCCCATATACTAATTTATAAGAGAAATCAAACAGGCACTTGTACCTTATCTTTATTTAAAAAAAATTTTTTTTTTTTAACATTTATTTATTTTTGAGACAGAGAGAGACAGAGCATGAACAGGGGAGGGGCAGAGAGAGAGGGAGACACAGAATCGGAAACATGCTCCAGGCTCTGAGCTGTCAGCACAGAGCCCGACGCGGGGCTCGAACTCACGGACTGCGAGATCGTGACCTGAGCCGAAGTCGGCCGCTTAACCGACTGAGCCACCCAGGCGCCCCTGTACCTTATCTTTAGACACAATACAGGAATAATCTATTAAAACGGTAAAAATTGTATTTCACCATATATAAGGGAAAGAAAATGTTACCTTTATAACATTTATAGAATCAACCTACTTTTAACACTTTGCAAGAAGCTATTCAAAGGCTGAAAAGTAAACGGACTATAAATATTCTTTTGTCAATAACAGTTTAGTTTATTTACCATTTTAGAGGCAACTTCAAATGCTAAATGATTCTGTATACACAATCACCAGTACTTACTATTTGCTATTTTCGGCACAACCAGAAATGATAGAAAAGATCAACAGCAGATATACAGAAAGCAAACTGACCAGTGTCACATTTAATATTCTCTCAGAGGGACAAAAGTGTACTTAATATAATAAAGGAATGTAGTCAAATATTTTAATGTAATTTTGTACTTACCGTGATATTTAAATATACTGTACGCTTTTGAACATCATAACTGACGTATGCTGATTTTACGCCAATGTATTTCACGTCAATAGAGCGAGGGAAAAGGAAAAACACAGCCAATCCAGAAAGGAGCAGACAGACAAACACAGAAGCCATCACATACAGCTTTCTGAAAACAAAAGTGAGAGTATGAAAATACATGTGCATCAAAAATTACATAATGAAACATTTAGAGAAGATATTTTCAACTTGAATTTTTCCCCTATTATACCAGCAGGAAAAGATGTATAATTTTACCATTTTTTTATATTATAAAAGTTAATTAGTAGTGTTGGGTCTGGTCTATAAAGTGTTAAAATGTTCTCCTTAAAAGATGTATGTACCTTTTTGGAGACTGGGATTTCAGGATTACTGAAGGCAGAATATTATCTACAGTGATTCCTAAACCAGGCTGCACACTAGAATTAATTAAGCTGGAAAACTTTATAAAAACAGGGATTTCAAGAGTCCCTTCTCTCCCTTCTGAATTTAGCAGAGCAGAATTTTCACGTGAGTTTTGCCATTATATGATTCCCAAAGTGACTGCTCATCAGAACCACCTGTGAAGCACTTAAAAGCATAATGACATAACCACATGCCTCATCAATCTCACTAAGTCTCACTAAGACTTTTTGAGTCTCCTCATCCCAAAGTATTTATGTACTCAGTTTTTAAAATATTGTTTACATTAATCAACTCTGTTTTGATGATGCTATTAAGCTGTTTCTTGAAAATCAAGAAAGGGGATAATAATATGCAGATATAAGACAAGAAAAAAAACAAAACAAAACAAAAAACCTTCCATGCCTTTCCTAGTCTTCTAACTCTCCTTGACAGGTATCTCTTCCATCTCCCGCTCTTTATTTCCAATCTCCAGAGATAAAAATTGCCTCTATCTTCAATTTTATCCTCAAAATAGGGTTTCAAAGTAAAATTTTCCTGGTTTCTCCAATAAACACCTCTCAGCTCAAAGCCCACAGCACCTTTTATTTTTTTTTTAAAACTAGGTCTTTTATATTACTTAATCATTTCTTTATGTTCTAGTCATTAAATAAATTCTCATTTTATCCTTTCTCCTACTTTCTCTTCCCCACCAATTCCCAAATGCCTTAATAGACGTAATCTTTGCCTGCCCCACAACTGCTATTTCAAATGAGTCTTGCACATGTTTTATGTTTCTGAGTATTTTGTCTAAGAAAAGAGAACAAAATGGTTTAAAAAAAAAAATAAAACAAAGATTCGCTAAGTCACTACTACTAGGCCCACACTACTGTTTTGAGCAAACAAAGACGTTCCCACTCACTCACTCTAGATTTCCTCGAAACCTGAGTAGGGTGATGATCACTACTAGATCACCTACTGAATAGTTCAGCACACATTTATAGTACCTACTCTACACCAAACCCCTAAAAAAGGTATAAAAAAAGAGTTCAAAAATCATGACTAAAAAAATCTGAACTTTGTTGAATTTTCTTCTATTTTAGTGTTGTTATTTTTAATTAGTGCTAGGTGAGCCCGCCGTAATCTATTTAGGGTTTAGGGCCTATAAATCAGCTCCAGGTGTTAATATATGATCAATGTCTTAAATTACTCTGCACCCCAAGTTTACAGCCATGAATCTGATGGGATAAACATTCCACATAGTATTTCCTACCAAATTGAAAAACTGGCTAGTACACTGATGGAGACTATAGATGTCTATTATAAAATTCACCAGTCATCATTTTTCTTATGGCTCTAGGGACAGTAATGAATCCTAGGACATATAGAACTGATAAAGCTATAAAGATCATGTGGCTTATTTGGACTCAAGTTACATTTCTACTTTTGCCATTTCCTACTTGCAACACTTTCGGCAATTTACTTTTTTTCTCCACTCTAAAATGTGTAGATTTGTTTTCAGGATTAAATGATACAGCTAAAATATGCAGACAAAAGCAATAAATAAATATAATTTCCTAACTACCTCATCACAACTCCCCCAACTTAAAGAACCACAGTTGTTCGTAAAATATTATAGTTTCACTAAAAAATGAGTCATTGTTTTTTCATTGCACATCTGAAACTCCTAAAAATTCTTAAGGGGCTTCCTACGGTTTTCAGATTTCTTAGCTTACTAATGGTGTGGACCTTGCTATTTTCTCAAGCTTCATCTCTACCACTTTCCAACAGCAGCATTTACTTTAGGCAAACATCTGAATGCCAGCCTGTTACTCTCATCTATGCACATACTGTTCCTTCTGTCGAAACGGTCTACCTCAACTTTTTCTACTTTTCTAAGATTCAGCTAATGCTTCATCTTCTTTGGAGCCTTCCCTAATTCCATAAAATAATTTAGATTCTAGCATACTCTGCTCTCATAGTACGCTGGAAATACCTCTAACAGGTAAGACAAAGGTACTGTAATTACTAGCTTACATGTCTATCTCCTCAATAAATTCATAATTCCCTTATACCAAAGATACTTTTGAAAAATTTGTATCCCAGGCCTTAGAACAGTGACTGATTTCACAGGTACTCAATAGGTGTCTAGGTTGCCGTCCAACAGCATTCTTCTCTTCATATTTCATTCTGAATATTTACTATTGCTATGTATTTAAATTCACTCCTTTTTCCTGAAGTGTCTAATTTACTGTTAACTCTTCCCATGTAGTTTTCATCTTATTCAGATATTGTAGTTTTCATTTCTAAACATTCTATTTGGATATTTTTAAAATATCTTCCATGTCTATTCTTAAGCCCCATCTCTTGAAACTACAGAATATAAAGTAAGTATTTCACTGTCCTTGTCAAATGCTTTCTTCTATGCCATTTATTGGTCTGTTTCTATAAATGGTCTTTCCCATTATGGGCTATATTTTTCATCTTCTTTTCATGCTTGGTAATTTTTAATTGGATGACAGACTCATATATTTTACCATGTTGAATGCAGGATAGTTTGGAATTCCTACATATACTCTTGAGCTCTGTATTGGGATATAGTTGAGTTTCTTGAAAAGAATTTAAACCTTTTGACGTTTGCTTTTAGGCCTTGTTAAGCATGAGTACTGCAGCTTTTAATCTAGGGCTAATTCTGTTACTGTGGAAATAACCTTCTGAGTACTCCACCTGATTCCCTCTGAATCATGAGATTTTCCACACTGATTGGTGGAAACTATCTCTGGTCCTATATAAGCGTTAGGGACTGCTCCCTCTGTTTTGTTTTGTATGGTTCTTCCTTCAGCCTCAGGGGCTTTCTTCACACATATACACTGATCAGTACTCAGCTAGACACTCACAGAGTACCCAGTGGTAACTCTCTATCCTCTGGTACTTTGCCCTACTAACTGTGGTCTTGGCCTCCGAGATTCCCAGGACCATCTATCTCCTCAGTTTAGGGGTACTGCTAAGCTCTGTCTGCACTCTTTCCATTGTACTGTGATCTGATATCTTTTCCTAGATAGTAAAGTAGTACAATCATAGGGTTTACGTCATTAGCTTTCCCTTTCTCAGATATCACTGGCCTGTACTGGCTGATGTCCACTGTCTAAAAATATTGTTTCATTTATCTGTCCAGTTTTTTAGTTGTTTCAGACATAAGAATAAACCTAGTCCCTATGATTCCATCTTTGGTTAGAAATGAAAAAAACAAATTTATTTGATTTTGTACTTGTATCACTTTGTTTTTAGGCTAAGAATCTTATTCCCTAATGACATTAGTACATAATTACTTATCTGCTTTACATAAAGAAGTTTCAAAATTACACTAACATTACTCCTAACAATGCAGCTACTGAGTACAGTTTAAGCTTTTGTTGGTAGTTATCTTTGTCATTTAGAACACATCTTCCTAGACACTGACAGTCAAAGTGCAATGTTTTCAAGTCACTTAAAGTGATTCTTTCATCTGCAGTCATGCCAACAACCGGATATACAGTTAGCATCATTTGTTTCAGTTTGTTTCAATTTTTAGCATTTTTTAAATTTGACTTCCAATTTCCAAACTTTTAAATTCTATTTAAAAAAAAATGTACATGGTTGTAAAGTTCAAACAATATAAATATATACACATACACACAGAGATCTCACATGCTTACCTGTTCCCTCTTCCAAGTTCCCTCCCAAATTCTGAGAGTAATCAGTTGTATTAGTCTTAGGTTTATCATTCCATTGTTTCTCTCTCCTTCTCTGCATGCATGTGTGTGTTTTCAGATAAAACCGTACTCTAGATATGAACTGTAGTGAAATACAGAGTTCTTCCTTTTCCATGTTATCATTGTATAGATGTAGCGTGACTTACTCTACCCGAATCCTATTATTGGACATTTATATTACTTCTAGTCCTTTGCTATTATAAAACACTGGCACGGTGGATAAAAACCATACTTTATTTGACAATTATCCTCAGGAAAACATTTTCAAAGTAGAATTCCTGAGGGAAAGGGTAAATGTGTTATGTAATTTTGCTAGATAACATCAAATTCCCTTTCACCGAGGTATGGATGTGCTCATTTCACACAGTGTTGCCAACAAAATACACTGTCAAAATTTGGAGCCTGGCTGATCTGATAGGTAAAAAATGGTACTTCAATGTTTTAAACTGTACTTCTCTTATGATCAAGACTGAACATCTTTTCACATGTTTAAAGGACATCTGCATTTCTTTCTTGTGGATGAGATGTTCATATCTTACTTTTTGTCTGGTGGTGGCCTTTTCCTCTCAAATTGTGAAACTCCTTATAGTGTAAGGATATTGGCCATATGTTTGTGGTAACGTGCAGACATCGCTTCCCAGTTTGCCATTTATATTCTGGCTTCAACTAAGGTTTTGTTTTCAACCTGTAAAAGTTAACCTATACTTTGTCAAATTAATTAATCTTTTCTTTCCTCACTGGATTTTGAATCATAGAGAGTTTTTTTTCATCCTAAGATTATAAAGGAATTAAGCCTAATTTCTTGAATATGCATAACCATCTACATAATTTATAATAAAGGGTCACATTGACTTTTTTAAATTTTTGGTTCATTTTCTTTCCAATGATACATATTTAAATATGCTGCTCTACTGATTACTTGTTTGGAGCACAGTGGTCAAGAAGCATGCCAATCTGATTTTCTGTCCCTTATAAATTGATCCTTTTGCCTGGGATTTTTCAAAGGGTTTTTCTGTTTTGTTTTGTTTTTTTTACCATCAAAGTCCAGTACTTTCACTAGGATGGGTAGCACACAATTTAAAATCATGGCGTGTCTTTTCAGTATGCAGGTTCATGTCTTGTTTTACCTCAGGGAAGTGTTCTCGAATTGAGTATTTAGTATTTGTTCAGTTTGATTCCTTTGGTTTTTCTACAGGGGCTTCAATTACATGTTTGTTCAATCTTCTTTCCTTGTGTTCTATACCATTTTACCTTAAATACTTTTCATTAATGTGTCTGTGTTTTCATTTACTCCTTTGTACGTTCTATATCCTTTGCCATACTTTCCATGGTATCTGTTTGCACTATGTTCTTTCAGTCTTCTCTTTATATCTGAAATTATTTTTTTCTAATTCTTTCAGGGGTTCATAGTCTTATTTCACGTCCTCATATTGTTTAGTCATCTCATTTCTGAGCTTTTCAATTTCTGACTCATGCTGTTCTGTCAGAGCTTCTATAGGTTTCTTAAGTTACAGTTTTCATCTGTTTTTCTGATATGTTTCCATGATCTGTTAACATTTTATTTCAGTTCACTTTCTTCTTCTTTTTAACTGACTTTGTGTGACACTTCACTGCAATATTTTTTGTTGCTCGTGTTTAAATGAGATGTTTCTGTACATTTCACAGGAGCTTTCCATTTCCGTGAGGATGGGCCAGGGTGGCTTTCCTAAACTCCATCCTCTGTTGTAATAAAGTTGTTTTTTTTTTTTTTTTTTTTTTTTTTAAGATGGCCTGTATATATGTCCACTTCTATGGTTCTGAGATTCTCTCTCTAGTTTTTGAAACTTCCCTCCTTTTCCCCTATTCTTTCCCTGTAAAAAATGGATCTAATCCCCAGTAGGCTTTTCCTTAGGATATGTCTGTCCTTTTGCAAGAGTTTTTGGTGAGTTTTCCTAAGGTCTTTGAGGGCTCAAGGTGGTCTAGTTCCTTCTGATCTTCTCAAATCCCCTTAGTGAATCTCTGTGGCCTCTGTGTACCTTTTCTGCCCTGTCTCCAAGGTACAGGAAGTGGAGGCCTCCCAGGTTATTTTTTGACAGGTTACTCCCATAAGTATTTGCTGGAAGTGGGATCCTCTTCTTTTTGGGTACTATGTATCAGAGCATTTGCTTGGTATATCAGGGCTCTTAGGACCTTCTGCAATTCTTTTTGTTTCTCTTCACAAATTCCCCACAGCTGCTAACACTTTCTGATCCTTGCTCTGTCTTCATTCTAGGGTGCGTAGGAGAACCTTAACACTCATTTTTGATGAAAATGTTTGTGTTTCCTACTGCTATTCTAGGTTTGTCTGTTTTAGTAAATAGATTTTTGAGAAAATTCAGATGCTATGCTGCTTTGAAGACCTTACCCCAACCAGGAATCCTTTTTTTTTTTTTTTTTTTTAAATAATACAAAGCATCTGATGGCATAATTTAACAACCTGGTGACATTTTTCATTTTAATAGTGTTAAACTAGAGTAATTACACATAATTCAAAAAGCAAAGAATACAAAAAAATTTGCTATTTTCTTATCACTTACGTCCTTCTTGGCCTTAATCTCTGATCACTATATGGAATCAATGCCACAAGCTGGTTTTCTTGCCCTAAAAGTAAAAGTACATTTAGAAATTTATTAACACTATTAATTAAAATATAGTAGATTTCTATCTAAGGGTGGTTTAGAAAGATCAGACTACAACCCCAGCTCTCATCTCATTACTTCAGTAAACTGCTCTCAAATCTTCAAAAATTATCAAGTAGACATTGAGTTCTAAAAGAGGTAATTTATCTTGCAGAGCTTGATGTCCAGACAAAATAATACAAAGAATGAGAAAGAGTAATCTTTTTACTGAAAAAAATCTAAAAAGTCCCAGCTTTCAGAAGATCTGAATTCACCAAGACTTCCTTCAACTGTGTATTTTCCACTTAGATTCTGATTTGGGTATCTGGATAAGGGCAGAAGAAATAGCGCTACCTTGCTGTCCTGAAATCACTATAACTACAGAGGTTCCTACACTATATTCTTGAAAATCAAAAGTGACACACAGAAAGTCTCATGCTTCAAGAGCTTATACAAAATGAGCCTTCCACAACTCACTTAGGCCACACATTGTCTGCATTATGTGACTCCAAAATCCATCCTTTGTTTCCTGGGTTGGGCTATATCCAGATTTAACAGATAAGTAGATCTTTAATACGCCAATTTTTCCAATCTCATCAGAACTAGGCTCTTTGTAATAACTCTTAAAGCACTAGAGTCACACTCTCTCTTTTTTTTTTTTAATGACTATTTATTTTTGAGAGACAGAAAACGACAGAGTGTGAGCAGGGGAGGGGCAGACAGAGACGGAGACAAAGAATCCAAGGCAGGCTCCAGGCTCTGAGCTGTCAGCACAGAGCCCGACGCAGGGCTTGAACTCAGGAGCCATGAGATCACGACCTGAGCCGAAGTCGGACGCTTAACTAGCTGAGCCACCCAGGCGCCCCATAGTCAAATTCTCTTTTAAAGCTTCCTGCAATGCTTCCATTATTCCTCCCTGCCCCTTCCACAACTCTCTCCTCATTTACACTACCTCCTCACACCACATTTAAATATATATTATACACATGTCTTTTTCTGTGTGTACACATATCCCGTCTTGTTTGGTGGTGTTCATATGGCTAAACTACAATCCTGCTTAAAAGTAACCTTTTAGCTCCTACGGTGATATCCATACAGCTAAATATTAACAGAGAAAAACATACAACTATGCTCACTGGCTTCATTTAGATCACTAATCTCAAGTGGCCTTTAATGTCAGTCATCATACATTACCCAGGTCACACTCTTAATCTGACTCTCCAAAACCACAATTTCAGACTTCAACTTTGTCTTCAAATCTCCAATAGCTCCTTCCCTATCCTCACTCTTAGCTCATCATGTGACAAAACAGAACTTGCACAAGCTCCCACCACCACGTCTATGCACCTACCTGTCTCTGTGTCCATACACTCTACAATCTCTCCTATTACAAAGAGTAAACTACAGGCGCTCCTCTGTAAGAGCAGCCCCCTGCTCTTGTGTGCTACATCTAATAATTCTCCCATCTCCTGCACTATCACCTTTTTTCCTCTATGTATCATTCTCATCAGCATACAAATTATTCACTCCATCTTTTAAAAACTCCCTTTCCTGACTCAGAGCCCCCCTCCAGCTGCCGTCTCTATTCTTTGCTTATCTATATAGTAAAACTCCTCAAAAATACTACTTTCTTACTACATAACTTCACTCCTCCTATGCACTATTGATCCCACTCTATACGTGCTATATGCAACCTGCCACAGCTGCCCTTTTAAAGGTATCCAGTGGTCTCTATCCACATCACCAAATCCAATGGTCAGTTCTCACTCCTTACATTACCCGATCTATCAGTAGCATCTAACAGTTGTACACTCTCTCCTCCTTGGTACACTTTCCACTTTTATTTCCAGGACACCACAGACACAACGGAATTTCCTCCTTCTACTCTAGCTGCTTTTTCATTGTCTTTGCTAAATCTTCCTCCTGTCACTGAGTTTGAAATGTTGAAATGTCCCAAGGTTCAGCATTAGGGTCTCTTTTTTTTCCATTCACGCTGATAAGCTTGGTGCTCTCATCCAACTCAGCTTTAAGTACCACCTGTATTATGATGACTCCAGCCAAGGCCTTGCATTTGAATTCCAGACAATTATAACTAAGTCCCTACTAAATAGGTCCACTTAGATGTCAAATATGCATCTCCACACTTACATCTCTAAAACAGAACTCCTGATCTCTCCCTGGATATACACATTCAAACCTTCTTTTCACCATTTTAATTAATGGCTACTCCATTCTTCCAGCTATTCAGACAAAAATACCTTCAGAGTCATCCTTGACTTTCTACTATCCACAATCCACTTCCAGGCTGCCAAAAAAGCCAAGTGGTTATACCTCAAAATCATAACCAGATTGCCAGAATGGTCCTTTTTTTTTTTTCTCCTGTCTTAGCCTAAGGCACTAATCCCTTCACCTACAAAAATCCTTTTATTCTGTATCAGGTACTTATCCCTGCAATGATAAAGCCATCACATTGAAAGGCCAACTCATATATAAACTTCCCCAACCTAATGCATTGCTTAGAAACTCTGGTATATCTTATGTGGACACTGCCCTTCCCTCATGGTTTCTCCAGGGTTACCTATCAACTTCAACCAGGCAGAAAATGAGGATGGCACAAAGTATTTTCATGATTTCTACTGTCGCCACTTCTACTAAAGTTTGTGTAGGCTACAAACAACACATGAAGATTACTCCCTTCTGAATTTCCCTATGATATGCCACAAACTGACCCCCCCCTCCCCCCCCCCCCCCCCCCCCCCCCCCGTATGACCCATCTTCATTTACCAACCCTTTTCATGTAGTTCCTCTTAAAAATAACTAATTAGGGCATGACTGGCTTGCTATTATTCTTTACATCGTGAACTAAAAATATTAGGTCACCAAATTACTTAAATTGTTCCTAGTGCCCAACGTGATTATGACCAAATAGGACTAAAAATTTTCAGTCAAAAGACATTGCATATCTAGTATCACAAGGGGGAAAGAAAACAAGACTAGCCGTAGAGGGGTGGTTTTCATTACTGCTTTGTAAACCTGAATGTGTTTATGGTTTTTTTTTAAATGTTTATGTTTGTTTCTTTGTGTCCGTTTAACTGAAGATAACTGATACACGGTTTTAACTTTAATCCTACAAGTTTTTAAAACACAAAGGGCTGTGCTTTGATCTATGGGTTTGCTATCATTACAAATTCATTACAAATCCAGTGCAAATGCCTGGAATAACTCTTTAAAGGAAAAATAACACAGTAACACATACCCCTAGGAATTCTTCCTGTTCCTTGACAAGTGGGACAAGTGACACTATCTCTTCCTGTAAATTCCACATACGGAAACTGAGAGACATCTCCACCTCTTCCATCTTCATTATGGACTTCATTATTAACCAGTCCATTCCTCATATTTTCAGTTGATGTGACTCCATCATAAGCATCTTCTTTATTTGAATGCAAAGGCAACTGAGAAAAAGACTTTCCCATGTCTAAAGAAAAAGAAATATCTTACGATAAAATCAGGGTAAAAGTACGTACACTCAAGAACATTATGGGATTTTTATACCAATATAATTAACATAGAGCAAACTTCAAGGGAATATTCAAATTACTTTTTGGATTAGAATTATATTTAATCAGGGTAACAGTTGAAACAAGGGAGCCAAGAATCCAAAGTGTTTTTTTCTAACAAATTATTATAAAATGGTATCATATCAGACTCATGATGAGAATGGGCTCTCAAACATTAAAATTGCACATAAGTTTGCACTTTCTAGGCTTCTCTGAAAAGAAAGCGGTCTTCACTGGAATACAACAAAAACATATTGTACCTTTAAACCAATTAGCACTAAAGGCTAAAGTTGCTTTAGGCAGATTATGAGTGTTATTATATTGGATCACCAGGTAAGTTTGAAAGAAGACTTTAACTACCTCTTGTTCCTCCTCAGTCTGTACTTTCTAGGTGCTTAAATTCTTCTTTCCAGCTTATCTCTTCTCAGGCAAAAGACCCTGAGGGCCAAGCATCCTGTGATGGTAAGCAAAACACGCCCTTCAAGCAATAAGGGCTTTCCAGACCCCAAGACAATTATCGATCTGAACTTACTGGCTACCTGCACGTACCCATCCACCTTTGCCCATTTTCCTTATATAAACTCAGAAGTATTTTTAGCACTTTGGAGACCACCTTTGTGACATTAGTCACGGTCTTCCCATGCTGGCCTCACTGAAATAAATTCTTCTCTTGTTTTGCTACCATTTGTCTCTCTGCCTTTGGATATTGTTAGTGGTGAGTGGTCGAACCTCGTCAATTTGGGACCCTCGGAACCAGGTGCTCTTGTACCCCTAAACCGTGGTTCCAAGTCAAAAGTAGTACTTTTCTGGGGCGCCTGGGTGGCTCAGTCGGTTAAGCATCTGACTTCGGCTCAGGTCAAGATCTCATGGTCCTTGAGTTCGAGCCCCAAGTCGGGCTTTGTGCTGTCAGTTCAGAGCCTGGAGCCTGCATGGGATTCTGTGTCTCCTTCGCTCTCTGCCCCTCCCTCACTCACGCTCTGTCTCTCAAATAATGAATAAATGTTTAAAAAAATTTTTTTTAAATTTTTTAAAAAGTAGAATTAGTACTTTTCAGCCTTTTAAAATTCATGCGCTTTGTGATAAATAAAATCCACAATCCTTCTCATTCTCACATTTCTAGCTTGAAACTTTTAAACTTTCAACAAAAACAACTCAAAACCAAATCCCGCAGATTTGTCTTTCATTCAACAGTTGACAGAGTTGAAATTTCAAAATTATGTTGAAACTAATATCCCAAGATACTTAACAGAATTCACCAATACAAAGCAACATTTAGAACAATTAATTTCAAAACTTTAGGGTGACAGTATCAAAAATAACATGGGTAAAATTTAAATTTACATTTAACATAAACTTAAAACCAAGTAAGAATAAGTGGTAGTACCTACATATATACCATACCTATACAAAATCACCTCCGCAGGTACGTAATGCAAGAGGACTGCAGTTGAGTCATACAATTTTCAGGATGAAATGAACTTAAAAGTCATATAATCCAATCTGCTGATATTCTCAGGGGAAATTAACAAAAAGGGAAAGCAGAATTACAAATAACGTTTCTGCTCTTTCCAAATTTGACCATTTATCTTTTATCAGTTCCTAAAAATGTATTATTATAGACATTCATACAAAGAGATAAGCATGTCTTTTAGAAATTCTCATTGATTTGAGTAAGGAAAATTGACACTCAGTAATTCAAGTTATAGTATAATATGGAGAAAAGTTTACTTTTTAATACTGGCATGCCACCCACATCCTGGGATCATTCAAACATAGTATATACAGCAGGATAAAAAATATTCACAACCAGATCAATTTAAAATTGTAGAAAGATGAAGGTGCTTATTTTCACTATTTTACTATTTTAAAAAATCTATGTACACATTATCCATGTAAGCTGAAAAACATAAATGATCTATAACGTCCACAAATGGATCATCTTCTCTTGGCTTGTCTCAGTGACATTAAACCCAGGCCAAACCAATTTGCCAGTCACAGGTGGTTCAGGGGTGAATTAACATCACTATCTCCACACACTGACCTTGGGACCTGTCTGGAATATCAGTTAGGCAGGGATCAGGGGCCTCAGCAGTGTGGCCACCGAGCCATCCTTTCTGGGATCTTAGCACAACAGGAGTGTTAAGATGTATCCCAAAGAATCCTTTGGGGGAAGGGTGGTGGGCGGGCAGGGAGACACAGAGGGCAAGATCAAGTGGCTCTCAGTCTGGACCTGTTTTCTTTCTGTATCTAACAGTTGTCTTGATGAGTCTGCCTCTGACAGGTGTTTATTTCAGCAACGCTAACTGACAAGCACCAGACTTAGGCACTAGGTATCCCCGCCCTCCCTACTGGATATTCCTCACATCAAACAGTATTTAGCCACTTTTATTCCTAAAAACCCATTGGTTTATGAAGAGGTGCTACACCCCCCTTTCTTTTCCCTATATGCAATGTTTTCATCGCAGTCTCTTACTGAAAACCCAACATGAATCTAAGACTTAGCAGAGAGGGGGGGAAAAAGTACAGCATTCCATCCAATCTAAATGGGTCGTTTTCTTCTATGATAACGAAAGCCGGCACCTTTTGTAAGCTGCATGAACAAAACACAGCACACAGCCTACTCTGGAAAGGTTAAAGATAAGATCAAAGCAACCGTGCAAAAAAAAAAAAAACTAAAGAAGAGCAAAAGCAGGGGGCACCTGGCCGCACAAGGTGTGGGAACCTGGAATCAACCCTAGGCAGGAGACTGGGTCCGGATAGGTGGTGACACAACACCGCCATTATCCAACCCTGAGCGCCCCCTGGGTCGCTGGGCTGGGCTGGCTCCCCTGCGGCCTCCCCTGTTCTACCTCTTTCCTCCCGCTTGACTCTTCCCAGGACGCCTCCGCTGGGCTCTACTCCGAAAAAGGGACCGAGGGCCTGCGCGTTCAGATTACTCACCGGCACGCAGAGCGCTGCGCAGTCCCGAGCTGCTCCGGCGCGCACTGGCCAGGGGATAGGGTCACGGGGTCTGCAGTCCCGATCGCTGGGGCTGGGACTACTGGCCTACAAGCGGCAGCCGCGGATTCGGAGCGGGGGAGGGGCAGCAGAACGACGGCTTTGGCTGAGGCCTGGCGCTGCTGCAACCTGCGTCCGCGCCTGCGCAGAGCTCTCTCCTAGGAGGTGTGTGACCCAGCAGTGCGCACGACGCATGCGTCTTTCCTCCGCCCTGCTAACGTCCGGAAGGGCAACTATGATTGTGCACCCTCCAGGTTATGTTACCTTGGTCTCTCTCAAGTCTTGAAGGTAAAAATTGGCCGCTCTCGCCCTGGAAAATTTAAAAATAATAGTACTTCCTTTTTCTTTCTTTCCTTTTTTTTCTTTTTTTCCTGTCAGGCCTTTTCCTTTTGCAAAGGGGGGAAAAACATACACTATCTACTTCAAACCCTCAGCTAAGAAGCTTTCTATCCACGCCTTGCGAGTCGTCCCTGATTGACACTCGGCGACGCTGGGAGTAGGATAAACTGGTTGGTAGACACGCGTCTGACAGCCGAAAAATCACATCATTTAAAATTTAGAAACTAACCCAGTAGAAGGAAACCAAGCTTGGCAGGAGCCCTAGTTTTGTTTGTTTTGGTTTTGCTTGTGTTTTGCACATGGTTCACCGCCCTCCACTCCCCCTCCTGCCCCCTCCTCCTTAAGTCCGTGGTTACAGCAGGGTAAGATCCCAGCCCAAGTCCCTGTGCTTCAACTTATCGCTGTGGTTTTGGGGCTACTGTCCCCAACGTCTCAAAGGCTAGGTTATCTCCTTTGGAAGATGAGAATAACAATACAATTGCAGACTAGACTCTCTGCCTTCAGAGAATTTAACGTTTAATGAATGTTACCTATTGTTACAATCACGGTCACAGCATACATAGTAACCAAGAAAGGAAGTGACAGTGTTTTATTTCTCTTCTGACGGGATCAGTGTGTTTAACTGGTGGAATACTAAGATGTAAAAATAAGAAATATAAGTCAAAATAATATGCAACTTAAGGTTTAAAGTTATTACATACACATGTGAGCCAATAAGCCTTCTCACCCAATATTGGGGAAAATGTAGTTTCATAACTTTCTGACAGGCATTTTAGCAATACATATCAAGAGAATTAAACATTTGGGGACACCTGGGTGGCTCAGTCGGAGGAGCCTGTTGACTCTTTAGCTCCAGGTGGTGAGGTGGTGAGTTCCAGCACCTTGCTGGGTGTAGGGATTACTAAAAAAACAAAAAACAAAAAAAGACTTTTTAAAAAAGAGTATTAAAACTTTTAATTTTCACATTCTTTCGCCCAGCAAGCCCACCCTTTGGAATTTATCCTAAAGCTAATGAGAACTCTCAAAAGATTTCTGTACAAACTGTGTTCATTTAACTTAAATGCCGAATAATGGGGCATTGATTAAATCATTCAGCCTCTCTTGTTTAGCCAAATCTTTCTCAAAGGTGGAGGAAGGGGGAGGGGCTGGCATCTTCCACTAACATTGTTTGACTTTTCAAAGTAAGTAGCTTGACTACACAAATCAGAATCTTGGAGACCCCCTCTTCTAGTGGCAAACAGAGATACACAACAGTATTTTGTATACATCTTCAAAGGGTTCACAGATTTTCATGAAGTCCGCCCATTAAGACCACTGGAAAAACCCTGGTTGTAAAATGACAAAGTATTAATGTGGCAAGAAAATGGGTTATAAAACCCATTTAGATAAAAATGGTTGTATGTAGACCTAAATCAGTACAATAACGGTGTTACATTTTCTCGTTCGCAAAAATTGTTTTAGGAAATTATAATTATGAATTAGAGATAGAGGATTCAATCATGGTATATTAATACTAGGTGACCCACATTTCAGAAAACTCTGAATAGATTCATCCTCTTTTCACAACTTTTTAAAAATTTCCTCAATTAAAAAAGTATCATCATTATTTAAATTGGGTTTAACATTTAAAGGAATGAGTTTTAATTTTTATTTATGAAATGGGACACCCATGATTCTGGCTACAGGGGTTCTTCAGAGTTCTTCAGTGGCACCTAAGGTGATGAATTGTGGAAAGATGTCCAAATAGATTCAGTGTTTTATGGGTCATCATTTTAAAAAATACAAATGCCTTAACCATATAAGTAATCCTTTAATATAATGCAATAAATTTGAGGTAAGAATGAATAAAAAAATCAAATTAATTAAAAATTTAAAGTGTAAGTCTTAAGGGAGCTTCTATAGTAAGAGAGCTTATTATTTCCACATCTAGTATCCTTTGACTCAAAATGTTTTGTTTTGTTTTTTTTTTAATTTTTTTAACGTTTATTTATTTTTGAGACAGAGAGAGACAGAGCATGAACAGGGGAGGGTCACAGAGAGGGGGACACAGAATCTGAAACAGGCTCCAGGCTCTGAGCTGTCAGCACAGAGCCCGACGCGGGGCTCGAACCCACGGACCGCGAGATCATGACCTGAGCTGAAGTCGGCCGCTCAACCGACTGAGCCACCCAGGCGCCCCCTCAAAATGTTTTAAAAGATCTAGTTAGAGGGGTGCCTCGGTGGTTCACTTGGTTGAGCATCTGACTCTTGATTTTGCCTCAGGTCAAGATCCCAAGTTCGTAGGATCGAGCCCCAGGTGGGGCTCTGCACTGAGCCTGGAGCTTGACTAGTACTGGGCTCGACTAGGATTGTCTCTCTCTCTCCTCTTGCTCCCTTACCACTTTGCATGTGTGTTCTCTCTCTCTGTCTCAAATAAAAATAATAATTAAAAACCGAGTTAGAGCCCATAAATAAATTTATATTTTTTCATTACATATGAAATCTGAAATAGGAACTGGAAGTAGGTGAGAAACTGAAAATTGAGTAGCAATTCTGCATACATAATTACCCAGTGTAACTCTCTAGTTCTCCAGTCTTCCTGAATCACCCTTTCTAGCAATATGCAAATGAAATAACCTGAACCTTCTGTAAGTAGAAAGAGGTAGGGGTCCTCAGAAAAGGAAGTCATTTTTAGGCCCCCAGCTATTTTCCATGATCTTACTGGCTCTCCTTGCCCTAACATACTTGCGGAACTCCCTAGAAGGTGTCAGAATTACAAATAAAAGCAGAAACCTCAGTAGTTAATGATTTTAAGGAAATCTTAATGATTTAAGGAAATTTTAAGGAAATGCAAAAACTAACATCTCTGAGAGGCCAGGACAGAGCCTAACTATAACAGAGACAATAAATTAGTGATAAAACTCCCAGTGCCATTTCAAAAGTGAGCCAGGCCCAGCATGCCTTACCTGAGACCAGGAGCTCCAGACATCATCTAGTTTATAACTGCTCTGTGAGCATGCCCATTAGCTCCTTCTACTTGTCCGACAGTTACCTCTGCTTCATTATGTTAAAGTCTCCACCTATGGAGGAGTACAAGCTTTATTTAGCCTAAGATGCGTGTATCGGCATGTTTTCTAAGTGTGCCTGTGCAGTGTTATACGCACCTTTCCTTGTGATGTCAAAGCTCCCATTTCTGAATAGTCATCCTAACCCTAAATAAAAGAAACCCACTTAATGCCACTCAGGGAATCATGGCTTTGGAAGTTAGTCACAGTGATCTACTGTCCTTGCTGTAAACAAAGTTTCCTTTGTGTGACAACTTCACCTGGTGTTGTCTCCACCTGTGAGGCACCGAAGAAAGGACTCTAGTTACTTACATTACACTTCCTCAATGGAGTGCATTCCCCAGTTTTTCTAAATATTTCTGAGAAGAAGGGCTTACAGTTCTGCTGATAATTTACTGTCATTATTCGATGTGCTTAGCTCCTGGCTCAAGTCTTGGTCACTGTGTGCTGTCTCGTCACTGCTTCTGGATGCTTCTTTGTTCTCTCTATATCCCTTTGCCACACGTTTAAACACAGTTCTTTTCCATCATATCACAAGTCACCATGAACAAAAAGCTGTATGTGCAACAGTTTACCAAAGACTTGTAGAAATTAAAAAGTGGTTTAAGTATAAAAAACAAAAAAAACCCAAAAACCAACGAAACAACTTAAAACAATATCAGACACTGATTTTTCACTAAAGTTCGAAGTTCATTTTCTGCCAAGAGTCATGTTGTAATGATTCCCCTTCTTCCTAAGCCCAGTCTCTTCCATCTCTCCTTCCCCAGCAGCCCACCCTCACTCTCCATTGAGCTTTTTCCCAAATGCTTTTCTATAAGTTCTGAAGCCCAGAACCCCTTTTTCTCAAGCTGCTAGAGATGAAAATGGGGAGTTTCTCTTGCACAGACCAGTTTGGGGCTACCTTTATCTCAACCTCTCTCTTATGAGACTAGACTAGAGACTTCTTTTTATAACAAAACGACCAATTAACATTTGTTCACCAACACAGCGATATCCTTCCAGTGCTTTCAGAATGCAGTGACATTGGGGCGCCTAGGTGGCTCAATAGGTTAAAAGTCTGACACTTGATTTCAGCTCAGGTCATGATCTCACAGTCTGTGAGTTTGAGCCCTACGTCCAGGCTCTGCACTGACATCTCAGAGCCTGCTTGGGATTCTCTCCCTCTCGCTCTACCTGTCGCCTGTTCACTCTCTTTCTCTCAAAATAAATAAACATAAAAAAAAAAAGAATACAATGACACTGTTATCAAAATTTTAGAATTCTTTCTTCTTTTGTTCCTCTATTCAAAATAGAATGACTAGAACTTAAAAGAGCTAACTATAAATATGGAAATTCTTCCTCTGAGATGCCAATTATCAGTTCAAGCACTGGAGGAAAGTGTTTATACCAGTGCTGTCCCACAAAAATGTAATTGAGCAATAAATTTAAGACATATATGTAATTTTAGCTTTTCTAGTAGCCATGTTAGAAAAAATAAAAGGAAATTTGTAGGTTTAATTATAATAACCCAATATGCGTAAGACATTATTGTTTCATAAAAAGTAATGAGATATTTTACATTTTGTTTCATATGAAGTAAAAAATTTTGTGATTCAGTTCTGAGTAGCCACATGTCAAGTTCTCAATAGCCACATGTGGCTGGGACATA
This sequence comes from Panthera leo, assembly GCF_018350215.1. Lineage (NCBI taxonomy): Eukaryota > Metazoa > Chordata > Mammalia > Carnivora > Felidae > Panthera > Panthera leo. The sequence continues at coordinate 104,231,088 of NC_056680.1, read as the reverse complement.
TTCTTTTAGACAACACAGCTCCATACAATAATACAAAACACCCATAGAGTTCCTAGGATTTTCTGATTACATAGAGCTAAAAAGTTTTAATTTAAGAGAGAAAATATCATTTACATTTACTTAAAAAAATTTTTTTAATGTTTATTTATTTTTGAGAGAGATAGAGAAGGAGCACGAGCAGGGGAGGGGCAGAGAGAGAGGGAGACACAGAATCCGAAGCAGGCTCCAGGCTCTAGGCTGTCAGCACAGAGCCCAATGCGGGGCTTGAACTCAGGAGCCGTGAGATCATGACCTGACCCGAAGTCGGTGGCTTAACTGACTGAACCACCCAGGTTCCCCTTATTTACATTTTCATCTTAATGTGTGCTAAGATTTTTGTGCTAACCTCAAACTGTCCTTTAATTTTCATTGTGCTTGTTGTCTCTTCCTAAACACTGCTTCTAAAGCTCCTCCATGCCTTGACTTCTAAATTATGACAGTTTGGTACAGCTTGGTCTGTTAATCTTATTATTTGTTATATTTTCTAACATGGGATCCCTAGAAAAGATTTCTGGGAATTTTCATGAGTCACAGAAATGCATAGGATGAGTCAGTTAGGTTTAGATTTAAGACAGAGGAGGCAAATAGAAGCTAGCACATCTGTAAGAGATATGTCAGAATGTGTGTCTTTGACATGCTAATTTCAACTTTTCAAAGTTCTTAAATATCACTGTGAAATATCGCATGTTCAGGTCTGCTGATATCCAAATTACTCTTCAGATTTCAAACACTAGTAATTAATAATGATGACCTTAAAAAATATTAGTAAAAATATTAGTAACATTATATTAGTAATATTAGTAAATTAGTAAGAAATACTAGTAATATTAGTAAATATTAGTGTACAGAAGTGGTCATTGGGTATCAGTACAGGACAATGTCCATTCAAGTCAGTGTTCTACTTTCAACAGAAACAATGTGTGTTTCTGAAAGGACCTTTTTTAATCTCTAAGAAATCAATCTCAAAAATAATATCTGTCCATCTATATTGATAAAAATCTAGTAAGCTAACTAGGTAACTCAACAAAACAATGAAATATGGTAAGGCATGTGAATGATAGAAGAATGCTGTGTAAACATACGTATATACTTGTGAAACCATAACCGTCATCAAAATAATGAATCTATTCACACCCACAAAAATTTCCTTGTGTTCTTTTCTTTGCAGGGGGTAGGGGGGAATGCTAGTGCCCCCCCTTTTTTTCTTTATTTTGTTTTATTTTATTATTATTGTTTTTTTTTAAATTTACATCCAAGTTACTTAGCATATAGTGCAATAATGATTTCAGGAGTAGAATCCAGTGATTCATCCCCTACATATACTACCCAGTGCTCATCCCAACAAGTGTCCCCTTAATGCCCCTCACACATTTAGCCCATCCCCCCACCCATAACCCCCCCCCCCCCCCGCACCAGCAACCCTCAGTTTGTTCTCTGTATTTAACAGTCTCTTATGTCCCCCTCCCTGTTTTTATGTTATTTTTGCTTCCCTTCCCTTATGTTCATCTGTTTTGTGTCTTAAATTCCACATATGAGTTGAAGTCATATGATATTTGTCTTTCTCTGATTAATTTTGCTTAGCATAATACACTCTACTTCTATCTACATTGTTGCAAAAGGCAAGATTTCATTCTTTTTGATTCTTGAGTAATAGTCCATTATATATATATGATATATATATCATATATATATAAAATATATATGATATATATGATATATATATCATATATATTTTATATATATATGATATATATATCATATATAAAGGGTTTTAAGGGTTACTGATGAACATGTTTTCACGTGCTTATTTGCCATCTTTTTAACATTTTTGGTGAAGTGTTCAAAATTTTGTCCATTTTTTATTGTTATTATTTTCTTTTCTTTTTATGGTTGTGAGAGTTTTTAATTCTGAATAAAGCTGGACTCTATCAGACATGATGTGCAAAAATTTTACCCCAGTTTGTGGTGGTGCTTTCATTCTCTTAACTATCTCTGAAAGAGCAGAAGTTCTTAATTTTGATTGCATCACATTCATTAATATGACTTAGAGCCTAGTGGGGAAGAGAGTTAAGTAAATCAACAATTACAACATAATGTGATAAGTACTATGATAAGAATTTGCACAGCAGGTATAGAGAATGGCATTTGGTTCTGACTTAGGGATTAATAAAGACTTCCTAAAGGAGGAGATATTTGTGAAGGAGTTAGCTGAATAAGGCTGGAAATGGAGTTACCGGCAAGAAAAGAAGGTGTGCACAAGCCTGGAGCTATAAAAGAGTATGATATATTTAACTATAAACATCTGTATGACTAGAACATGGTCTACATATGAGGACAAAAATGCAAAATGAAATTAGGCTAAAACTGAGAAAACAAATTAGTCATGAAGGATCCTGTGCGTTAAGGAGTTATGACTTAATGCTAATCATTATGGCCATATATGCATTTTGGAAAGATTATTCTGGAATTGTTACCGAAAATGAATGAGGAGTGGGTAGATGGGATGTGGAGGCTGACCAGATAAGAAATATGAGAAGGATCCAGAACAAAGTTAATGATGCCTGGGGAACAGAGAAGATGAATAGGTAGGGATAATTGGGAAATAGAATCAACAGGATGTGGTTAGTACTGAGTATTTCCTGAAAGACTGTGGGAGGAGTTAAATATAGAATTTGGAGAAAGAAATTTTTAAACCTAAACAAAATCAATGATGTAGCTGAGGAATAGAGCTACATAATTTGAAATTTCATGAACTTGTTTAATATATTTTATTTCCTGACAAACTGTTGTAATGAGATCAGTGAGATGGCTGATAGACCAAGATGGCCATTAGATTTGTAATAGCTACTGGGAGTCAAGAATTAGTTGAAGCTCACCATAGTAAAAATATATATACATATGTTTTCAAAACTGAAGATTATTAGAGACTCTATAAAGATCATATAGAGATACTATAGAGAATAATATATTCTTATAGTATTATAGTATGTTAATTACTATCGCCTATGTTTATATTTTGAGGTTATGTGTTAAATAATCAGAACAGCAATCCAGGTGAGACAACAAATCCAGTATGTTATTTGAAAGACACTGGGACTATGCAAGTTGGAGTTCTTGTACTTAAAGGGAAGGAGTAATGACAAAAATAATTTTTCTTCTTCAGTGGCCGTAGATATAGATGAAGTCAGAGCATGATAACAAGTTTTATGTGCTCAGTTAGATAACTAGTCAAGTTCAAAAGGTGAGTCCAGCTGAGAAGCAGTGTTTTCAGATTTTAGGGTTAGACAAGATGGTTAGTATTAAAGAAACAAAAAGTTTCAGGAAGAAGCAATCCTTAAAATAGAATAAGAAACTCTGAACAAAAAGCCAACATAATACAAGTTCAGCCAACAAAAATGAGTAATACATTTTTGGCAGGTACTAATCCAATAATTGAGGTTAATGATAACCAAAAGCCTTAAGGTAAGTTCTACTTATATGTATATATATATATGTCTGCACAAAGGTCAGACTTGTTTTCAAAGTACAGGGAAACCCAAGTATGCACAGGAAGAAAAGAAGGAAGACATGACTGGTATGAGAAACTCAGGGAATAAGAAACAAGGCCAGATATGAGTCACAAGGGATCAAGTAGCTTTTTATGACATGAATGCAAGGGAGAACAATCAGCAAAATTAAGTGGTTAGGGGAGAAAAGAAGAAGTATTTTCAGTTTTTTAGTAGGAGTTATCACCACTTTGGCAAAGTGGAGAACTGGGTCCAGAAACCCTTGAGGAGATGTTCTGAAAGGATTATAATATAGGAAAAATACAGAGCCCAATCAGAAATTTTGAAGTGATAAGAGACTTTTGCTCCAGTTCACAAGCACAAGCAAGAAAGGATTTTAAAAATTGGCGGGGGGTGGGGGGTGGGTGGGGGGTGGTGAACTTATCAGACCTGAGGACACAAACTTTAATGAATTTAAATCCAAAAGGTAATGAGAATTTCCTAACAGAGGAGAGAATCACAGCTGCTTTCATTTTTTACAGAACAGTTTATGGTGCATACATTGCCTTTATACTACATAAATGCACCATAAACAGACATAAAGAGAGACCAGCCAATGTTTAATGGTTGTGTGTGGGTTGGAATGATAGATGACAATCTCATGGAGCTCCAGTCAGAGTAAGTGTGCATCCACCCTTTAACTCTATTCCAAAGGTCTTAACTGAGTGCTCAGAAGTAGTATGTGAAAGGCAGGAATGAAGCAGGATTGCTGGGAGCAGTCCCTTTGAGGATTCCAAGCTTCATTAAGTTGTACTGCAGCAGCCCTTGGAAGGCTGGGGCAAGGCAATGGGATGGAGAGGGTTACACTCAGGCACAGTAAGACAGGCAAGACTGAGGAATAAAGACAACCCTCAGACATGCTGGAAACTGGGCTTTTGAGCTAAAAGAGTAGCACTTTAGTGGATGAGCTATCAGGTACAAGTAATCTCTAGAGTTTTTCCAGTGCTGAGAACCTAAGCATGTTTTAAGCAACTAAACACTATAATTAAAGCTTCAAAAGAATCCAGACTTAGCAAATCTAAAGTATTAATACACTCAAACTTCCAAGCAAAGAAGTCCAATAGAAAAACTGGCAAGATATTTTTTAGGGCAAATATTATTTAGCCTTCTCTCTCTCTGTCTCTCTGTCTCTCTGTCTCTCTCTTTTTTATATCTAGCATTTAATAAAACTTATGAGATGTGTGAAGGCAAAAGAAAATGTGAGCTTGGTCAAGAGTGAACTGTTAATAGAGGTAAACACAAAAATGGCTCATTTGTTGAAATTATCTGAAAGGGACTTTAAAATCACTATTATAAATACGTTGCAGGGTCTGTGGAGAAAGTGGATAACATGGGAACTGTTAAAAAATTGAAATACTAGAAAAATTAATAAAATATCAGTCATAAAAAAATCTTCATAGTATTACCAGCTAACTGGAAGTAGCAGAGAAAAAACTCTATAAATTTAAGACAGATTAATAGAGATTATACAAACCAAATATAAAGAGCAGAAAAAAGGACAAATGGAAGAAAATATCTGATATCTCCAGGACAGTATCAAATGACCTACCACACTATATGTGGAATACTTGGAATACAAGGAGATGTTCTGATCACCAGAACATTTCTAGCAGAAATTTTAGAAGTTCTTTAGGCTAATGTGAAATAATACCAGGTAGAAGTCCTGCTATATGAATAAACATATAGCAGTAATTTTTATTATCTTTATTTTATGTATTTCATCCATTATATCTATCTATAGCTGTATATCTTGAGTAAATACAGTTATGATATAGTTTGAGTTTATAACATACATAGAAGTAAAATATATGCCAAAAAGGGCTCAAAATGTAGAAAGAAATGTAAATAGAATTATAGTATTGCAGTGTTCTTATATTTTTCTTTATTATTTGAAGGTAAACTAAGATTTGAAGATAGATAAAGTAAAAAATGTAGGGGAGAATATACTATGAAAACAGTAAGCATAAGAAAGAATGTACCACCATAGTAATATAAGAAAAATAAAACTTCAAGAAAAAGAGTATTACCAGAGATACAGGGGAAAATTCATGTGGTAAAAGTCATTGTTTAAGAAGATATAACAGTTCCCAACATGTATGCAGCTACTAACAGAGTCTTAAAGCCACAAAACAATAATTGGCACAATTAAATGGAGAAATAGACAAAACTATAATAAATAATTGGTCAAATAGACAGAAAAATCAACAAAAGTATAGAAAATTTGAATAACACTGTGTACAAACTTGATCCACTGAAGTTAATACAATATGAAATCCATCAATTAAAAGCACAAATTCCTGTCAACTGCACAAAGAACGCTCAGCAAGATAAACCAATTATTTGCTAGCATATAAAAAAAGTCTCAATAAATTTCAAAAAAATCAGAAACATATAATACATGTTTTGTGACCACAGATTAGAAATCAGTAACATAAAAATATCTGGAAAATGGCAAAATACTTAGAAATTAAGTAATTCTTGGGGCGCCTGGGTGGCGCAGTCGGTTAAGCGTCCGACTTCAGCCAGGTCACGATCTCGCTGTCCGTGAGTTCGAGCCCCGCGTCAGGCTCTGGGCTGATGGCTCGGAGCCTGGAGCCTGTTTCCGATTCTGTGTCTCCCTCTCTCTCTGCCCCTCCCCCGTTCATGCTCTGTCTCTCTCTGTCCCAAAAATAAATAAAAAACGTTGAAAAAAAAAAATTAAAAAAAAAAAAAGAAATTAAGTAATTCTTTTCTGAATAATCCATGAATGAAAGAAGAAATCACATGGGGAAAAGTGAGAAATATTTTAAACTCTATAATGAGAACATAATATATCAAAATTTATAGAATGCATCCAAAACTGGTGTAAAATGGAAATTTATCACATTAATTGCCTATATTAGGAAAGAAGAGAGGTGCCTGGGTGGCTCAGTTAGTTAAGTGTCAGACTCTTGATTTCAGCTCAGGTCATGATCTCACAGTTCATGGGTTCAAGCCCTGTGCCAGACTCTGTACTGACAGTGTGGAGCCTGCTTGGGATTTTCTGTCTCTTTCTCTCTCTGCCCCTCCCTCTGTCTCTCCCTTTTTAAAATATAAACTTAAAAAAAAAAGTTGAAGGAAGGCACAGCTTCTACATTAGAAAACAAAAGAGAAGATAAAATTAAACCCGACTTAAGAAGAAGAAATGAAATATTACATGTAAAAGTAGAAATTAGTGAACTAAAAGATAAACTGAGAAAATAAAGTCAAAGTTTATTCTTTGAAGTGATTAATAAATTTGATAAAACCCTAACAAAAAAAATGAAGAAATTATAAATTACCAATATCATTAAAAAAATAGGGGACATCATTACATATCTTACAAACATTAAAGACACAATAAAGGGATATTATGAATAACTTCATGCCCATGTTTCTCAGGTGGGGACAGTTTTGCCCAGAGGGGATATTTCACAGTATGTGGAAATAATTTGGTTGTCACAACCGAAGGGAAGAGGTGCTACTGGAATCTTATGGATATAGGCCACGGATGCTGCTAAATATCCTACAAAACATAGAGCATCCTCCCATAGCAAAGCCTCAAATAGCCATAATATTGAAGTTGAGAATCTCTCCATTGTGTTAGTAAATTCAGTAACTTAAATAATTGAGTGAATTTCTTAAAAAATACAGCTTACCAAATTGACACATAAAGGAATAGAAAAATCTATGTAGACTCACATGTATTAAGGAAATTAAATTGTTATCAAAACCTCACAAAGAAAACTCAAATTTCAGGTGACTTTACCATTAAATTACATCAAATGTTAAATAAAAAGGAAAACTAATGTTAAATAAATTTTAAAAAAACACAGGAAGGAACACTTCCCAACTCATTTTTATGAAGCAGCATAACCTTGATATAAAAACTTGGTAAATACAATACCTGAAAGGAAAGTTATAGACCCATACACCTTCTCATGATCAAAGATTCAAAATTTGTTAATATTAGCAGATTCAGGGGCTCCTGGGTGGCTCAGTCTGTTAAGCGTCCAACTCAATTTCGGCTCAAGTCATGATCTCCCGGTATGTGAGTTCGAGCCCTGCATCGGGCTCTATGCTGACAGCACAGAGCCTGGAGCCTGCTTTGGAGTCTGTGTCTCCCTCTCTTTCCATTCCTCCCCTGCTCATGTTCTGTCTCTATCTGTCTCTCAAAAATAAATAAATGTTTAAAAATATATATTAGCAGATTCAATACAGGAATACATTAATGAATAATACTAGTGGCTAACATTGAAACTCAATCTATGTAATTCACAAAATAACAATATAGAAGAAGAAATCATGTGATCATCTAAATAAATGCAGAAAAAAGTAAATTGACTAGTTTTTCAATTCTCATTGATTATAAAAATTTCATCATAGAGGATAGAATCATATATGATGATAAATTGGTAAATGACTTTGTGTCATCATTTCATCGTAATTCTTAGCCAGTGCAATAAAGCATGAAAAAGATTGAAATGCATGAAGTTTATAAACAAAATTGTAAAGAAACAGGATTTTGTATGTAAAATATTTTATGGGTCCCAGAAAAATATTCCAGAAGTAATATATTATTTTAGTTCATAGGACACAAAGTAAATATACAAAAATCAATTGTAATGATAATTTTCAAATAAAAATCTAAAAATACCATTTACAATTGCATTAAAAAAATTAAATACCTAGGAATAAACCTAATAAAACTCATGCAAGATACCTATATTAAAAACTATAATCTATTTGAGAGAAATTAATGAAGACTGAAATAAACAGAGATACTATTTTCACAAATTAGAAGGTTCAGTATTAAGGTGTTCCTTTCTCTTCAAATTGGTCTATAGATTCAATTCAGTATAAATCAAAATCCTCGAAGTCTTTTTTGATAAAATCAACAATTAGATTCTATAATTTATATGCAAATGGAAGAACTTCGAAGAACCAAAATAATCTTGCCAAAGAACAACAAAATTGAATGACTTGCAATTCCAGATTTCAAGCTATAAAGTTAATGTAATTAAGATAATGTATCATTGTTATTAGAATAGCCGAATAGAATCAATAGAACATAACAGAGTTCAGAAGTAGACTCATGCATTAATTGACCCATGATCAATTAACTTCCTACAAAGTCAGCTCAATAGTGAAAGGACCAGTCTTTTAATTTGGAATCACTAGATGCTTCTATAGAAAAATATAAGCCAATGTGTGGGGCGCCTGGGTGGCTCGAGTCAGTTAAGCATCTGACTTTGGCTCAGGTCATGATCTCGTGGTCCGTGAGTTTGAGTCCTGGGTCGGAGCGTCAAGGCCGACAGCTAAGAGCCTGGAGCCCGTTTTGGATTCTGTGTCTCCCTCTCTGTCTGCCCCTCCCCTGCTCATGCTCTGTCTCTCAAAAATAAGTAAACATTATAACATATATATATAATATATATATATATATATATATATATATTATATATATATGCCAATATGAAAAGGCTTACTGTGATTCCAATTACATGACCTTCTGGAAAAGGCAAAACTACATGAGGTAGTAGTGAAGTAGGTGTTACATGAGGTAAAAAAGATCAGTGGTTGCCAGGCTTTCAGCAGAAGCGAAAGAGGGTTGAAGAGGAAAAGCACAAGGTATTTTTTTAGGATGGTGAAACTATTTTGTATAATACTGTAATGGTGGGCACATGACACTATGGATTGTCAAAACCCATAGAACTTTACAATACAAAGAATGAGCCTAAGTGTAAGTAAATTAAAAAAAAAAAAAAAAAAAAAAAAAAAAAAAAAAAAAAGATTTACCAGGTGTGAGATCCCAGCAGTGATGTAGACAAAATCTATTATAAATATATGAAATGACTTTGCTGAAGGTATTAGGAGAAAAAGACACTGACCTAAGTAACTTCAGAAATGAATAGAGTCTTTAAGTCTAAAGGCAAAAGAAAATGTATATAGACACTGTACTATAGTTCATAAAATTGTCCCATGTTGAGCTACAGAATACGAATTCTGATACCACCATACATATATATGGGAATTGAACCAGTAAGTAATTGGATGGTAGACAGGTGGAGCCAAGGTTTTTGTTATTGGACTGGGAAGTTACAGATAAGCACGGGGAAGAGGCTACAATAATAAATGTAGTATGGGTTACATTTGTATATGCCAGTATAAACTCATATTTAGCTTAATAGGGATATGGATAATTACATACAGGAATGTTTACAGATTCTTGTATATACACATTAGTATACACACAGATTTCCTTTCTCTATCAGTTGAGAGGGTGTGGAAGCAATAACACCTCAGTACCAATGACCACACCTAGTAGCCAGAACTTAATTTCTAATATCATTCTTTAATAATAGGAGCTAGAGCTCCTGGGAGAAATGGATTATTCTAGAACTGAATCAGGAATTATACAAGATGAGCCTGGAGAAACTTGTAGTGTCAGAAAATAAGAAATTGCTTAAGGAAACAAACACACACAAGTCATAGGAACTCACAATGAGGGGGATATATCAAAGGGACACAACAGCCAAAGGAAAGAGTTTCCAATGGCCAAAGCTTTTACACTTTAAGCAACAATATAAATAAGGTGGTGGTAGATGGTAATCCAAATTATAAAATATACATCCTTGAGTTCATACATTTATTTATATATATATATATATATATATATATATATATATATATATATATATAAAAGACTGAATAAATAAATGGGGATAAATAGACAAATGATGTATGTAGAGAAATTTGAAATAATTTATGTAGATATTCTTCTCTCAAGGGAGTGGAGCATAACTCCCTACTCCTTAACTGTGGACTGCATATGGTGATTTCCTTCCAAAGAGCACAGTATAGAAGGGGGAAAAATAGTAACTTTGCAGTTGAGAAATCTGATCCACATACCTCAGACGGGCAATCAAGGTGATAAGTCACGCTGATACTATGTACCTTTGGTATAATGCAATGAGAATGGCACTTTACTTCTTTATAAAGTCTTTGTCCCCCAAACCTGTAACTCCACTGTATTGGTCAGGATCCTCCAGAGAAACAAAACCAACTGGATGTATCTCTCTGTCTATATGTATACTGATATCGAGATATATATAGACAGAGAGAGAGAGAGAGAGAGAGAGAAAGTTGGAAACCCAGGAAGAGCCAATGTTACAGTTCAAGTCTGAAGGCTATCTGCTGGCCAAATTTTCTCTAGCCCTGGGAAGATCAATCTTTTATTCTATTCAGGCCTTCATCTGATTGAATGAGGCGTACCTCCATTATGGAAAACAATCTGCTTTCCTCAAAGTCCACTGATTTAAGTGTAAATTTCATTCACAAATGCCCTGACAGAGATATCCAGAGTATGTTTGACCAAATGTTGATACTATGGCCTGGCCAGGTTGGCTCATAAAATTAACCATCACACTCAATCGAATCGTGAGAAAAACAAAAGATCTTAACTGAGAGACATTTTATAAAATACCTAACTAACACTCCTCAAAACTTTCATTATTAACATTGGAAGTCTGAGAAACTGTAACAAACCAAGAGGAACCTAAGGAAACATGACAACTAAATGCAATGTTGTGTCCTGGATGAGACACTGAAACAGAAAAAGAACCTTAGGTAAAGACTCTGGAAATGAGAATAAAGTTTGGTAAATTTATCAATATTGATTCATTAATTATAAGAAATGTACCATGGGATATTGGGTGTAAGGTACACGGGAATTCTCAGTACTATTTTCTTACTAACTTAGGGCAGGAAAATATTTATTAGATGATTTGTTTATTAAATTATTTATTAAATAGATTATTTATTAAAAAGATTTATTAGGACTACAAAAGGAAATATTGATGTATTTGTTGGTCTTTGTCAAAACTAAGGATTTCTTCTTATCAAGTACACCATCAAATAAGCAAGTTAAGGATGGGGAAATACAATTATGTGACAAAAGACCTTTATTTTTACAAATCAACACTAAAAATATAAAGCATCCAATTAAAATGGGCAAAAGACATAGCAGAAACCTCGCAAAAGAATACATAGTAATGGACAATTGGAAAATGAAAAAGTAATGAATATCATTAATCATCAGGAAATGCAAATAAAAAGCATAATGATACACTGCCTGCTATCCATTTAAAGGGCTAAAAACAAAAACAAAAAATTTGACAATACCAAATGTATCAATATTGTTTTATTATTTATTACAAAGTTACCATACTAATATAAAGTATCAATATTGTAGGGTACATAGGAACTCTATTGGTGAGTATGTAGAGAAACTAAAATGCTCATAAGTTGTTAATGGGAATGTAAAAATAAATTATTTGGACTATCTGGCACTTTCTTAATAAAGTTAAACATACATCTCTCTTGTGACCCAGCTATGTACGGAAACATAAAACATACACCCACACAAAGACTTGCACATAAATATTCATAGCAGCCTACTCTTATTAAGCCAATATTTGAATTAAAACCCTCCTAACAGGGGTGCCTGGAAGGCTCAGTCGGTTGAGCACTCCTCTTGATTTTGGCTCAGGTCATGATTCCAGAGTCGTGGAATCAAACTCTGCATCAGGCTCTGTGCTGAGTGTGGAGCCTGCTTAAGATTCTCTCTCTCTCTCCCTCTCTCCCTCCCTCCCACATACACACACACCTCTTCCTCGTGCTCTCTCTCTCTTAAAATAATAATATAATAATAGATAATAGTAGAAAAAATTAAAACAAAGAAAAAACCCCCAACAAATATCCATCAACAGGTAAACCAAATGATACACATTTGTACATTCATATAATGGAATACTACTCAGAGAAAAGGAACAGACTACTGATACAAGCAGCATGGATGAATTTCTAGAATATTTTGTGATATAAAAAATCTACATGCAAAAAAAAGAAATGCATACATTGTAATTCATTTACATAAATTCCAAGAAAAGGTAAAACTTATTGTTTTAGAAATTGTTACAGAAATCTCAAAGTAATTGCCTGAGGTGGAGGTAGAAATGGACAGGAAATGGGATATAAAGAAACTTTCTGTTGATTATATAAATGTTCTTGTTTTGAGGGATAGTTGAAGGGTTGCATGCAATTACCCAAGCTCATTGAACTGAATACTTAGGATCTTCATCTTAAAGTATGTAAATTATACTTCAATAAAAATGTAAAATTCATGCTTAATAAAAAGTCAAAGTATTAGGTACACTTTTCCTTCTCTTCACCTCGCTTCATCTTCCAGCCTGGAGGTTCCTATTTGTCTTGTCTTTTCATTACTGAGACTCAATACATGTTATTTTTACCCTCACACAAATAAGGTCATAAATCTACTTGATAAGTTTGGTGCCCTATTTGATGTGGGTATCCTATGATTCCCATTAATGTTCAGGGTTGGACTCTAAATTCCTATTCTGTGAAGGTTTGCCTTTGTCTGGTCTGTGTTGCCCAGTCTTTTGTTTCATTTTGTGTCTCTGTTGCCCAAATTGTTTTCTAGGATGTTGAACCCATTTGACCTTCTGTACCTGCGTGAACTTTAAAGTTCCTTCTTGTGTCTATGTATCTTTATCATTCACTGCACCATCTCCATGATGCAACACCATGGAATAGAGGAACCATATGTTGTTTTTGAAATACATGTTAACATGGCATACTATAATTTTGAAAGAAATTAATTTTGTAAAAATAAAATAATGAGGGTAGATAATAAATGAGAATTGATGCTTTGACTGTATTTGAATAGGTGCATTGTCTCCTATACACCTGGCCTGATTTGATCATAAATAATTTGGATAAAACTTTTAAATTCAGTATGTATAGTAAATGTCATGAAAACAATTGTATATTACACATCTTAAATTCTTTTACATGTTTACTGTTAGTTGTGTTCTGATTTATTTTTAAGGTATGGTTCGACAAAGGGGCACGTGGGTGGCTCAGCCAGTTAAGCATCTGACTTGATTTCGGCTCAGGTCATGGTCTCATGGTTCGTGAATTTGAGCCCCGCACTGAGAGTGCAGAGCCTGCTTAGGATTCTCTTTCTCCCTCTCTCTGTCCCTCCCCTGCTCACTGGGCATGTGCTCTCTCCCTCTCTATCTCAGAATAAATAAACTTCAAAAAAAAAAAAAAGATTTGGTTGGATGAAAAGACTACGATGAGTTATAAAATAGGCATGTGATACTCAGAATTTTGAAACAGATAGTAGATATGGATTGAATCCTGTAAACCAAAAGGCAATGTTGATGGTGGCTTAAAGTAGTTAATATCAGATGATAATAGCAACATGCCATTTGCACTTTAATCTAGAGAAGGAGTTAGAGAATATTGTTAGATACCAGAAAAAGAAATGAGAATTGGGTCCTGCTGAGCTGGCTGATTAATTCCACACAATTGTGCCCTTTTTTTTCGTCTGGTCACATTTGTTGCAAAATTTAGCCCCTCAGTATCTGACCTTGGGCGTATGGGCTTGACTGTTGACTGGGTGGCTATTTAACAGGATACTGATGGCTTCCGCAAAAGAATCCAAGTACAAACACTGCCAGGACTCTGCAGTCCTTGTTCTCTTGCCTTTCCTGTCTTATTCTTCCTGCCACTGGTTTCTTTTCTGCTTTCTGCTTGGAATGTGCTCATCACCTTCCAATCAGTTTTATGTTTTTACTGCTTAATCATTATTTCCCAGCTAATGTTAATATACATAGTATATCATCAGTGCCTTACTTTTATTATCCTCATCATTAGGAATTAATGATCTATGTGGAAGTGCCCCCCCCCCCCCAACCCCATTTGCTTGTGGATTTACTTGAGCTTGTTCCTTAATGTAATTGTCCTGATGACATTTCCAACCTATTTGCATTAAAATATTTTGGAGAGCTCATAGAATACTTGGCAGCAAGACTTTGAGTTACAAATACAAAAGTAAACAACAGACAGAGAACATTTGAATAGGCTTTGGCACTAGCCAACTAAACCAATTGAAACAGTCTGCTGTTTAAATCTAGTACCTGATGACTAATGGAAAATTAAAGAACCTCACTTGTAACCTTGACATTCTTATATGGCTTTAGTTTTGCAAGAGATCAGACATGCATATGTAATAAGTAGAACACCCAAACAAAAATAAGCTTGTTAAAAACAATCATCTGTGAGAATGTTCTTACTAGTTTCTTTGTACTCCTGGCACCAGAACTTGGCTAATTACATAGAGGTCATTGTTGCAAATATGCCTGGGAGGATTCCTTTATTAGGACTCTATGAACACTTTATATTTAGAATCACCAAACTCACTATATAGAATGAGAACTATATAAAATTTAGTATGCAATCAACTGGAAACATAATAATATGCAACAGGCAGTGGATTTCCGTATTCCTTTTTCACTAAGAAATGGCAATAAAATTTACCCTGGTGTTTGTCAGAATGTTGCCTTCTTTTCAATCAAGTCTGGATACATTTTTTGTGTGTGTGTGATTTCCTAGTATGTTAGATATTCTGCTGTGTCCCTTGATGCTTATGGTCCCTATTGGTTTATATATTTCTTTAAATTCTTACTCCAACTCTTCAAAATCTGTTTTAAGCGTTGTGTGTATTAGTTATCATTTTTATGAAGTTTGAAATTTTTCATATGTTTTAAATAAAATGCTTAGTGCCAATTTTATATTTCCAGATATAGCTTAGTTTTCTTTTTGGAGAATATTCACTGTACCTATCTCTTTCTTTTATGGATATTCTGTGTTCTCCAGGTAACTGCCTAAGTGGTTTACTCATAAGTGGAGTACAGAATTCTACTGATTTTGAATGAAAGAATGGAGCTGAAAATTGCAGAAATATGTTAACCATGATAACTTTGTGTAATAAAAAATAACCCCTGAAGTATTTATCTTAACTATTTTATGCTGATATCAGTTAGAATACCTACAAATAATTCTAAACATATAGATTATTAAACCTCAAAATTTTTGTTCACAGTTATCTGAAAGTGGGTGGGTTAAACATAGTCTTTTAAGAAACTGAAGGATTTATTTTTAAATATTAAGACCCAGGCGCCAATAAATCATATGGCTTAGAATAATTGCCTGTATACTTAATTATATGATTGATATTATATAAGATTATATTTTTCCCTTCTTGGAACAAATCATTCCAAAGTTCCACTGACCTGTTTTCCATGTTGGAACCTCACATACAACCTAGATGTGAAAAAATAATGCTTTCAGGTATACCCCAAATTAATATTTTCTCACATAATAGTAAAAATTAATTTCACATTGACAAAACACCTCAGGAAAGAATTTTTGATCGCCATGGTGGTTGTAGATCCATGAAACTGTTCACAAGATATAGAAGTAGCCTAGACATCTCTTAGGTGTGACAAATGGGTAGACCATGTGTTGTTTCAAAGTGAAAATATAAGCCTTGTCAGGTATACAGGCTGTTTTTCAAATTACAGTGTTTGAATTCAAGATTTATTCATGTGTTTTTAAGTTATGTCAATGTTTTTCTTTTATTACAGTATTTCATTCACCTCTTAAGAGTTTTTCACAGGATGAAGTCAGAAGGTACTATCTTATATAAGTGCAGAAGGCAAGGACGCTAAATTCATGTTTATCAGGAAGTTTGAAAAGTAATTTTATCCCAGACCACATTGCCAGAAATATGGTAGGTAAACAATAAATAGTTGTTGTATGAATAAATGCATATCAGAAAGAGGAATATTTTTTCACTACAACTTGAACCATATATATTTTATTCAGTTAAGTGAGGCAAAAGCCTGAGCTATGGAAAACTAATGAACTGGCTCCACTCATCATTATTATTTAGTCTTTCATTATTACTTATTATCCTCATTGGGGTTGGCTCATTTATTGTCTACTCCCTCTCTGCCAGTTGTCAATACTTTGTTCCCCCACCCCGCCTCCAAAACCATGTAAATGCTCTGAGCTCTTGTAATCACTGGAACTTCTTCATAAAACTCATAGAGCATACTCTAAAGAAAGAAGAAAGTAAGGAACCAACTATAAACTTTGGAATGATATTGAGACTTAGTATATAAGAACATGCTAATTAATAGCCACTTAGGAGGACACTCATTAAAGTGGACCACATGGTCTGACTATAGTACTGTAGTGATAGATAGCATCTGTGCTACAGAAGCAGTGATAGGAGTAATGTCTTCTTTTTCTTATTTGGAATGCCCAACATCTGGTAAACATTTTTTCTCCTTTGCTTCCTCCACCTCCCAGTGGAAAAGTATTTGTTACAAAACATTGATCTTACAATTAAAGATTCATGACATTGTAGTTTAAATTTCTTAGTTTTCTACTGTTCTCTCCATGTACTTGAATCCTACAAGCCTCTCCATTCTAAACCCTCTTCTTTTTTTAAATTTATTTTTTAATTTTTTTAACGTTTATTTATTTTTGAGACAGAGTGAGACAGAGAATGAATGGGGGAGGGTCAGAGAGTGAGGGAGACACAGAATCTGAAACAGGCTCCAGGCTCTGAGCCATCAGCACAGAGCCTGATGCGGGGCTTGAACTCACGAACCGCGAGATCGTGACCTGAGCCGAAGTCGGATGCTTAACCGACTCACCCACCCAGGTGCCCCTAAACCCTCTTCTTCTTATGTAGCTCACCAACTTTAAATCAACTGGAATGTTCTTGTAAATCATTCACATTTATATTCACATGTTAATGTACATCAAAAATTTAAAAACTACATGAACAAAACTCACATTTTGTTGCAGTAGAAATGCCTTGAACGTGTCTTTCTTTCACTGATTTACCTTGGATATTTGCAAACACTGTAATCAGCAGTAATGATAGTAAAGCAAGATAATATTTCCTTAGTCATGTTAATGTAAATATGAAATAAAATTTGTATCAGTGGTAAGTAGAAAGCATACAGAGTCAGTGAAAAATAATTTTATTAGGAAAATGCAGAAAAGTATAAACATGAAATGCTAATAGTAACATCATGACATCTGTTTTAACATTGAAGAGAGAAATGGGACACTTGAGTAATGGCAAAGCATCAGAGTCTTTTAATATGACAATGCATACTTGAATCAGATTTATTTTCCATTTGTCATACAATATAGGTATTCTAATGTGAACAAGCATAGGAGTCATTGAGGACATTTCTAGAGAGAAATTTCCTTTAACAGGATCATAATTCTGCAGTGGAGCACTATCCATATGTTTTACTGTTCTATTAGAGCTTCCCCCCCCCTCCCCCCCCCCCCTTGCTGTGGATTTGATTCATCTATCAGCTTTAGTTTTCTAATGGTCTCCAAAAGGGAAGAGAGTATTTTGTTTCACCACAGCTGCTCTCACTTAGATGTATGTTGCTTTTGTACAGAGTAATCAGATGTATTACAATTTAATGACTGTTGTTTTTTGAGTTAGGAGAGCACAGGCCAGTTATATGGAATTGAACCACATTCATTCAATTGAATAGGTTGATTTAATTCCTGGAATCAGTACTGGTAAATCTGCTGGGAAACCCCACCAAAATTATTTTGTCAATTATAGAATAGCTTTTGATATAATGGAGACCATAATAGTCTCCAGATTTAGAGGATATTGTAACTTAATTAACAAGCAATATGATTAAGAGTCATTTTCAAATAATAATATTGATCCAATGTAAGTAGCACATGTACTCACAGCAGTTCTTCCTGATGTAGGATCACTTGCATTAATTCAGTCTCTCTTTTCCTCTCTCTTTTATACACACATACACACATGTATTATTTACACCCACAGACACCATTTTGAGATTTAAGAGGTATGAAAAAGACTGAAATTAATTGATGTATACAGAACCAAAGTCTTATTAGCATACTGCTTTTATCAAGTAGTTAATTCATCATCTATACTCAAAACTTTCTGCATTGTTCAAAAGCCTAAATAATCAAATTGCAATGTCAGAATTTTTTATGTTCTAAGTATTATCCATACTTTGGTATGGATATTAAATGGTCTATTTAAAAACCTATTAAATGGTCAATATATTTTCATCATAACACTCAGATTAAAGGTACCATGTTGAATTTAAAATGTCATGCAGGAGGGGCGCCTGGGTGGCTCAGTCAGTTAAGCATCTGGCTTTGGCTCAGGTCATGATCTCATGGCTCCTGAGTTCAAGCCCCGTGTCGGGCTCTGTGCTGACAGCTCAGAGCCTGGAACCTGCTTTGGATTTTGTGTCTCCCTCTCTCTCTGTCTTCCCGCCCCTCCCCCATTGTGCTCTGTCACTCTCTTTCTCTCAAAAATAAATAAATGTAAAAAAACCACATCATTCAGAAAAAGAGTTACTTTAGAGAACACATCAGTTTTTAAGTGTTGGCTTCAAAGTAAATTTCCTTCAGAATATGCTGTTTTCCTACAAAGACACTTTTATACATGGATACAGATTATACCTTGGTTATTACTTTCATTAATAAGGGGATTTTTTAGAATTGATTATTGCCCCTTAGATTCAGTGTTGTTTGAAAACAAAAAACAAAAAAAAAAGGGTGGGGGGCTACTTTCCTGCTTACATCTTTTCATACAGGGAGAAAACAATGACTGGAAGGCACAGGGCTCAAAATTCAGACAAGTAAGTGTTGAATTCAGATTTGTGGGTATATGTATGTATGTTTGCATATAGCTCCTCTTCCCTTTAAAAGATTTGGAATGCCTGGGTGGCTCAATTGGCTAAACGTCTGACTTTAGCTCATGTCATGATCTTGCAGTTCACGAGTTCAAGCCCCACGTTAGGTGCCTGCTTCTGATTCTGTCTCACTCTCTGCCCCTCCCCGACTCAAGCTCTGTCTCTCTCAAAAATAAATAAGCATTAAGATTTTTTTTTTAAAGATTGATGTTACACTTTAATGAATATGTGCCTATTAGGGGGGCTGTATGGTAAATATTTAGTCCCTGACATTAACATCTTAAAAGTAATATTTTACTTTTTCTGTGTAAGTAATGTGGAAATAAAGTATGACATACGACTTTAGATTTAGATTAAATAAAATACCAAGGTGATATCTTGTACTGTCAAGGAAAGGCATCATTGCCCAACCAATGGAAAGTGAATGGCCTTTGAACCCCTCCTCATCAGTCTGCAATGAATCTATGAGTCTGATTTATTGTAAATTCTTTGAGAATGACCTCATTTTAGCATATTTAACTTATATGAATATTTTAGCATATTTTATTTAATATAATAGATATCATGACTTAATTAGTGATCCAATACTTTAATGCCTTTTTCTACATTTATAATTCTCATTTTAGACTTAATTTTATTATGTTAATGAAAATTCATTTTATCAAATAATAACTCTATGTACTGTACTAATGACTATAAGCATACTGACTAGAGTCATAGAAATAGGGTCAAGAATATCATAGCATTCTTAGAGGAATGGGCAGTTTATGAAGTTTCCTTCTGTAAAAGAAATTAGGACTTAGAGATATAGTTTATAAAATTTGTTCTTCGGGGCGCCTGGGTGGCGCAGTCGGTTAAGCGTCCGACTTCAGCCAGGTCACGATCTCGCGGTCTGTGAGTTCGAGCCCCGCGTCAGGCTCTGGGCTGATGGCTCGGAGCCTGGAGCCTGTTTCCGATTCTGTGTCTCCCTCTCTCTCTGCCCCTCCCCCGTTCATGCTCTGTCTCTCTCTGTCCCAAAAATAAATAAAAAATGTTAAAAATAAAAAAAAAAAAAAAAAAAAAAAAATTTGTTCTTAGCACAATGGCCAGTGGAGGAATTTCTTAGCATGTTTAAGTAATCTTTTTCCAGACCTAGCTATACTCACAAACCCCAATTAATTTATTCTGGACAGTGCTTTCTTATGAAACTTTCTGCAATGAGAGAAGTGGTCCTTTATCTGCACTAATATGCTAGCCATTAGACACATACTGGTATAAAACACTTAAAATGTGACTAATATGACAGTGGAATTGAATTTTAGGTTTTTTGTTAAATTTTAATTGATTTACATAGTCACATATGGCCGGTAGCTCCTCTATAGAACAGCACACCGGCATTTATTTTGTATGGCGTTCAGTACAGGGGATGTTTATAATAATTATATTTTGATTCTTACTTTGATAAAGTAAGTAATTGTGTTACTGAGGTTTATTGGGTTGCAAGAGACACTTGTCGCCTTTAACTAACTTAAATTAAGAGGAGGATTTATTGGATAGGTATTAAAGTTAACTCAGATTAAAAATGAATTCATCAACTAAATTTCAGAAAGGCAGCTCCAAGGACTTCAGTATCAGAAAACTGAGATTTTTTTGAGGGGCTTCCATTAAAGTGAGTAAGCTTTAACAATCATCCAGAGAGAATATTATTGTCTTCATGTCAAATGTTTCTAATTGGATCAATATCATTTCATCAGGGTGGAGGTGGATGGGAAATGGTATTAGTACTAAAGCCACTACAAGAATCTGTGAGTTGGATAGTCACTTCAGTTGTGTCCAGCACAAATACTAATTTATATTCATATTTAGGAGGTTAGCATGATCTGTGACAGGATAATATTCATAATAGTTAAAATATAGTGTGTAAGGAATTTTCTAAAATCTTCTCTTGCTACTCGGTATGTTTCATGGTCTGTAAGCGTCAGCAACACTGGAACTTGTTAGAATCTCAGACTACATCTAGACCTGCAGAGTCAGAATGTGCATTTTGACCCATTCTTTTAAATGATTTATATGCACATTTAAGCTGAAGGAGACCACATAAAATTTGTCAAGTCAGCATACTGATAGTTTTCACATGATAATTTTTAGTCATGTATTATTATATAACTTGCATTTTTCATTATAATTATTTGACTGTGGAATGGAATATGGTTTCTCAACCTAAAAATGTTAGTTATGTTTGACAGTAAAGACCCATCAATTGAAACTTTTAGTTAAATCATTCTCCCTTAAGATTAGTAGTTAGCATTCAGTATTAAAAACATAAGGATGAGATTGAAGAATAATTAAATATGCAACTGATATGCCAAATTTTTTATCTGAAGATAAAGTACACTTCAAAGAATTCTTTGTAATTGGAAAAAAGGAAATTGTTAAACTAAAGATATATAAAATTGTATTTAAGAATATTACTTTAAATTTCTGGAAATGCAGTGTATGAATTTATATGTATTACACAAATTTTTTTCTCTGATATTAGGAAGCATATTATTGTTATTTGGAGAACTACTAGAAGTTCTTAAACTCATGTATTTAAAGTGAAATACATGTTAAAGAAATTTATTTTCCTATATTTTTTTAGTGTTTCCTCTGCTTTTAAAGTGCTTGTTTATCTGGAATTATCTGTTCAGGTCAATGTGGAAAAACTCTGCAAGTAAAAGCTGAATTCTGGGTGTATGTGGTATATGTAAAAGACATCTAGTGTAAAACTGAGAATCTGAGATATGTTTGTGTCTGACATGTGAAAACATACATGGAACTGGTATTTATGGGAACTGACCTAATAAATTCTGTGCTAACTTGAATAGTTGAAGGTTGTAAATCTGCTAAACAACCAGAATTTAAAAAAAATTTAAATTCCAAATTATTAGAGAACTGACTTACTAATAAGATAATGATGAATAGATTTGGTAGAAAATCATATACTTGGGTCATTAATCAAAATGTTTATTTTAAGAATTATTGGCTATTTTTAATTTTTATATGCATAAGAAAGTTTAGAGCATTCATGTAAAGGGAAACTATATGTAATATGACTTGTTTTAAATTCAGCCTTAACTTAAAAAAAAATTCAGCTTTACTTAGACAACAGAATTATGTATGAAACATTTTCTGGAATTCAATAACTGTCAAGTAATAAATACAATTTCATAAACTATTGAAACATTGTGGCTAACAATTTCAGGAATTAGTGTTGAGAACAAAGGTGAAAAACTCACATACTTTTAATACGTTATCTTAGACATTGACAAAAAAATAGAAATATTAATATTTTTAATTTACTTTTTTTTTAATTTGAGAGAGAGAGAGAGACAACAAGCAGGGAGGAGGAGCAGAGGGAGAGAGAGAATATCCCAAGCAGTCTCCATGCTCAGCGGGAGCCTAACGCAGGGCTGGAACCCACAACCGCAGGATCATGACCTGAGCTGAAATCAAGAGTTGGTTGTTCAACAGACTGAGACACCCAGGTGTCCCTAATATTTTTAGGTAGCCGCTGTTCTTTGGTGTCACCTGTCTTAAATTATCTTTGTAGTTTCTGCTATTTTGCTAGGTTCTTTTGTTTTGCTAAAAGATATTACAACTTCTTTTGTAGGTTTGGAAACCGAAGTATACCCCCTTGAATTCCATTTCTTTAATCACAGTTTGCTCCCTCCTCTTCTTTTCTCCTCTACTCTATAAAACTTCTCATGGTTCTTGGATTAATTTTATATATCCATCTGTTGTGGGAAACTTGTAGCAGTTAATTACAGAAAGTCTATTCCAGTTCTTCTTAGGTCAACAACATCTTTCATGTGAATTAAGAACTCAACACTATGTAGAAGGAAAGTACAAAAATCCATTTATTAGGTATAGTAGAAACAAGGCCAAAAAAAAAAAAAAATGGAAATCGTACCTATCACCTTTGGAGCAGGGTAGAAGAATCTTGAAATTTTGGATGGACAAGGCCATCAATTACCTTTGTTGGATCAAGATTTAGTTGGTGTTGAGCCCCCATTTCTATAGCTTTGCTGGCTGTTATGAAGGAAAAGATATTGTTTGAGTTTGTTCTCAAAACACCATATAAGCAAATATGGGATGGATTGCAGCAAACTCATGCCTTGTTTCTGAGTCAGAACACATAATAACCCAGCTCTAATCATTAAAGCAAAGCTGGATTTTTTTTAATATATAAGGGAGAGAGTCCATCTTCAAAGAATACATTAGTTTTTCTCAAGAAGGAAACATTTCATATATTAAAAATAAAAACATTTACTTAGGCAGACAGTACTGGTCAGAACAAAATTTTCTGTATAATTTTGATCATAAAACAAGTTCATGATCTAAATATCAATGCTATCATATTCTATGCATTTTTAGAGAAGAAAATTCAAACAGTAATATTCATCAGTTGATAATCTTCAAAATACAGGCTGACTCTTGTTCTTTTTCTTAAACAAGTTTAGACATTCACAAGTAAAAGTGTAAGGAATGGTTTCTGTGGAATCAGTGTCTTTGATCATATTCAATTCAAGTATATGCTTTTTTTTAGATCAGGAATTAGTATCAGATTTCTATTGAATATTTTATAACAAATGGTATACAACACTCAGCCAACTCTGAGCAGAAATTCAAAAGTATTAAAAATTGCTTATTATCTATACAAATAAAAACATTTATAATTCTGATATTTTCTGTAATGAAAACAAGCCAAATACAGGTATCATAAAAAAGCAAACATCAAACAAGAGGTAGTAATTGCAGAAAATATCCCAGACAAAATACATGATAAATTTATTAGCTAAGGGTCACCTATCTCTTGTTGCTGCAAGGAGCCTCATTCCTTAGTCACCCATGTCCGTAATCACTATTTTAGGGAGAGAAGTGGTGATGGGGACAGTCATTGAAGGATTTGAAGGATCTAGTGTTTTGTCAAATGATCAACTATAACTTGAAGGGACTTTCAAAAGCATTGAATCAGGGGCACCTGGGTGGCGCAGTCGGTTAAGCGTCCGACTTCAGCTAGGTCACGATCTCACGGTCCGTGAGTTCAAGCCCCGCGTCGGGCTCTGGGCTGATGGCTCGGAGCCTGGAGCCTGTTTCCAATTCCGTGTCTGTCTCTCTCTCTGCCCCTCCCCCGTTCATGCTATGTCTCTCTCTGTCCCAAAAATAAATTAAAAAAAAAAAAAAAAAAGTATTGAATCAGACTCAATTTAAATTAAATTGCATAGTAGGGACATTTAGCTCATATTTTCTCATGCTAACAGGTGGAGATTTTAGAATAAGTCTAGATTTATAGTTTCCTTGTATTCATTCAACAGTCACTGAATGCCTTCTGTGTGCTAGACACTGTTCTAAATTATAGACATACAAAAGTAAACAAAATAAGTCCTTGTTTGTCTTCAGGGAACTTACCCGTGGGGAAGTAGCGGAACACTGATAAAAAACCCAATATGGATCAAAACTGCCAAATACTTGGGCCACCTGGGTGGCTCAATTGGTTGAGCGTCTGACTTCAGCTCAGGTTGTGATCTCATGGCTGGTGAGTTCGAGCCCCATGTTGGGCTCTGTGCTGACAGCTCAGAGTCTGGAGCCTGCCTCAGATTCTGTATCTCTGTCTCGCTCTGCCCCTCCCCTGCTCATGCTCTGTATTTCTCAAACAAACAAACAAACAAACATTAAATAAAAAAATTATAAAATGTCAAATACTGGTAAGTGCAATGGAGAAATATAAATTAGGATAAAAGAATGATGAAAGGGCTGATGTTTAATGTAGTCCTTTCTGAAAGTTTGGTGTTCCAGCAGGAATCTGATCAAAGGGAGGGAGCCAGCTGTGTGATTATCTGTAGGAAGAACATCTCACAGAGGAATAGCAATGACTCTGAAGTAGGAAACTGTGAGGCATACTTCAGCCTGGAGGTTATCCAGTGTGCCTAGAGAAGAGTGAGCAAGAGGATAGTAATCAGAGCCAAGGTCAGAGATCTAGCCTAGGTTCAGCTCATCAAGAATTGTTATTACTGGTCCATATGATGGGAAGCCATGGGAGGAATTAGTAGGGAAATGATATCATGTGATTTACATTTTAAAAGAATCATTTTGGCTATGTGACAAATAGATTGTGAGATGCAGCTAGAACAGAAGTAGGTTGTCCAGTTAAGAGGCTTTGAAACTAGTCTGGGCAAGAGGTGATAGCTTGTATTAGAGTAGTGGTGGTGGAGGTAGTGATAAATGGACAGATTTCAGGTATATTATGAAGATGAATCCATAGGATTTGGTGATAGATCATGTATGAATGGTAGGAAAGGGAGAAAGGAGGATAACTCCATTGTGTCTTTGTCTTATTCTCTGTCAACTCTCCCCTTTCCTTGTCTATCCTCTTCTCAGCTCCCCATCTCTCCTTTCTTCTCCTCTTTTGTCTTTTTCTCATATACACCTCATTATCCTTAACTTTCTCTTCTCTCCTTCACTTACCTTCTCTTCTGCTCTTCTCTGTCTCCCACCTTGTCTTTCCTTTTCTGTCCTTTTTTCCCTCTTTTTGTGCTCTCTCATTCTTACCTTAAATATAATCATGTTTTCTGTGCCATAAATTCATTGTAGGGAGCTAAAGTTGGGAGACCTGTAGGAAGACTTTTCATGATTAGGATGATGAGCAACCCATTTGATATGTGGTTAGATTTGGGACTTGAAGGTTGAACAACACTTACTGATGAATTAAATATGGTAGGTGGGGTGAGAAGGTAAATCATAGATGACTGTGATGATTTTGCCCCGAGGAAAGTATAAATTGTAGTATCATCAACTGAAATGGAGAAGCAAGTTTGGCTGGGGGTTATGTATAGGGACAAGGCAATTTTTTTTTTTTTTAACATTTTATTTTTGGCATTACCTGCTCAACATCAAGTGGAGATGTAGGGTAGTCTAGGGCCCATGGGAGAGATCAAAGCTAGCTATACTCATTGAGTTGTTCTGCCAAACCTACCCTAGGGAGGCTCCCGATGAGTTATGCTCTTGTAAAATTCCTTCCTCTGGACTGTAAGCAGAACCTGTCAACCTATGACTTCTGACAAACACTATGACAAGAGTGATGGAATGTCACTCCCATGATTATGTTATATAAATGTCTTAGCAGACTGAAAGGATTCTCTTGCTGGCCTTGAATAAGCAAAGTCATGTGGTGAACTGCCTGCAAATAGGAGCCACAAGATAGGCAACTGAAGGTAGCCTCTAGGACCTGAGGGCAGTCTTGACCCAACAGCCAGTTAAGAAGCTGGGCCGTAAGTCACACAGTTGCATGGAGATTCTACCAAAAACCTGGAGAAGTTTTAGAAACAGACACTTGCCTATTTGAATTGTAGCTCAAGAACACAGTTGAGAACACAGCCAGCCTGGCAGACAAGTTGATTGCAGCCTTGTGAGACACAGGTAAAGTGCTGAAACAGAAACTGCCAAGAGGCTAAGTTTGTGGCAATTTGTTAGGCATCAACAGATAACTAACACAGTGGTCATCAACTGTAGATGGTATTTAGTACATGGAACTGGGTGAAATCACTTAGACTGTAATGTCCAACAACTAACAATCCAACACTAGTTATAGATCACTTTTTTAGTGAAAAAAATATTATATATCTAAAACTGCAGCCTCTAAGGCTAAATCCAAGTTTTCAGGAAAGAAATTCTTGTTTGACAAGCTTAGATGAAATGTCTACCTCTAAACTAAATAAATGTAGCCTGGAAGAATTCAGGATGCCTAGAAGAATCATATTAACAAGGGCTACATCTGTGTGGGCAAGAGGAAGGGGAATGTAGTGATCAGAGAAGAAAGTCATTGGCTTGGCAAACACCCTCACATTTTTCAGGGGGAATCTGTCCACCTGAAAGAATGTAGAAAGATGTGTTTTTTCTCTCTCTTTTTTTTAAGATTAATTTTTTTTTTTTTGGCTAATTTTCTTAGGGTCTGCACCAACCAGAATACTAGATAGCAGTTTTTCTGCTACATGACATATTTTTTTAATAACTCAGATTCATAAAATGAGCAAACCATATTTGCCATAATACCAGATACTAGAGATGCTTTGCATTCATGTCTTAAAATCTGTATCAGAACCTGATGTTCTCTGACATGTAGTATTTTTTATATTGCTTAAGTGTACATACCAGGAGGGGAGCTGTCCATGTTTCTTCCTCCTTGACTTGTAGAAAATTATCAGGTTCCCTTAATAAAATACATTTAATCTTCCAAAATGATGAGAATTAATAAAATACAATAGCACTCTGAACCAATTATGGGGTCAAAGAAAGGATAATCTATTTAGCAGTAGGACTGGCTGATATCACAGGTCCATCTCTTTGAGGATTACTGTGAGGCTTACTAGCAATAACGTCTTATACCCTACACCGAGGGCCTTGAATACTTTAAACTTTTGTATTTTGAGTGTTTTAACCTAGACAGTGTTTGCCAAATTCCTGATTATATTTCACTTGGTTTGGATATTATGCCAATTTTATAAGTTATCAAACTGAAGCTTAGGTCAATAGTGTTTTCATCATTTTTATTTTCAGATTAGTATTAATATCCTAAATTACTATAAATAGTTGACCCTCAAATTATGTCAATTATGTGGTTGATTCATAACTTTGAATTCATTATAAATATTCACATTGTTGATAACTTATGCTGAATTGCTCCTTGGGTTTTTACTTAAAGCATTTTCAGGTGTGAAGGATCACAGACCATCCATTAGTCCCTACAATATGATTTTTTTTTTAATGTTTATTTATTTTTGAGACAGAGAGAGACACAGCATGAGCAGGGAAGGGGCAGAGAGAGAGGGAGACACAGAATGTGAAGCAGGCTCCAGGCTCTGAGCTGTCAGCACTAGAGCCCGACGCGGGGCTCGAACTCACGAACTGTGAAAGCATGACCTGAGCCGAAGTCGGACGCTTAACTGACTGAGCCACCCAGGCGCCCCGCTACAATATGATTTTAAAATTTAAGCCAAGAAAAGGTGAAAAAGTCTTGCCATTGTCAACTTTTAAAGAAAAATATTTTCTTGAAAATGCATTAATTTCTATAAACGTAATCAGAATTATATATTCATTATGCCTAACTATTCAGTGTTGAGTATCATGTTTTAATTTATTAATCTCTCATCCATTATATGACACTACATTAAAATATAAAATTTATATGTCACATGTGAATTGGTTGTTTAAACCTCATAATGTTTTATGTAAGTTTTTCAAAGTGCAAGCACCATTTGGATGCTAATATTTTTTGTGATTTTCCTTAGCTGTTTTTAGAATAATTTGAATGTGACACAATTAAAAAGGATTCTTTCTTTATTAAACCAGCTTTCTCCTTTACATTTTCTTTCTTTCTGTCTCTTATTTCAATCCTTAGTTTTCTTGCTCATACAATTAAGTTGAACCATATGAAACTGCAATTTCTGCAATTTCTTTCATTTGGCTCAAATTAATAGAAGAGAAGTTATAATGGAAAACGGATAAATGTTTATCATACCAAGAATATTCGTCTTTGAAGATCCAATGAATAATACTATATGTCAACTTTTTTATTAAAAAAATAAATTGAATGGTGCCTGGTGGTTTGGTTGGTTTAGTATCTGCCTTTGGCTCAGGTCATAATATCATGGTTTGTTGGTTTGAGGCCCCGTATTGGGCTTTGCACTGATGGTGTGGAGGCTGCTTGGGATTTTCTCTCTCCTGGTCTTTCTGCCCCTGTCCCACTTGTGCTCTCTCTCTCTCTGTCTCAGAATAAATAAACTTAAAAACATAAATTGAAATTACTAGACAAACCTTAGATTTAGCTTCATCAATGTAAACATACTTAAGTCCATCAAGATTCTAAGATCGATTCATCTGAGGTTAATCATATTGTAGACAGTATTGTTTACTGTGCAATAACATTTATCTTACAAAAAAGATGTAATATTTCCACCTGAAAGCACACAAAGCATATTCCTTCTTGATTAATTATTTTGTCTTTAAAAGCTTGATAAATGACCATTCATATTACTGAACTGTGGATTCCGTGTAAATTTCTAGTTATTATACAAATGGCCTACATTGATAGGGTAGTTCTATAATGCCTTTGTCTTGCTCTATAAATAATCAAGGTGCAAAATTGATAGCCTTTTATATAAATAATATATAATAATATGCTGTAATTTCTATGTTCATATAAAATAACAAATAACCAGATTTCTTGCTCTTTACTTATGTTTTGTTTTAACTAGATTAGACTATTATTCAATAATGGTATACATAAGATATAGTCAAAATTAAAAACTGTACCTAATGTTTGAAATATTTTTTTAAATATTTAAAAGTTTGAAATATCTTTAACTCTTTTTTTTAAATGCTGGAACTGTTGGTAGGTATACCATTTGGGATCTGGTGGCAGATATTCAGGTATCAAGATAGATGAGACGAAGCAATGCAAAAGTTTTAGAATTAAAGGTAGCAGGAAGTTTTAGTTTTGAAGCCAATACTGTTTGAAGTGATGCTGAAGAACACCAGGGATCCTGTCCATAGTGATCTTATTAAACACATTTTTTAAAAATTACAATATGGAAATAGTAGCATCAGAAAACTAAATTTCTTAAGTATTTTCCAAAAATGGGCTTTACAAATGTTGGCTAAATTGTGTTTTGGTGGAATTAAAGGAAAAGAACATACAAAACTAAGCCCCCAGTTTAATTTTTAGTTTGTGGCCTAGAGATCTGGGCAATTTCATCACAGAAAAATTTCTTTCCATTCTTCTTTTGCTCCCCCTTTCTTCCCTTTTCCCTTCTTCCTTTTCTTCTTCTTCTTCTTCTTCTTCTTCTTCTTCTTCTTTTTCTACTTTTGGTAGAATTAACACAAAAGAGGGAAAAAATGAGTTGAGTAGTAAAATGGGAAATATCCTAAAATGCCACAAAGACTTTTAATGACAAAATGGCAATCTTAAAGATAGGGAAAGATTTGTTAACTTCTTCACTCATGTGTTATGGAGGTCTTTTATCTCCAATAATGCTGTTTGTGAGATGACAGTGATCTGTCTTAGATATCCTCAGTGTTACTCTGTCTATCATTCTCACTGTGAGGCTCTTTATCCAATTTCACAGATGATAATTTCTAGTTTGTAAACCATTGGTTATCAATGAAAAGAAATCATCCAGAACTAAGTCTTTGGCCAGAATAATTAATCTTTATATAGTTTAATCCCTATTTGATGAAGTGATCTGCATCAAAGAGTGGAGTATTTACTTCAAATCATACCCTTGGTATACTGATAATCAATTTTTTCTATCATTATGGTCATCTAGAAGAAAGGGTGAAGAAAATGATATATTTCACATATAGGCCATCATTTATCATGTTGCAAATTATACTGCCTCACTAAATGAGGAGTTGTGAATTCTTACCTTCCTATGCAAGGTCAATTCTGGATATAAAATAAGGAATAATTAAGAATAATAAATGAATAATAACAAAAGTATTAAATATTAGTCTTTGTTTAGTTTCTAGGATATAATGTATTATATTCCTTCTCTTCATTCACTTAACACCAATAGTGTATACCAAAGTTTTATGTTGTAGTAGAAAATATATACTAAATCTTGCTTGAAAAACCGTTTTAAAATTCTGTAGCTATACTTCAAGGTTGAATACGTCATTACTTGCAACCAATGGTCTTCAACTAGGAATGATTCTTCCCTTTCAGGGGTCATTTCATAATGTTTGGAGACATTTTTGTTTGTCATGATTTAGAGTATGCTAGTGGCACCTAGTAAAAAGAGGCCAGGGATGCTGCTAAATTTCCTACAGTGTACAGGACAGCCCTTTATAGCAAAGAATCATGTAGCCTAAAATATTAGTAATGCTGAGGTTTCAGAAACTTTGATTTAAACAAATATGCATTGAGTGCTTTCTCTGTGTTTAATATTGTGCTTAAGAACCCTGGGGAGTAAAAAATAAGCCAGGTAATCAGTACACTCAAGCTTGAAATCTCGGGGAAGAATTGAGTTGAAAGTCCAAATAAAGATGATGGTGATAACAAATTGATTAATATATCACACAAAGACAAAATAAAAAGCCATGAAGGCTCAGTGGAGCCCAATTCACATTTGTTTGGGGAATAAGTAGTTTTACAAAAACTGTGACAGTTATATGTTTTTTTCCCACTTTCTCAAAGTAAATAATTCTTGTACCTGGTTACAAAATATTAAAGGTGAAGAAGAGTACTCATTGAAAAATAAATTTCTCTCTCTTGTCCCCCTAGTCATCACTCTCTTTTCCTCTTCCTTCTTGTGGATCCTTTCCAAGGCATCCCATTCCTTTAAAGTACATGTATATCATGTCATATGGATGCATTACAACTTATTTAATCAGATCCCTATTGATAAGCATTTAAGTTATTTCAATTTTCTATGATTTCTAACAGTGCTGAGATGAATATATTCTTTTATGCATCTGAGTGCATATCTGAAGGTTAACTAGACGTGGGACTTCGGTTTCAGAATTTTTGTGAAATTTTCATTTTAAAAATATTTTTCAAATTGTTCCCTTTGGTAGCGAGCTTCCAAAATGATCCCCAGTTATCTTTTTCTCTTGAAATATATACTCCTGCGTAGCCCCCTCCCACATTGAACAATACTGACCTATGTGACCAATAGGATATGTGACTACAGAGTCCAGGACATAAAAGACATAGCAGTTACCACCCTGCCTTTTTTTTTTTTTTTTTTTTTTTTTTCTTTTTGGATCTCTGGCTCTAGGAGAAACCAGTTGTCATGTCATGAGAGCATTCAGGTATTACATATAGAGGAACTGAGGGTTCTCACTAACAACCAGCACCAACTTGCTAGGTAGCTATGTGAACAACTTTTAAGAGCGGATCATTCTAGCCCTAATCCAGCCTTAAAATAATGCAGCCCTGACTAACCTCACAAGGGACTCTGAGCCAGAACTGCCCAACCTCTAGCCCAACCAGCCAGAGCTGCTCTCAAATTTCTGACCCAGAGAAATTGTCAAGAAAATAAATGTTCAGGGTGCCTGGGTGGCTCAGTCGGTTAAGCATCCGACTTCGGCTCAGATCACGATCTCACAGTTTGTGGATTCGAGCCCTGCATCACTGACAGCTCAAAACCTGGAGCCTGCTTCAGATTCTGTGTCTCCGTCTCTCTCTTCCCCTTGCCCACTCATGTTCTCCTGCTCTTCCTCTCTCTGTCTCAAAAATAAATTAACATTAAAAAATTAAAAAAAAAAAAGAAAAGAAATGGTAATTGATGTCTTAAACCTCTAGGTTTTAGAGCCACTTGTTATGTGGCAATAGATAACTAATATATTCTTCATGGACAGTATTCCAACTTATACTTCCAATAGCAGTGGTGGAGAGTGCCTGATGTCTTTTACCTATCCTCTCTGTCAGGGCGTGGTATCGTTTTTTTTTTTTTTAAATGCTTGCCAATGAAATAGGTAAATAACATGTCATTGTCGCCTGAATTATATTCTCTGAGTGCTGTTGAGCATATTTTCATACATTTAAGAATTAATTCAATATGATATCTATTCACATATTTTGCTCATTTTTCTACTGAGTTGTTTGTTGTTTTCTTATTTATTTATAGGAGCTGATCACACATTGAAAAAGTGCAATTTGCATGTGATACCCGTTACAAATGTTTTTCCCTCCTTTGTTTTTTATAAAGTGATTTTTAAAATAAAAACATTACAATTTTGTTTTTGGTAGTCAAAGTCTTCAACATTTAAAAATGGTTTCTGGGCTTCAAGCCATAGTTATAAAACTCATCCCATTTCTAAGATGACTTTTGTAACTCTACCATGGATGTTTTAGTATTTCTGGGTTTCCTTTTTTTATATTTAAATACGTAATTCATCTGGAGTTTAGGTTGCAAGGTAAGACTTTCTCCTAATGTAATGACCTTTCTCCTAATATGAAATTTTTTCCTCTTTTATACTGAATTACATTACATTTGATCAATTTCTAGTCCTTATTGTATGTTCCATTGATTGAGCTTTTTATCTGTGTTATGGTAGCTTAGGGTTACATTGTTGTTCTTATGGTATCCTAATTTTCAGCATGATTCTGACGCTGATTCATTTCAATATTTGTTAAGCACTTGCTCTTCAGATTTTAAATAGTTAAGAAAGAGTTTCTATTTATGTGGAAATGCACCTCCTAGTGGAGAAAACGAACAACCTCAAAACAAATCAATCTGTGATATGAAGAAAATAAAGCAGTATAAATACTTATGTTTTTATAGGAGTTTCAATGACAGTTTCTCCAAGAGGTGACATTCAAGATGAGAGTGGAATGAATACGATTCAGTAGATCATGGCTGGCGGATGGAACAGAGTACAAAGGCTGATAGGCAGGAGCTTGAAAAGCTTTGTGAAACATGAGAAAAGTGAAACAGTAGAAAGAATAGAAGTATAAAGAAATAGGACACTGATAGGAAATGTGGTCAGAAAAAGACCCAGGTCCTGGGATGCTTTGTAGACCATATTAAGAATTTTGGATTACATTCTAAGTGTGTAAGAAATAAAAGGTTGGGATATGATTGATACTATCAAAGAAACACTGTTTTAGAGAACTTGATTAATGTGTAGCTGAGGAATGAGGGAGAGGAGGGCAAGGGTGAAAGCAGGCAGTCCTGGTAGGCTATTTCAGTAGCCCCAATGAAACATGGTGGTGGCTTGGGCCAGTTGTATGAGGTGGCAGATGTGATTTGAATCCAGTCAAAACTTGTGGAACAGCTAAGGCAATTTGCCTTAGAATCAGCTTGCTTTGCCAGAAAACAAAAGTCCTGTTTTTAGTTGACATCACAGTAAGATTACAAGTTAACATAAGGAGAATGAACACGTTTGTATTCTTCAAAATTTTTTTAAACTCAGAAATGTAATATTTTCTATTGATTGATGTTCACAGTAGGACTTTAAATTTTTCTTCATGGATATCTTCATGCTCCTTGTTATTTTTTTGTGTTTTGTTCCTCGTTTAAGTGGAGCTCGTACATCCATTATAGTATCTTCTAACTGGTTGTGAACCAGCATCAGCTGCCAGACATGTGAGTGAACATGTCAACATTATTCCCACCCCTAGATTTGGAGCCTTCTCACTGATGGGGAGCAGAAAACAGCCATCCCGGCTATGCTCTGCCTGAATTCCTGATCCACAGAATCTCTGAAGACAATAAATAAATAGCTGTTTTGAATAATTTGTTACATAACTATAATAATTGGAATAGAAAGTGCATTCTCTCTCTTTGGGCTGTAGAAATCAGTAAATACAATTTGGATTCTCCTTTTCAATTATTTTTTATGGAGGCTTACCATTAGAAAAATGCACCAAACATAAATATACAGATCAGTGAATTATCACAAATGAACAGCTAAGTAACCAACATTCAGGAAAAGAAGCAATATTCAAAAATAATTTATCAGTGTCCTCCCCATCCCCCCACTTTATCCTTGCCTTCTACCAAGTGAAGTATAGGAAGGCTTGCCCACTTACTTATCCTTTCTCCCTTAGGGTAAAGAAATAACTTTTGGTTTTCTATCTCAAAATGAGACCTTTTATTTGGAGAAGTGTATTCTGTCAGCAGTGTCAGGGATATACAGCTGGGGGCATCCTTTCTCCACATTTTCCTGCATTCTGTTTGACCTGGGCGGTCCCTTAATCTGTTCAGTTTTTTTGTCAACAATGAAATTCAATCTCTGTCCTGTTTTTAGCCTTTTTTGAGGAGGGTTGTGATTTTTTTTTTTTATTAAAGATTTTTAACAGGCAACAACAACAAAAAACCAAAACACGAGGTCACTCTGGCGTCAAAATTTGCTTCCTTATTCTGAACTAGAATTTTAAAATACTTGATGATAAATATATTAGTTTATATTTTGATGCAATCAAAGTAGGTTTTTATGTTTGAAGTATAAATGTTTCTGAACCTTTTCTTAAATATTTAAAAATGGCAAATTTATACAATATTATCATATTTCGTTCTTTTTAAAGCTTTTTTAAATTGAGGCATAATTGACATACAATATCATGTTAGTTTTAGGTTTACAACATAATGATTTAATATTTGCACATATTGCAAAACGATAACCGTAATTAAGTTTAGTTAATGTCTGTCATCATACATAGCTACAGAATTTATTTTTCTTGGGATGATGACTTTTAAGATTCATGCTTAGCAACTTTCAAATATGCAACAAGTATTATTAACTGTAGTTGTCATGCCATACCTTATATCCCCTGACTTATTTATTTTATAACTGGAAGTTTGTACCTTTTGACTCCTTTTACCTATTTCATCCATCCCTCAGCCCCACCTTGACAACCAAACCACCAATCTGTTTCTGTTTTTGTGACCTTTTCTTTTTTAATTCCACATATAAATGATATATATGTTATTTGTCTTTCTCTGACTTATTTCATTTAGCATAATACCCTCAAGGTCCATTTATGTTGTTGTTCATGGCAAGATTTCATTCTTTTTATGGATGAGTAATATTACATTGTATAAATACATCACATTTTCTTTATCCATTCATTTATTGGTGAATACTTAGGTTGTTTCCATATTTTGGCTTGTGTAAATAATGCTGCAGTGAACATGGAGGTGCATGTATGTTTTAAAGCTAATGCTTCCATTTTGTCTGGACAAATGTCCAGCAATTTCATTGCTGGATCATATGGTAGTTCTATTTTTTAATATTTTGAGGAACCCCCATACTGTTTTCCATGGTGGCTGCACCAATGTACATTCCCAACAACAGTGCACAATGGTTCCCTTTTTTCTTTATCTTTGCCAACACTTGTTATCTCTTGTATTTTTGATGATAGCTCTTCTAACATGTGTGAGGTGAAATCTCATTGGGGGTTTAATTTGCATTCCTCTGATTATTAGTGATGTTGAACACCTTCTCATGTACCTGTTGGACATTTGTATGTCTTCTTTGGAAAAATGTCTAATCAGATCCTCTGCCCATTTTTTCCATCAGGTTGTTTGTAGAAAAGTGGTTGCCAGGGGTTGAAGAGTGAGGAAAATGCGGAGAAGCTGGTAAAAGGGTACAAACTTTCAACTTTAAGATGAGTAAAGTCTGAGGACCTAATGTAAAACATGGCAACTGTATTTGATAACAATGTATTATATGATTGAAATTCGTTGAGAATAGAACTTAAATATTTTTATCAAAACAAACAAACAAACAAAACAAAACAAAACAATAAAGGAAGGAAGAAAGAAAGGAAGAAAATGAGCTAGGCTCTTGGAATAGAGGGATCCTGTATTCAAGTGTCCTGTTCTTAAGGCGATCACAGTATGGAGGGAGCAGCAATTAGCTTGACTGGTCAGGAGTGCTCATGGAGATCAAGTTAGCCTGGTGCCAAGTTCTTGTTGAATGTCGATGTTAACTTCTTAGTGAACATGAAATTCTGTAAACAAAGCAAGCATTCTGGGGTGGTCTTCAGATAGTCATTATAGCTTTTTGAGTGGGGGCTTTGGGGTAAATTTCCTAAAAGAAACATATTTTGCCCTAGTAACCAGAGACTTCTTTTCTCTGTTGAAGTGTAAGTGCACAATTCATACTTAAATATCTTTGTCCAGAGCATAAGGCATCCTTTGTTCTTGTATGATTCAAATTCAATAAGAAATGATTAATAAAAATTTGAATATGTTTTAGTAGTGTTTGGGCTCCTTTCTCTTTAAGAGGGAACAGAAAGAAGAGAGGCAGCTCCTCATATTCTGCTGTTAGGAAAAATTATTTTACTCTTAGATGCAATTATAATGAAATAAATGTATATTTCAAGGGCTTATTTTTTAACTTCACAAGATTTTTAGCATTGAGGCACGTCATCGCTTTATCAAGAATTATTATCCTGTAACAGTAGGTTATTGTAAAACATTTTATCCACATTTTGTCTTTCATTTCCTTATAATAGATATTTTTAAACCTATTTTTTTCAAATGTTAATTTTTGAGAGAGAACAGGGGAGGGGCAGAGAGAGAGAGGGAG
Organism: Panthera leo; assembly: GCF_018350215.1. Lineage (NCBI taxonomy): Eukaryota > Metazoa > Chordata > Mammalia > Carnivora > Felidae > Panthera > Panthera leo. Next base: position 104,193,797 of record NC_056680.1, on the reverse strand, counting down.
GGTGAGAGGATCCAAAGAGGGCTCTATACTGATAGCAGAGCTCAATGCGGTGCTCAAACTCATGAACTGCGAAATCATGCCCTGAGCCCAAGTCAGATGCTCAACTGACTGACCCACCCAGGTGCCCCTATAATTGATATTAATAACAACAACAACAACAACAAAAATCAGCAAAATTAGGATCAAAGTTCCAGGGGCACCTGGCTGACTCAGTCGTTAGAGCATGTGACTCTTGATCTTGAGGTTGTAAGTACAAGCCCCATGTTGGGTGGAGAGATTACTTAAAAAAGAAAATAATAAAAAACAAACAAAACAACAATGCTCCAGTCTTTATAGCTATCTCTTTTTCTTAGTGGAATTCAATTCAGTGTTTCTTTTCACTCTCTTAATTCTCATAATTTATGTCACATTAGAAAGGAATGGTCATATCTACATTGTCTTATATATTAATATATATTAGCTTCAGCATTCTATTCTTCAGAATCACATTATAACCTGACACCTTTATAATCCTGTAATATTATAAAGACATAGTCTCATGTCAGCTATTAAATAAATTCTTCCATGGTCATAAGCATTAAGATATCCACGAATGTCTGATATACACTCTGGGTGCCTTGCAGAAAACATGTTTAAATGGCCCTAATAACTTAGAATCATTCAAAGGAAGCATATTTCTTAGTTTCCACCAGTTTATGGCATTTTCTCAGTATTATTTTTTTTTAAGACCTTGAGAGTTTTGAAGATTACTGGTTAGATATTTTGTAGAATGTTCCTCAGTTTGGGCACAGCTGATATTACACAAATATTTATTTATTTTGGAGATTGTGGGTCTTGGAGAATATGACATTGATGCATCCTACCAAAGGCACCTGATAACAATATGCACTATGACTAGTAGACTTAATCTTATTACTTGTTGGACATTGTATCTACCAGGTTTCTCCACTCTGAAGTCACTGTTTATCCCTTTATATATTCTTTTCCTATCTTTAAACTGAGTCATTAAATCCTGCCCACACTAAGAGTAGGAGAATTGAACTCAATTCTCTGGAGGGAGGAGTATCAAAAATTTTGTGTATGTGTTAAAAAGACCATAATAATTAATATGCATGGGGGGGGTACTTTGACACTATGCAACCATCCTGTTTTATCTTAAAATTTTGCCTTCAATAGAGAATCGTGTTTGCAGAAATTATTACTGTTGTTTTCTAACGGTGATTTTCTCTTTCTCACACTTTTATGTGTATTCTTTGGAATTCTTCTGTAAGGAAGATTTATCCTGTACTGATAGAAAACTTTTATCATCTTCCCTTTAGGTTCTTTGGCTAGTCTGATAATTAGATTGACAGAAAACAAATTAACAGAAGAAAAAATTTAATTTTGTATATGTAGTATAAAAGTGTCAAAGACATGAGAGGCTCCCTGATGATAGTCAGGACAATTGAGGCTTATATATTATCCTCAATTAGCTAAGGAGAAGGGGGTGGTCGGGATCTGGGGCTTCAAAGGGGAGGAAGAAAATTCACAGGAAAATAGAAATGCAAATGTATGGTAAACAAATGATTGTCATGCAAAGAAGTCTTTTTTTTTTTTAATATTTATTTATTTATTTTTGGCAGACCGCAAGCAAGGGAGGGACAGAGAGAAAGGGGGACAGAGACTCTGAAGCAGGCTCTGTGCTAACAGCAGTGAGCATTATGTGGGGGTGGAAGTCACGAACCCTGAGGTCATGACCTCTGAGCCAAGGTCAGAAGTTCAATGGACTGAGCCACCCACGTGTCCTGCAGGTAAGTCTTTCTGATACAAAAAGTTATCTATGGCAATACCTCTTTCTCATAGGCCTTCTGTGTAAATTCTTTTAGGTAGTTAAGGGAGAGGTTTTAAAACAAAACAAAAAACATAAGAACCCTTTCCTGAGTCCACTGGGTGCTAGTTACCTTTGGCTCCAAGCAATCTACACACCTTTTGGGATAATGTATTCTCCCCCATTTCTCTCTCATTTGTTTATTTAATTGTAGAGGTAGAAAACTTTTTCTGATAAGGGCCAGAAAGTAGATATTTTAGGCTCTAAAAGCTGGATTTTGTAGGAAAAATGAAAAAGTATCCAATTACTAACTTATTCTAGGACCATGTTCCAAACTTTATAACCTATTGTCATTCTGGTATCTGTTAGTCTACTCTTAATTATGTATATTTAAAGGAGTATTTAGTAATAAGGCATATCTTTGAAAAAACTGAGGCATTTAGATATTATCTTCCTGGTATCTTTTAATGAATGGAAGGTAAAATATACTCTTAGGTTAACTTGTTGGTATTTAAAGATTTGATAATTCTGTGATATTGTTTCTTTTTTTTTTAATTTTTTTTTTAATGTTTATGTATTTTTGAGAGACAGAGACAGGATGCAAGTGGGTTAGGGGCAGAGAGAGAGAGAGACACAGAATCCGAAGCAGGCTCCGGGCTCTGAGCTGTCAGCACAGAGCCCGACGCTGGGCTCGAACTCACAAGCTGTGAGATCATGACCTGAGCCAAAGTCGGACACTCAACCGACTGAGCTACCCAGGCGCCCCATGTGATATTTTTTCTTACTGGAAACACAATCTCTTAAAACTTCAGCTAACTTCAGACGTTGTTTCTTATATTTTACAGATTATAAAACCAAGGCTTGAAGGGCTTAAGTAAATTGTGTGAGGTCATATGTAGGGCTGGGACCAGACTCTGATACTTGTGAGTTGTTTCTTCCATTACCTTTTGTTGCCAAATACAAGAAGAAATGAATATGTCGTATAAAAAATGTAGGGTTAAACTATTCTTTAAAATGTTTTGCAACTAAAATGATTTAAAACTGACCATTATGTATAATATTGAAAAGAGAAAATCCTTGTCTATTTGGTCTTTATGACTGCTCACTGCTGTTATAGGTGGCGAGCAATAAATAAAATAAGTTCACAGAAATAAAACAAGTGCTCTGGCTACCATTTATTTTGGCAATTGTCAGGAAAGATGAATTAGCCAGCACAGATTCCCCAGAGGTGGCATGATGTGTAAGACTAATAAAACGATACCTGATGATTCCCTTGGAGAAGGAAAGAATAACCTCAAAGAAGAATCAGAATTAACAAGAAATGAGACCAATCTTTCACAGCGCCATGAAGGTTAGAAAGATAAAGCTATAGTACTCTAAAAGCCATGAAATTACTTCTAAAGGCAATAATCGATTTAGTGGGAAACATTAGAAAACTACAAGTCAAAAAACAACATCAACAAGAACGGTAAGCCCTGGAGGTCACAGCCATCGAGAAAGTGCCTGGTAAATCCTGTTTCCCTCCCCCTGCTCCTCAGCCAAGATTGATTCTATGCTCAATCCTGAGCCTGAAACAACTGTTTCCTGAGGAGAAACCTTTTTATTTACTATGATTTACTTTTTCTTTACTTGCTTCTTGCAGAAAAGGAGGGAAGAGAGGAGGGAGGAAGGGAAGGAGGGAAAGATGAAGAAAGAGTGGGAGGGAAAGAAGAAAGAAGAAATGCAGCAAAGGGGAAAAAGAAAAGAAAAATAAGTCTACCACTGTCCATTTCCTTCTTTGCTTACTTTCTTTGCTAGATTGGTTGATCAAAAACCCTTCAATGGAATAGATTAATTGTGTATTCTTGCTTTTCACAAGAATATGATTGTGTAAATCATCACAGGTAATGATTTTCTTGATCATTTCAAGTCTTTTCTGAATAGTATGCATTGCTCTGTGTTCTGATAATCTGCATCAACTCTTCTTGCATTCAACTGCCAATTTGCAACTACGTGGCTGGAACTGGAACTGGAGGGTATTATGCTAAGTGAAATTAGTCAGTCAGAGAAAGACAAAAATCATATGACTTCACTCATATGAGGACTTTAAGAGACAAAACAGATGAACATAAGGGAAGGGAAACAAAAATAATATAAAAACAGGAAGGGGGACAAAACAGAAGAGACTCATAAATATGGAGAACAAACTGAGGGTTGCTGGAGGGGTTGTGGGAGGGGGGATGGGCTAAATGGGTAAGGGGCATTAAGGAATCTATTCCTGAAATCACTGTTGCACTATATGCTAACTAATTTGGATGTAAATTTAAAAAAATAAAATAAAAAAACAAGTTAAAATAAATAAAATTTCAATTTATAATTGGTTATTTAGCTGACGCTTCACTGTGCCTATTCAGCCTGTTCTGCTGGCACTGGAGACTGAGATGGAAGACAGTCTCAGTGTTCAAGTGATATGCCCCGATTCGAGAGACCCCCGAAAACAATCCACCAGAGTCCAGAGTCAAAGCCAAGCAGCAAGGGTCATTTATTGCAGGTTCGAACCGGGTCCTCCACGCACTCGTTGCCGGTGATGCTAAGAGGCCCCGAGCAAGGATCTTACAGCTTCTTTTATAGACAGGCACAAACAAGTTAGGGATTTTTTGCGGTTACAGAGCTGTTATTGGTCGACATTTAAATTTGAACACTCAGCAGAACTTGATTGGTTCCCGCCTTTAGGTCAGACCACAACCAGGCACGCCCTGGCTGGTTCCGGGAACGGCGGGGGGTGGGGGGGTGGGGGGGGGGTGGGGGGGTGAGTTTTCTTTGCAGTTGTGAGTACACCTGGTAATTTTTCTCTTAGTCTCTCATTCCCCCCTTTCTTTGGTGCCTTAAGAGCCAATCTTGGATCTTATGTGTCTGACTCAAATGTTTCGGTAATGATAGGTTGGTATTGGGTCCTAAGGACCATCAGTTGGATCATGTTAACTCGGTCTTTGATAAAGGCAACTAGTTTATTAATAATATAAGGCCCGAAGGTGAGGAGGAGAAGGAGGAGTATAAGGGGCCCCGCTAGAGCAAAAAGCAGGGTAGCTAGCCATGGGGACTGATTGAACCAAGACTCAAACCAGCCTTGTTGTTGTTCTCGTTCACGCCTCCATTTGGCCAGGCCTTCTCTAACTTTAGCCATGGACTCTCGGACTACTCCGGTGTGGTCAGCATAAAAACAACATTCTTCTCTTAAGGCTGCACATAAACCTCCCTGTTGGAGGAAGACTAGATCTAGCCCCCTTCGGTTCTGTAGGACTACTTCAGAAAGGGAGGTCAGAGATTTTTCGAGGTGCGAGATTGAGTCCTCAAGTCTGGCTATATCCTCATCAATGGCTGCCCTTAGGCTATTGAACCCTCGGTGCTGGATGGCTGGTGATGAGATCCCTGTTCCTGCCCCTATTGTACCGAGGCCAAATAAGGTGGCCAAGGTAATGGCCGTAAAGGGTTCACGTTTTGTTCTTATTGACTCTCTTGCTTTTGTCCCTTCTGTCCACAGATCATATACAACATTTTCTCGGTGGTAAATAACCTTTGGAACTATTAATACCATGATACAATATTCAGGTGACAAATTAAAAACATCTCTGCTAACACATGGGGTGAGCCCTGTCTTAGAACAAATCCACCAACTGTCAGGAGCTGGAATTATCCATTTAGATTCATCCATAGAGTAATTAGTCGGGGCACAGAGCTGGATATGGCTAGAGGGGACCTTCCCTATACAAGTCCCATTGCCAGTGACTGCTTGCAGTGTGAGGCCGGGGCCCTTTCGATTCCACTTGCAAGCTGCTGGCGACTCTTCTCCTGACTGTGAAAAAGGGGCAGCTAGACCTATGGCTTCGTAGAAGGGGGGTTTTATGTCATAACATAGCCAGCAGGCCCTTGTTGCCTCAGGGTCCGATCGGCTTAAGGCCTCATACGCTGCTGTTAGCAATTTCCATAGGGAGTCTATGCCTTCTGGGTTCTGATTTTCTTGGACAGCTTGTGCTTTTACTCCTGGGGTAAGGATGGGGGTCCTGCTGGAGGGAATAGAGGGGATCTGCCTGGGGATAGGCTCGTCTCTTTTTTTTTTTTTTTTCTTTTTTCTAATACCTGATTTGGCCCCACCGGTTGTACAAGAGGGGAGACTTTTAATTTTATTTGAATGGCAATCCCATAGAGGGGATATTGATATAAGTAGAGTTGCCAAGTGAGTCCTGAGACTCACTGCCTGTCCTTTTTCCCCTCCTCTGTAAATCTTACACGAATAAGGTTACAGTTTTCATCATACCTGGTGCAGGTACATGGTCGGACATAGGACATTTCAATAAATTGGGGTTTACTTCCCACTTCCATTCCCCATCATTGGAGGTGACACAACTCCAGGCTGCGCAATAGAGGGTTTCAAACCCTCCATATGTGCGCCTCATTGCCCCCGTCCTAAATCCCGGACATGCATAAAATCCATTTCTATTTACTGATACCCTCCTTTGCAGTTGCCTCCATTTACCTCCTTCCATTTCATCTAATGGACTAATTTTTTCTAAATTAAAATATAAATCTGGCCACCAGGTATTTAATGGGGCAGTTCCTAGGGTTTTGTTGTAGACTTCATGAGTCTCTAAATTAGTAATTTCCCATGTCAAATTATAGGGGTTGTGGGGGTTTGGATTTACAGACAGAATTTGCAGAACAATCAAGAGGAGGGCAAGTACCATAGTTACGGCTCAGTCCGTTGGCGGCGTAGGGTCAATTTTAAAGGATTGTCCTTAGTCCGATCAACAGTCCAGGTTGTCTTTGAAGGTCCGATGAGGTCTGAGAATGGGTCCACTGGTTTGGCGTGGGCGAAATGGATCCAGGTGGCGATTCTGTCTACTTTGATGGCAGTAGGAGTTGTCAGGATGACCTGGAAGGGTCCTTTCCACCTGGGCTCCAGAGTTCCCTGCCGATGACGTTTGACGAGGACCCAATCCCCTGGCCAGAATTGATGTAGAAT